>NC_134463.1:70311436-70637547 GCF_047948215.1 Lycorma delicatula
TTAATGTTTTTTTTTGTAGTCCTTTTACACTATGCATTGGCTGTTCTCAACTACTCTATAAATTTCACACTTGTGATATCTTCTACATTTCCTTCTTGTTGTTCTGTTTAACCAAACTTTAATATATGATGGTTATATTAAATGATGTATTAATTCTTTACTAGAATTTGCTATAATTTTCTATCTTCAATTTGTTTTAAAATCCTGATTACACAATATTTTATCTTGTGCCTGATTTTCGGGGTTAATTTATACAGCAACACATGATTTCAAAAGTCTGTATACTTTTTCTTTTTCTACCAAATCCGAATTTTATACTAAAGTATTTTTTTGTTTTGTGCAAAGATCTCAAACTTTATCACTTGCTTTTCATGATGTTCTTTGTTCAACCTTTCTGATTTTTCTACTTAAAAACCTATAATATCCGATTTTTTCTGTATTAATAGTTAACTCAGCAATATCTTTGTTTTAGGTATATTTTATTAATGTAGTTTTACTTGTGTTTATTTCCAATGAAATGTAAATAAAATTAAAAAGAACTGAAAATTTGTATTATTTGTTGCACAGTTTGTTAGCTTTAATGTTTAAATCTGGATTGTTTACGTATTTCTTCCATAAATTGTTTTATGAACATAATTTTATAATTAAAAAAAAAAAAACATTTATTGTCGGTATTAAACAAATTGATATGTTAATTTGCTGCTCTTTGTGTGTGTTGTCAAAAGTAGGATTTTTATGACTATGCTCTGTTTTAATGAAACTTTTGTTAGTAGGTATTTAAAGGACGTGTTAATAAACAGTCACTTATATACTTACTTTTTAGCTCTATCTACTGTGTAATTTAACTTTGTTATTTAAATTAACACCTGTCAGGTGGATGACATTTTATTTAAATCCTATTGAAGATTTACAATTCATTGAGTCCTTTATTTTGCTATTGATTCCTTTATCTTAATATTTAATTCCTCATATTCCTTTAAGTCACATTTCATTACCTTTATTTTAATCTTTTATATTTTTAAATAAAATTTTTCTCTTTTCATTAAATCCTTGCCATTCAGTATGTTTTGAAACTTAATTTTGGTTTCGATCAAAAGAATAAGCTATCTCTATTTTTGTTTTTTGTCAGGTAGATTCAATTCCCAATTTTTTCCTTCGTTATTTTTATAGGTATATTCATCAATATGTTTATTTTATGTATTGAATATGTTTTATGTATTATACATATTCTCATTAATTTATGTATTCTTTCTGATTTATTATATAATGGTTAAAATTTTCAAAAAAATAACTCGTTTCAGTGAGTGTTTGATTAAATATGCTGTTGAAATGGATGTAGTACTTATTATTTTACTTGCTGTTTAAGCTTGTGCGTAACAGAATTTTCTTTTTTTTCGAATAATTCTGGTGCCAAGATTTTATAACATTTTTGCCAAATGTTTATTCTTAGTCTGAAATTTGTTCATTTAGGTTTTATATATGTATTCTGTTATATGTAAATAAACAAATAAATAAGTATATATATTTAAACTTACATATGTATTTTTTTTCTATTTTATACATATTAACAGGTTTATGTATAAATAAAGCCAGTAGAATTAATTTGTTACACGGATAAAACCTAAATGAACAGATTTCAGACCGAGAATATATTTTCTGAGAGATAAGTTAAAAATTATTTTTGTATTATTCATGTGGTGTAAAGAGAATAGAGATTGTCAGTTGTAAAGAATATGTAACTAGGAATTTAGTTTATATAATGAAAAATGATGTGACCGATTAAATACCAAGCCCTTAATAAAAATTGAATCTACAAATATTAGCATTTCATCCTGTACATCTCTGCTGGCTGAGCTAACAGAGGTGTTAGGATGATTCGTTCGGAGATCATATTTCAATGACTGTTTATTTTGGTTGATGTAGATGGAAAAAATTATTTAAAACATGTTTGGTTAAATTACTGTATATGTATTGTATAATCTGATTTGATTTCATATTTTGTTATTGGTTTTTTACATACGTGTTTTACTTATGTTTGTAGTTTAGTATAAAATAAAATCAGAATATCAATATATCTTTAAAACAAATCTTTAAATAATCTAACAGATTGTTCAAGAAACTTAGCAAGGCTAATATTTTCTCTTTTACAATTATTCTCTCAGACCAAGAAAATATATTCTTGTTCTGAGAAACTTGTTCATTTAGGTTTTTATTTGTATTTTTTTAAAATAATTTTCATGCGCTAAAAACTTTCAACTATCCAATCTTAAGCAATGATAAAAGGAAATAATCCTGAAATCATCTGTACAGATAGTTTTGTCTTTTTTTTAGAAAAAATCTTTTACTTAAGGTATGTGGAAAAATATATAATTTGACTAGAGGAATTTTCTCAATAAAATAAAAAGAAAGAATCATTAAAATGAGTTGATTTTATGACGGATAAGGTTTGAACATAAAAAAAAAATAATAGTAATTTATTTGGGTTGACTTGAGAACCCCTACTCCATGTATTAATGTTGGTTAAAAAAGGTGTCTGCTGTGTTGTCTAATAAGTAATTGCAGTCGACTAAAAAATTAAATATGGATGTGATACCAAGCATTAAATTTATGAATTGTGTTTTTTAATTGTTCTGAATGAGAGGGGGCGCTTAAAATGGGAGCTATATATTGATTGAGACGAGGTCTTATAAGTACATGTAATATTGATAGTTTGATTTGATTATGTGTTCAAACAGTCCTACATAGTTTTCAATTATGTCATTTGTAGTATTAGTCAGTCAGTTCAGTTGGTGTTTGTGAATGGTTCGATTAGGCTAGGTTAATAGTTGTAGTGTCAGGTCGTGCTGTGTTGTTGTGTAGGCATAATGATCATGGTCGACCGGTGTTAACTAAATAAGGTTGTGTTTGTTATAAGGTGGTCTCTTTTTCAGTCTCCCTCTAAACCTCGTTGTCTCCTGATCTCTCTACCATGTCTTGTATTGCATTATTGTAATATTAATATTATTTTTATTATGCGGTTTAATATTTGCGTTTATTAATATATTGCATACTGCTTTGCTATTGCTTTGACCTCACCATATTTCACCTTCTTTTTTATATTTATTCTTGATTTTTAATGATTTCCTTTCGTCTTATTCCTTATTTGTTACCCATTGATTGAGGAAATTTTATAATATTTATTATAAAGATTGATTTTTGGTCAGTTGTATCTTCTGAATATTTTGTATGCCTTTTGTAATATTTTCCTTTGATTTAATTTCCATCTTGATGTATAAAAAATCCTTACATATTAGGATTTTAATAATGATTCTAACACGAAGAGACTTGAATATTAATGAATTTTATTGTTCTGTGTTTAATTTTTCAGGTTCCATTAATTTTTTTTTGTTATTAATAGATTCCATATTAAATTTTTCTGTATAACTAAGATTAGAGAAATATAAATTTTAAATTTGATCAAGAGTTAACTATTGGGAATAAATTGTTAATATCTAGTTTTGATATAAAAATTATCATTCATTAATCAAATATATGTCTGCTTAATTGAACTTTTTTTTTAGACAATAAATTTGATTCAGACATAAACAAGTGTGTAGAATATATTTTCAATATATGCATTAGAGGGTGCTCCGCAATATTCTCCCTCCAATGATTGATTGATCTAACTTATTTACAGTAATCTTTTTATAATTACTTTTGTTTAATTAATACATCATAAAATGACTTGGTAAATAAAAAAAATTACTATAACTCTTCTGACTTCTGTGATTGAGTTTTTGTCGCTTTCTTTCATCCAGAAGATTGTGTCATGAATCCTGTCAAGCCTGACAGTTTTCTCTTGTAAAAAAAAATTACTTCCGTTTTGAAGTGACTGTGATTGGATATCATTATGTTAGTTATTAAAGAATAAATAATATTTTTTTTACTCAATTAATAATACAGGTGATTCAAAGAAACGGGAAATTTAAAAAATTAAATAACGTTAATGAAAATTTTTTTTTAGAAAATGAATTTTATTTCATGTAATTGTACAAATGTTGCCATTTTAGGATACATACATTTTAGTTTATTTTTTAAAGATGACATCTTGCAGGTGACCTCCTCTTCTACGTAAATACTCACGAAGTCTCTTCGTTAAATTGTTCATAGTTTGACGTAACAACTCAACTGGAATTTCCGCAATTGCTTCTCGGATCTTTGTCCCCGTTGTAGCAGGTCTACTGTGGAACACTTTGCTTTTAAGGTGACCCCACAAAAAGTAATCGCAAGCTGAGAGATCAGGCTATCTGGGAGGCCATCTAATGTCACCCTTTCGTGAAATGACACGTTGTCCAAACAATCGGCGTACAGCTGCCATCGATATTCGTGCAGTATGTGACGTTGCTCCGTCTTGTTGAAACCAGGCTGTGTTAAGAATCAGTAGAAATCTCTTTTGTTGTTCCACAACAAAGGTTTCAAGCGTGGCTACGTAACGAGCCGACGTCACCGTAATCGCAAGACCGTTGTCATGCTCAAAAAAATAAGGGCCTATAACACCGTAAGATGACATAGCACACCACACGGTCACTTTCTGGGTGTGCAACGGACGCTGGTGTAGCTGCGTAGGATTTTCGTGTGCCTAGTATCTGAAATTTTGCTTGTTAACAAATCCACTGAGGTGGAAATGCGCTTCGTCTGACATCCACAGTTCGTGAACAAACTCTTCGTTATCATTTATCTTCTGAAGCATTACACTACAGAATTGTGCTCACACAACTGCATCGTTCGGTTTCAGTTCCTGGACGATCTGCAACTTGTATGGATGGAATTGCAAGTTCTTCACTAACATTCTTCGAACACTTGAACTGTGCAATTGTAAAGATGCTGAGAGACGACGGATTGATCGATGTGGACTTCGTGTGACAGCATCTTGTAAAGCTTGAACATTCTGTGGTGTACCGACTGGAGGTTTCTTTTTCATTGCCGAACCAGTTTCCTCAAAATTAGATATCCATGTTTTAATTGCATGTGCTGATGGAACATGGTCGTGCCGTGCCAAATTAAAATGACGGCGAAATTCTCTACGCGCTCCCTCCACACTGTCATTGTTTTTGTAAAACGCTTTGATAGCAAATGCACGTTGCGCACCACTCCAAGGATCCATGATAACTAAATGGCAGGTTAGGTTAGAGAGGCTGGCGCCACTTATCAAGTGGTACCAATCGCCCACGGCTACCAACACAACTTTCAAAATTTCCCGTTTCTTTGAATCACTCTGTACATCGCTTAACATTTAACTTGCCATTTCATTGAGAAATTGTCTGATGGCTCGTAGAACTAAAACATTTTTTGTAATTTTGAAGTTAATAATTTTTTTTTTAAAGTTAAGGTAATTTTTTCGTAGATGAGTGGTGTTAATGTTTTTTGTGAATAAAACATGTTTACAGGATAATGTAACAATTTTTTTTCTGTATAGGCCAACTGAAAACCAATGTTAAATAGCATTTTATTATTTAAAAAAATTTGAGATCCTTTTCTGTCTCTAGAAACAATTTTTGTTTTCTAAAACAGATATATATTGTAAAATTAATTTAATTAGTCCAAAATTTGTTATATTGCCCATTTTGATTATTATTGTTATTGCCCATCTGTAAAACACTTAACTTCTCTTCTTCATTTTATTTTCTATATTTTCAAATTTTTATTTATAATTTAACCATTATATTTTTATTTATTTATTATTTTTTCTGCAATCTTTAATTCTGTCACCTAAATGTGTTAGTGTCAATGTTTCTAACTTTACACTTTTAAGTGACATCACTTTTAAAATGATTTAGACACTTAATTTTTTTTAGTATACGAATAAATAAATTACTTCCTCGTTCTGAATTCTTATAACCTTCATTTTATTTATTTGTTTTGTAGAATGTACTGTTTGTATTTTTCATATAGTCATTACATAATGCAATAAGATGTCATTATTTATTAATCATTGCAATTATGTTGTACTAAAGACATTATGAGTTTTGAAAAGTAATTCCTTCATATGAATTTTGTACAGACATTAATTTTCAAAGTAAGTCAAGTGTCTTTCTTAAGAAATGTTGATTTTTACATGCACGCCTATTCTCACATATTGAGAAGTATGCTTTCTTTTTGTATTATATGTACATATAAATTTTCATTTTAAATTTACCCTACTTTTCCATTGCCAGAAGAACGGTGCTAATGAAAGAAGGTGGTTTATATCAAGTTGTAAAATTCTATATAAACTTTATTTCAAATGTAAAATTTTTTGTAGTATTACTAAACATATTTCATTGTTGTAACTGCACAGACCTGCAGATTTTTATCAGAAATGTTTACTTGATTTAACAAATTGTTGTTATTTGTTTAGTCTGAGGGCATTTGCACGTACAGTAACTTATTTTATGTGTTCAAGGCAATAAAACTGTATTTAGGTTAATGCAAATTAAGGTTTATAGCAGTAAATTATTCTGATTGGAAGCAGTCCCTCTGGATTGATCATCTCCTTCCTTTACCATTCCTTCCCCCTTCTTTCACTACCATTCATCTCTTCATCCTCATGTAGGTACTACTAGGCTGTCACACCATCCGGGCTTCATATGTGACGCTGTATTTCCATCTCTCAAGTAGTTGTATAGGTACTTCTGTATCTCACTGTTTGGATATTATTTATTCTCCAAGTCTGTCCAAGTATAACTATTGTTTATCTGGTAAAATTTTTCTCCCTGTTTCATCTAAAATTTATTACCCCAGCACAACTTGTTCAGAAGACCTACCGTATCTTCATTTTTATTATATAGATATAAAGCATAGCTGACACGTGTTTGCCCTCGCTATATGGTTATTAGTCTTCCTTTCCTGTTAGTAAGGGGGATGTTTAGCCGGTCAAGACAGAGGGCTCTGTCCATGAACCAATCTGTGTTCATTAAACTCATGCTAGTGAGAATAATAATGATGATCAATTTAATGTTTTGTAATTTCTTCAGAGCAACTGTTTGATCAGTACAGGACCCATCAATTGGTTTTTAGATTTCCTGTCGTGGCTTTGCTCGCAGAATACATAATCAGAATTACAAACATATATTACCATCACAGTGTTATCAAATCTCATAAAAATTAATTCTAACAATAGCATAAAACGACACACTCGTCGTGAATTCATCACAAATTAGCTGATTTCAAAGTCGAGAATTTTAAGGTTCAAATCCTAGTAAAGGCAGTTACTTTTATACGGATTTGAATATTAGATCATGGATACTGGTGTTCTTTGGTGGTGGTGTTTCAATTAACCACACGTTTCAGGAATGGTCGATCTGAAACTGTACAAGACTACCCTTCATTTACATTCATACATATCATCCCATTCATCTTCTGAAGTAATACCTTACAGTGGTTCTGAAGGTTAAACAGAAAAAGAAAGAAGTAGCATAAAACTGTAAAAAAAAAATGTGTTTTTTTACCCCTTAAATTATAAAAATTCAAGAAACACGAAAATGGTTTTTAGATATTTATCTGAAGAGTATTTGTAAGCTTAAAATGAGTGAATATCTTGTTTGTAGTCGGAAAAGTGCAAAATTCGGAATTATTGTTAAAACGTTTTACTTCTCTTCACCCCTTTCAAGGTCAAATTTCGAAATATGTAGAAATGGGTATATGACATAATTTTCCAATACATGTTGACATAATTGCTGGGAAATATTGTGTTATCTCTTCTTTTCAATTGTTTGTGGTTTATTATTGTACACTCTATCTTTAGATAAGCCCAAAGGAAAAAGTCCAGTAGTGTCAAGTCACGTGTTTTTGGCTGCCAATTCACATCACCTCACTGCGAGATAACGTGACTATTAAATTTTTGTTGAATAACTGCATGGTTTCATTGGCAGTGTGGCATGATGTTGTACAGTCTTGTTAAAATCGCATGTCTTCCACTTGGATAACATTAATTTTAGGCCATAAAAAGTTTGAAATCATCTCATGATATCGAATTTCATTTTCATTTTTTAAGAAGTAAGGTCAAATCAATCCCCCAGCCCAAAATCTGTACCAAACCATCACCAATCAAAGATGCATCGGTAGTTCTTCAATCCTTTTTGGATTTAATTAACATAATAATAAAATTTATTTCACACAGAGAACTAAAAGTAAAATTTAACAATTTGGTGGTAATTAAAGGTTCTTCTTTTTTTAATTGGTGTCAAATTTAAAAAGTCAAAATTGAATGAAAAGAGTAGTATTATCTTTCTTTTTCTGAATATTTTGAATTTTATTATTTTTATAGTTATTATGATGTTGGTTATGTTATATGCGCACTTCACTATTGAATATAAAGTTGTTTAAAAAAATTGGAAATATTAGAAAATTTTAAATTGACTTTAAAAAAATATTTTGATTAATAATATTTGTATCTAAGAAAATTTTGTAGTTGATTTCTTTATAACAAATGTATTTGTGTGTTATTTAATTCTGCTAACATATTGTGTTACTGAATTATTTTCTGGTTACTTTTTTGTATATGGTATCTGTTTCTAATTATTGTGTTTCAAAGTACATTGTGTTATTTCTGTCCGTACTCTGAACCTGCTTTATGTATTGACAATAGTAAACATATATTGTTTAATACATCTGGTGAGTTTGTCATTGTTTGTGTTACAGTAAGGTATTTCATTTTTATTCTAATTTTGGTAAGTTATGCATAGTGTTTTGTTTATGGAGAAGCCTTTATTGTCAATTACATATGAAAATACATTATCATTTACTTCTTACATACAGTAATGAGTGATGTATAAATTCTTTGCAGTGGCTAATTTTTATTAAATTTATTAAATTAAATAAATTTTTCATTAAATTTATAATCAATGATTTAAATGAAATAAAATTATTTGAATTTTGTTAAAAAGTATGAATGAAATTGTTGAACTTGGCAAAGTAATATAAGGGTTGCCTTTGTGATGGAGTGGTAATGTTTCTTATTTTTATCTGAAAGGTTCTGAGTTTAAATTGGAATTAGTTTTTTTTTTTTTAGATTTTAGGAGGAATAAGAAGCATAACTTGACTTGATTACTTTAACCTCCATTTTGGCAATGTTTTTGTCAGATTTCATTCTTTCTCATACTGCCCTGTAGAGTTGTTTCTCCAATAAACTTGAACAAAAACTTGGCCTGTAAACTAATTGAAAGTGCTGTAGATGAAGGAAATTTTAATTTAGAAGTAGGCTGACATTCCATTAGTACCTATTTGTGAAAGAATGATTAAAAATAAATATCCATTTTATGAAATTGACTAAATTTTTCTTGTATTATTAAAAGTTAGTTGTAATGTATACGCTTTCATTTTGTGTTTACAGATTTAAATGTTTCTTATAATTGAAAATTAATAATATTGTGTATGATTTATTAATCTTATCTAATTTCCGGACATGTCAGTTGCTTTAGTTATTGCAGTATTTATCCTCCTGCTTAGAAGACTTTCTCTTATCTGTATATTTGCATTTCATATCTTTATGTGCAGTTTCCGATTCTACTTTCTCTTAGTTTTCTCCTTACACTTAACCACCCACATATTGCTTTGTATTTATTACAATTAATTTTATAAAGTTTCCATTTATTCTTTTAAAGTGATAATAAAACCCACTTTAATAATTATATTTGTTACTATAGCTTGAAATTTATGTTACTTATTGTTGGTTAAAATTTATTAATCACTCTTAATTGGATGTAAACGCCTGTGTTTACTTAGAAAATTAGAGGTTCAATTCAAGTCTAGCCACTTAGACAAACGCAGTTCTTAAAATCTCCAAATTCCTTTTTTAGAAATATTTTTGTAATTTTATTTTATTTTCAGGACATAAACTATTATTTTTAGGGGATAAAATTGTACATTTATTCATTTTAATTGCTAATGTAGTTAATGTCATGAAAATAATACAAAATCAAAAATGCATTTTTTTAAATTTAGATTTGTGATTATCATTGTTCAATGTCGAAAAAGCTGTTTAAAACTATTACTACTACTTGACATTAAAGCTACCTAAATACTCTCATGGATGTAAGTAGCACTAAGAGTAGTACATCAGAAATTTAATAATGTATAAAATATTTTTTTTTACACATTTTTTCATCAAAATGGTCCAAACAATTTATAGTTTGAAAAAATTTTTAATTTTTGGATTTACAACGTTTGAACAGGATGTCTGTCAGGTCCACTAGTGTATATATATATATATATCAAGACGACATCCCCTCAATTTCTTCTTTTTCTTTTTTTTCATTAACTTTCTGAGTATGAATACTGCATTTATTTCCTAAGCAAAAAAGTCCATTTTTGTATGTTATTAAATGGTTGATAACCTTTTAACATATTCTTTAATTTCATAAGTTTTAACTTCCAGCTGCACAATGCTTTTTTAATTAATTGGCTTAAAATATGAATAATAACATTAAAAGTTTTGTAGTTTTTTTTTCAGTTTGTGTTGTAATTACAATATAAATAATTATTTAGTACAAAAGAAAAATAGAAAGATATTTATATTTACAAAAATTTGCATATTTTAAGTGTATATATGTAAATGAAGATCTATATGTAATAATCAATGAAAAATATAACGCAAAAGGAATTGGAGAAAAATTTTAAATAATAAAATAAATTAAAAAAATAAATAACATTGTGGAAACTTGAGAGACGTGTCCAAAACTAACAGACAAAGTAAAGAATAAAGGACCTCTGGTTCACAAAGTGGTTGAACATCTGTTTTTAACTACTTTTTTTTTGTTTTAAAGTCATAGATGCAAAGGTGTATTTTTTTGCAATGCTGCTTTTAGCAGAATTCATTTTTCCAAGATTATTGCTGTAAGAGGACGTTATGTGATGACATGTCAAAATACATTCTGAATACAGAAAAAACACAGTTAGAATGTGGTTCATATTTGACGTACTCAGTATGGTCATATAAGTGATGGTGAGCCTCAAAACCAGATAAGTTAGATCTGCTTGAGGCTTACATCAAATGTGAATTAAAAGTATGATTGTCTTTTCAGAAACGTATAGAGTAATTTCATTTTTCATTATGGTTTAAACGAGACAGTTAAACAGAATGCCAGCGTGCAGTTTAGCAATATAATAGTATACTACTTTTGACTGTTCCGTCGTTTAATACTGTGGGACTGTATACAAATTTGGCTGCATACATTTTTATCTCACTGATGCATCATTTGTATTGTATAGTCCTCAGAAAGAGTATGGAATTAGACACTATTCATAATTCTTGGTTTTTCTTGCGACTGAAAACTAGATTTTGTGTTCCTTTAATAGCTGATGGAGAATCCATGAGAGTTATAGCAACAAACTTTTAGGGCTTTAACTTACATTAAAGTAACTTCAACTCAGTAACTGAAGATTATTTAATCTATAAACATACCTATTAGTTGTAGATTCGTAACATAGTTAACTAAATTCAAAAGCCTAAACTCAGGCATATAACAGAATCTCAACGCTTAGTCTACTTTTTCTGCAGCCTTGTAGTGCTAAATTAAAGTACCATTGACGGGATTCAAGCCAGCAAACATAATGGATTTACAGGTATGGGTTGCCGTTAATCCACTTTCAGAATTGGGGTACCTTGCTCCTCAGTTTTTTATAATGTACAAGTTGCTCAAATGCTTTTATGCCAATTTAGTTTTAACCAAGGCTCTTGATGTTTGTTTGAATTGTATTATCCAGTTATACTAATAGTTTGGAGACTGTTTATTTCATAGCATCGGTGTACATGTTTTACTCGATTTTTAATATAACTTATACAAGTTGTTGACCAGATTATAACTCATGTGTGAAGTTAAAGAAAAGCTCTACCTGAAATAGACCCTTGTAACAGCAGAACTTTTATTTAGATGTAATACTTTTGTGGTGTAATTAATTACTATTGGATGAGAATTACTCAAAGCAGTCCTCATTAAAAACACTTAGCATCTAATTGTGAAATTATGTTACTATTTATATGTACAAGGTGATAATCAAAGCCATCATCAGTTTTAGCTTAAAAACACTTTTTTTTCAGTTGATATTTCTGATGTTATTTTCCTTGATTAGCATTGTATATTTTTTGCAGGCTCTCTTTAGGGGTTCATTATGATAATATTTCTTAGTTTTAGATAACAAAACAAATTATTCGTATTAAATGAGAATGAATTTTTTTTTTTTTGCAGAGGCATATGTTTGACGATGATGACGATGATGTATTGAGATCTCATCCCCGTGGCCGAAGTGATTTAAGAGCACATTTAGACGATTTAGCAAGACGACATCCAGAATTTGCAGAACATCTTCGTTCTCCTCCCGGTTGGGTTTCTGATTTCCATTCAGGCGGTGGTCATTCTGGTTCATCGTCATCTAGTGGTCATTTCAGAGAAGGTGGTGGATATTTTGGTGATAGTGAGCCAAGTAATAATCAGAATCAACCTCAAAACCACCATCAACATCAGCAACAGCAGCAGCAGCAACAACCAGAAGAGCAGCAGCCAAATTGGTATTCACCATCTCAGGAAAACATTCGGGAAAATAAAGTAGGTAACGATAATACTTTCAGCCAATCATCTGTTGGTCGTGATAATTTATCGCAGCACGGTTTAAGAAACACTGATCCCGAAATCGGGCTTAAAGGTCAAGCAGCGGCTAAAGAAGATAGAAATCAGAGATCTATGTCTGCTCCACCAGACGGTAGATCTCAGATGAATACCGACAAACCGCAAAGGTTTGTTTCAAAAATTGAAATTAATCCGGTCAATCCAGCTACAGGTCAGTGTGCATCATCCAATAACGATAGTGCTGGAAAGCCTCCAATGGCTCCACCTAAACATCAACAATCTCAACCACAGCAACAGGTACCACCACCGCCGCCACCACCACCACAGCAAAAACATTCAACTGTTCGACATATACCGATATTCGTCGAAGGTAGGGATGAACCTGTGTTACCAAAGAATGTTGAACAAGAATTTACTATACCGACTTCGAAGCAACAACATTTTTCATCACCACAACAACATTTCCATCATCAGCAACAACCATCACAGTTTGGTCCACAGCAGCACCACAATCATCCCCAACAGTCACAAGCTCCTCCACCTCAGCAATCAAATAGAAAACAATCAGAGCAGCAACCGCAGCATCCACAAAATCAACATCAGGAGAATCCCCAAAAACAACAGCCACAAACAGAGAAGACGCAAAAAATTAATGATCCAATATTTCAGGTACAGCTTATTCAAAAAGAAGTCGATAAATTAAGGCAAAAAATAAACGATTTTAAAGGTAACAGTAGGTCCGATAAAGAGTTTATATATTTGGATGAAATGTTGACTAGAAACCTTATTAAGTTAGACAATATAGAGACTGAAGGGAAAGAGAATGTTAGAGCTACTAGAAAAGAGGCGATTAAATGTATACAGCAGTGTATCAGTCTATTAGAATCAAAAGTTCCTCAAACGCCTGTAACACAGACACCTTCTTCATCAAACATTATCGCCGATAATGAGGAATCCAATAACAAAATGGATGTTGATTGTGATAATAAAACTGCAGTGACCAATAATAATTCCGATGAAAGCAAGAACAATAATAAGAAATGTAATGATAACAGCTGTGGTATCGAAAAAGAAAATACATCACCGGCTAAAGAGTTGTGTGGGAATGTTCAAAAAATGGATACAGATGAACATAACAATGAAAGCAGTAATAAAATTTGTGAAGATGATAAAATGTCTGTCAATGAGGAAAAACAGCAACAGATACAAAAAGATGTTCCATCTGAAGCAGAAACTTCAAAATCTACTGATAAATCATCTGATGATAAGAAAGAAGTAGCACCTAATGCTTCAACACCTGCTAATACGACAACCGAAGTTAAATGTTAAAATGCTTTTATTGATTTATAACACAATTGCCTGTATTTATAAAGACTGTTGGAATAATGTTCGTGAAATAATTTGTTGGTATACATTATTTACTATTTTAGTGTGAGTTTATTTTAAAAGAGTGGTCCAGCTAAATTGATTTTGCACTCTTTTATTTTTTTATTTATTTATTATTATTATTATTATTATTATTATTATTATTATTATTATTATTATTATTATTGCACCAGTGTTATGTTTTTTTTTTAATTCAGTGATATTAGTTAATGAATTTGTAGCCATTGTTGTTGTTTAGTGAATCTTGTGCGTCAGTCAAGTATTGAAATATATCTTTGTTGAATACAGTGAGAAAAATGTGTTCGTATCTATCTTTAATAACATTAGGCCTATATAATTGTCAATTACTATTATTTTTAAGGATATGTGTAAAATTAAGTAAAACATATGAAAATTAAATATATTGATATGTATATTTAAAAAAAGTATTTTTATCAATTCTCAAAATATTAATTATAATCAGAGATAAACCAATAGAATGAATTTTTTTTATTGTAATTTCATTGCAATCAATGAAGTTTATACGAGAAAATTGAAGCTTTTATCAAAGAAAAAAATAAGTAAATAAAATTGAAAAAGTTAGGTTTGTTACATTGCATACCTTAGTACCTTTCAGTCAGTTTTGGAAATCGTTTATAATAATTTTGTTTAATAAAAAAAAAAAAAAAAATTAACTGCAAAAACCTATTCTTTTGGTAATAATACTAAATGGTGTTACCTTAATTTGAATTTTCTCTGTCTGTATATGTATTGTCAAAATGTAAAGGAAAAACATGTGTGTCAAGCAATAATTTTTATTTTCAGAATTGTTAATATACTTGCTTATTCTATTCTATTACATTTGTGTCATTAATTACAGTTATAATTTTTTTTTATATTAATTTTCATACTTTTCATTCACTACCTAAAACATGAATATTTATTCTGTTACATTATTAAGCTTTACAAAAAAAAAATTGTAGCCATTTATTTAAACTTAAATAAAAAGTTAAAACTTTTGTTGAGGTTGATAATTTTGGGAGTTTAAGATTTTAAATATACTTGAAATGATTTTTTTCACTGAACAAATTATATTTTTCATATTTGACTGAACGTAAATATAGAAATGATATTTCTAAACTGTGCTATAAATTTTCTTTTATTCCTTAATATAGATTTTTTTTGAAATAATGGTTTTGGCCAGGTTCAGATCTGTAGATCTTGTTAGGAGATTTTTCATTAATAAGTATAATGAAAATTCATTTTTGAATGCATAAATTTATGACTTTTTTTTTTATTTGTCATCAAAATGTAAGGGTATCCATATTGTGGTTTTCTTTTCTTTTTTTTTTTTTAAAGCCACTAATAAATCCTTATATGCTGTCTACATGGAGGTTTCTTCAGACAAATTTCATTTACGTATGAGAACTGGTTTAGTAAAATAATAGTTTTGCCTAATAACCTGTCAATTACATGTTGCTAATATATTCTGGTGTTGTGGAGCCATTAGATTGTGAGGGCTCACAATTGTTACCATCTTACCCAGGTTCCTGAAATCCTCTTATAAAATATAATTAAGGATGTATCACCTATTAGTTATAAAATGCCTGTAGCATACAATCACCTGGCCTAAAGTGAAATCACCATTAGTAAGTAGTATCTGTAATTTAGATTTTACTTCTCTGCCGTGGATCTTTTTCTGCATTGTTAGTTATCCATCTTTTTTTTAAAAGAATTATCTGATTTTGTTATATATTTACTAATAATATTTTTTATAATTTTTAAAAAGGGAATTTTTTTGTCAAGAATTTTCTAAGTTTTTTCTTAAATATTGGAAAAAAATATAAGCAATTAAAGTTAATATTTTTTTAAATAAAAAAATTGAGAAGATTAATTAAATTGCATGATAAATACCCTGCATGCATAAGATGTTGAAAAAGATCCATTAAAATGAATTAATACCTTTTTTTAAAAATGTTGTTTACAGTTACTGATTTTTATATTTTAAAGACTTTCAAGTAGCAGATTTTAATAATAAAACTACTATTTAGATCATTATTAATGATTATTTTAAAAGGTTAATTAATATATTTCATTTTAATAATCCTTGTTTACCATTGTATATCAATAGCTTTTACACCAATTTTGGTTTTGCCTTCTAAAATTATACTACTTCTGTATCCTCTTTTTTTCTTGCACAGTATTCCCGAACATGATTCAGGTGTTATGGAAACATCATATTGAATAATGTGTTTCTAAACACATATTTTCAACTTAACCTTTTTGTAGTATGTTACACTTAATTATATAGAATATTGGTGAGTTTTATTCTTAAATGAAAATTGTGAAGTTATTAAAAAAAAAAATATTGAATGTCCTGTATTGGACATTGTTGCTGTTTATGCGTTTTTAAACATGATTTATAATTGTTATTGTAAAAATTTATTCAGCAGTACCAATTCATTGATAAAATTACCAAATGTTTTTGTTTTTATTGAATAGTTCATACCATGTTTAATTTATTAATTGTTGTATAAATATTTTCATTTTTTTCTGATTGTGTTAAATAATTATCTTTATTTTATTAAAGTTACTTGGCATTATGATTAACTGTATCATTGTTATAATTATTATGGACCACTCTTTAATATCAGTATTTAAAGACTGCATTGTACGTTTAATTTTAATATACAAAACATTACTACTTAACATTACACTTTACATAACAAAATTATTTTTATTATTATGATGTTCCACGTAATACAGTGTATTTCAGCACAAACTTTCACATCTTCTCTTCTCCCCTTTCCTTATAACAACTTAAATTTTTTTTTCTAATCATATTCTGTTTAAAGGGGGAATATAATAATATCACTGTAGTAATTAATTCCATTTGAAACAGTTTTAAATGAAACTTGTTCGGAAAAAAGTAAAAAATTGTTTTTAATAAGTATAAATTATTATAATTAAAAAAAGGAAATTACTTTTCAAATCATTAGATTTGTAAATAGCATTTGTATAGTGTATATAGAATATATTTTGTTTAATTCATGGTGATCATATCACTTGTAAATTATGTTAATATTATTGTTATTATTATTAAAAATTATCAGTAATGGAATTTTAAAGATTAAATGTTGAAGGTGTTATGTTTATAAGTAAGGAATTTACCCATATAACTACTGTACTAATTGACTTCCTAATGAAGTGTTAATTTTTTAATCTTGAGGAAAAGACTTATTTGCTGTCAAGAATGTTTTGGGTATTTAAATTTAAAAAAAGAAATAGAATTGTAAAGTCCTGTTTGCCAGTTGTAATATGCATTAAGTAATAAGGTGATTAAATTTGTTATTTATTATGTTAAATTGTAACTTTTACAACTGTGTCATCATGCAAGAGAATACATTTCTCCTGCTTTTACCGGTTTCTTGGGGGTTATTAATGATTTAGTGGTAAGACAGAGCCGATTACATTATTTCTTTATAAACATAATACCTTACGTTATAGTCAACATGATGTTAAGGTGAACATTATTCACTGTCATTGGTAAGCTTTGTTTGAACATTTCTGAATAACAGTATTAAATTAATTCAAATTTTAATTTCACCGATATGCTATTATTTATTATTATTGTTTTCTAACTGTTTGTAATGAAACTCCTCCTTTTTTTAATTGATTGTTTACTTTACTAATTTTTTGATATATAATAAAACTATGGTGATTACGTGTTCCTGTTCAGTTGGTAACTTATTGGAATCGTTAACCAAAATAAAATCATTATTAAATTTGGTTGATCAAACTTCTTACAGATATTATTTTTTCCGCAAAGGAAAACAAAATAAATATGTGTTAATGGTTATAGACATGCTGTATCATTATGGATAATTATATTGTAATATAAGTCTGTAAAAGTATAACATTTGTTGAATTTTTATTAGCAGCATTATTGGAAATCTAGCTTGAGTTACCAGAAGCCAAGTTAGATTTTATGAACAGCCTTTAATTGCCCTTTTTTTCATTCAGAATTTTCCCATTTCTTCAAAATAATATTATTTCATTAACTAAAAAAACATTGAAGCAGGCTTTTCTAATACTTATATAATATAAATTGTTAATCGGTAGTTAACATTTATAAATTTTTTATGCAAAAATTAAGCATAGCTGTGTATAAAATTGCTGGCTTTTAATTATATATTTTCTTTCCTTGTTCATGTTACGAAGGTAGTACGCTGCATATTCTTTCACAGTTAGTTTAGTGGAGCAGAGAAAAATGCTATTAAAGAAGTCTTTTGTTCAATTCTTATTTAGTTTTGGATGTGTTTTATTTAATAATAACCAGCAGCAATCTGACTTCTGTTAGTCCACATACTTGGGTATTCGTTTCTACTATGTCCATTTGTCCTACTTTAAATTTACCATTTTACAGAACCAGATATTTCTCTTTGTTTTCATTCTATTTTATCCTAATGTACTATTATTATTATTATTATTAATATTTGTCTGATGCACTGTATTTAATATACATAGACTGGACTTTTGTGTTTGGTTTATTAACTTATGTATATTCATTATTATTTTAGTTATTTAAATAAAATATATTATTTATATTTCAATTTGTCTTATAGTATTTATCTATGTTTATTCTTATTTTTTGAAGCCATCCATTTGTTTTCACATTACCCTTATTTATGTTTAATTACATTAATGATATGTGTGATATATGATACATTTGTATTATTATTATTATTTACTGTGTTTCATTATTAATATTATTAGTTTTTTGGTGAGAATAATATGATGTAATAAAAAAAAAAATTATTACACTTATTCTAATTAATATAATTTATAAATAATATGAGTAGAACCATTATGTACTTTGTAGTTTACATTAAAATTACACATTATTTGTAACAGGTTTATAATGAGTATATATTTTTTCTGTATTTAATTATAAAACATTACTGGTGTGCTTGATGAATTTTTTCCAGTAATTATGATTATAATATTACATAAATGTTGTTAATATATATATATTTATTGTACAATTATTATTTATTGTAGAATAATGTATTTTATTAATAAAACTGTATGTATTATGTATGTTTAAAATTGTAAGACATATTGTAATACATTTATATTGTTTAATAAATTTATTATTTTATTTTACTTTTAATTGTACATATTTTAATCTTATGAATGCCTGTTTATTTTGCCAATAGGCTGATCTTCCTTCTAAAAAGAACAGCTGCGGTTTGTTTGTGGAATGTTTCATTAATGCATTAACTTGATAGGACTATCTTTTGCTGAAGAGATTGTAAATTAATGGTATTAGAGATGTTGAAAATATAGTTAATTTGTGATTTATATTTGCAAAAAATAGTGTTTAAAAGAAAGAAATGGAAGATAAATTTGTGTAATAAAAAAATTTAGATAAAATCTTAAAAATGCGTACATCTGACCTATATACAGTTTGTTTTTCTTAGCTTAACTTAAAAGAAGTTGAAATAAACTTGTGTCCCAATTAACAAAAACTGAACATTTTACAGATATATCATTCATCCAAAAGTTAACAGTGATTAAGTTATAGAATATCTCCAAATGCAGCTTTATTTTCCATCTAGATCTTAAAACTAATTTGCCATCTTGCTTGTACTTCTTTTAGATCTGTCATTACTGTAATAGATTTTATTCAGAAAATATTTATTTATACAGCACTTATTAGATTTTAATACTTGTTAATTTGTTATAAAAATCTCTTGCTACAATCCACCTACTATTCAAATCTATCAACACCATTGTAAAATGTATTGTTTTATAATATTGTAGTTTTTAATTGGTGTTAAGTAAGCTTTAGTCACAAAATGAAATTACATATTTTATTAATGGCATACTTTTACATATACAGTGGAATGCCTATTATCCAGATTGACCTCTGCAAGGTGAAATCCAGATAAGTTAACAGATTAAAAATGATTTATGATACATGCAGACATTTCTAATGTTTAATGGCTGTTACATATAATAAAAAAGACAAAAATATAGAAAAAGATGATATTTCAGTAAGAAAAAAAAAGATACTTAGAACATATACTAACAAAAAATACATTAATAAATTACAAAAAATCTAATGAGTAGAAATTTGCTAATAAAAGAATCAGAATTTATAAAACTTGATGTAAAAGAGATTAAAATTTACTACTTTAATGTTTTATTAAAAAAGTCATTTAAAATCTTATTAAAAAAACGCTAACATAAAATTATTTAAAAGAGATTGAGTTAAGTTACTTTGTGTTATAAAAAATACAGTTTCTTAAAAACTACAAAAAATTAAAGAAATTCAGTTTACTTAATACAGGTGGCCAGGAAGTCACCATACTCCCTAAAATTAGAACTAAAAATTTCATTGAGTTATAAATGAAAAATATGATATAATAATGAATTATTTTATTTATTTACTTGATACGTAATATTAATTTTAATGGTCCAGTTGGTCTATATGTTTGCCTTCATTTCACACACACAATTCTATGTCACCATGCCCTCTGTGACATGCGATGAAGCATTTCCAGTGTTATGTTTTGGAAGGCATCTTACAAAATCATGCAATTCTTCATTTGTGGTGTGACATGCAGATTTGAGCCTCGATGATTTGCCAAAATAAACTGGTGTGGTGAGATTAGGACTTTGTGGTGGCCAAGATAACAAAGCTGGTGATGTTGGATTACTGTGGCCAATCCACCATCTTGGAATTTTTTCATTCAGAAACCCACCGACAGATAGAGCAAAATGTGCAGGTGCCCCATCCTGCTACAACTACACTTGTTCATAAGATTTTTCTCTTGAAGTTGTGGTATTAACCATGTCTCCAACTTCTCTAAATAAGATAGTGCATTCACTAGCCTATCAAAAAAATAAAGACCAAATAAATGATGAGCTCTCATTCCAGCCTTTATCATGACATTTAGTGAATTTGTTTCCTATACTGTCGCATTATAAAGATTTTCTTTTGCCCAAAATAACACACTTCTGGCATGCAGATTGTGATAGATTGCACATTCGTCAGTAAAAAGCACCTTTCCACAGTGCACTGCAGCGGAGAAGTTTTCTAATAAAGCCCGGCAGGATGCAGCGTGATGTTCCATTTCTACATCTGACATTTCATTGATGAACATCAGATGAAATGACCTAACTTCAGAGTCCTTTTTCATATGGTCTTGCATTGTCGTCCACGGTATACGAAGTTCAGCTGATTGTTTGAGTTGATTTAATTGGGGGTTGTTCAATGGAAACTGCAACAGCAGCACATGTTTCTAACCGTGTTAACTTTTATCCACTCCATGGCGTATCTTTAACATTGCCTAATTCAAACACACATTTTTCCCAAGCCAAGATTGTTGTTTTTCGTGTTGGCGGCTTATTAGTCTTGCTGAACCATATCGCTAATTAGTTTCATTGTTTGATTCGTATGTTGTTGTTCATGAACCCATCATGTAGAGTTGTCACTAACCATTCCTCGACTTTGTAACTACTCGCATCAGCCATTTTAGCACAATTATCTTTTACGTAGAGTGTGTGACATTGTAAAAGACTAAATAAAATACAATAAATAGTGTTCTAAACACTTATTCTAACTCATATTTTTTGTTAACTTTAGGGGTACAGTGACCTCCTGGCCACACTGTAGAATAAAACTTGTTGACATTCAATATCAAAACTTGACCTTTAAATCATTTGTTCGTAAAAAAATCTGTAATCTGTATTTGCTTTTATGTTGATCTATGAGCTAAAAGATGTTGTAATTATGTTAAATAAAGAATCTGTAGACTTATCTTTTTGTCACTACAGTAAGAATAGACAAACATTCATGAGCTTTTTCGTGTGATGGCTTTTGATTGAAATAATTTCATCATAGTTGATGGTTTACTAATTAATGTTTCCATCATTCTTATCAGACATTAATTTTATAATTAGTTTAACACAAGCGAAAATTTATGTATGTTTTGTGTTGAATGAACTACAAGAAAAGTCAGTAAAAAATCCAGTTAAAACAAAAATTATCTAAATTAATTACCTGCAGAAGTAAAGTGTTATTTACATAACATTTTTTATTAGATTTTAAAATTATTTTAGACAGATTTTCAACAAATGAACAGAGTTTGTTATTAAATTCGATATGTACATGTGTGAACACTTTTTGTCTCTTGGATTCGGATTAAGCATTGTTAGAGGGTTAAAAAAATACACAAATGGCCGCAATTGGCCATCAGGTTCACCTCAAAATGACTACCAAAATTAAAATTTTGTAATCATTATGCAGTAACAGTTAAGTTATCACGTTAGTTCAAACAGACTAATGTAAGGTTTTTAAAATTGTTAAAATATCAGTTTTTTAAATCAAGTGTAAGACACAAAAATGATGGAAAAATTAACTTTTTTACCCACGACG
Source organism: Lycorma delicatula (assembly GCF_047948215.1). Classification (NCBI taxonomy): domain Eukaryota; kingdom Metazoa; phylum Arthropoda; class Insecta; order Hemiptera; family Fulgoridae; genus Lycorma; species Lycorma delicatula. Next base: position 70,333,829 of record NC_134463.1, read on the forward strand.
AAACAGAGACAGTATATGTGTTTGGGATAAGAGGTTGTGTGTATATGTGTGTTAACTATTTTCAACAACTACTGGACTGATTGCAATATGGTTTTTTGCATTACATAGGTATCAACTCAGAGCAGCTTCTTCATGTTATAGGCCACCAGGTGGCACTTCAGTAGATGTGTTTCTCGAAAACAGTTGGGTTGATTTTGATGCAGTTTTCTGCATGACATAGGTATCACCTCAGAGCAGGTTCTTAGATTAATTTTATGGTTATAAGCCTCCAGAGGATGCTGCAGTAAATATGTTTCTTCAAAACGACTCTGAATGTTTGTAAGTTGTAATAATTAATATTTTTTATTTTTGGTTATTCAAAATTTTTTAATTTTATTTACTTTTAATAATTTAAAAAAGAACATGTCGTAAAACTGCCAAAACATGAGATAAATAAATTATATTAATTTAGATTATGTAGGATCCATTAAAGACTTATTAAAACCATAAAAAACTCATTTGTGTCACTTGCAGATTTAAAAAAAAAAAAATAATTTAAAATAGAAAAATGCAAAATTTTTAATTGTAACAAATACTGAAAAGGAACCATTGCTGTGTAAGACTATGAATTATGATTAACATAATTTGTGAATACTGATTTGATCGGCCACCAAATAATGGTCTCATGACCTAAGTGAACTTTAAAACAAAAATCAAACAATAATACTCAAATATATTATACAAACATGTATAATATGTAATAATCTGAGTTAAGTAGAAGTTAGATATAATAGATTTCTTATAAATAAATTAATAATCAAGAGAACAGTAATAATAATAAATAGAAGAAGAATGATTGTTTGGGAAAGTCTTACTAGACTTCATTGATAACCCACCGGGTTGGTCTAGTGGTGAATGCGTCTTCCCAAATCAGCTGATTTGGAAGTCGAGAGTTCCAACGTTCAAGTCCTAGTAAAGCCAGCTATTTTTACACGGACTTGAATACTAGATCGTGGATACCAGTGTTCTTTGGTGGTTGGGTTTCAATTAACCACACATCTCAGGTATGGTCGAACTGAGAATGTACAAGACTACACTTCATTCACACTCGTACATATCATCCTCTGAAGTATTATCTAAACGGTAGTTACCGGAGGCTAAACAGGAAAAAAAAAGAAAGAAAAAAGACTTCATTGATAACTGGTGTATTATTATTATTATTATTACATTATTTAGATTTTTTAAATAGTGTATTAATTTAATTTGTTTTTAATTGTCTAGTGTGAATAAGCAGTCCAGATAGACATCTGGGAAATTAAGCATCTTACTAGACTTTTCTTTTACTACTTAGAGAGCTCATGAATATTTGTTTATTCAAGTCTTACCAGACTTTTCATTGATAACTGGTTTTAAATTGCCTAGTATGAATAAGCAGTCCAGATAGTTGGACATCCTGGAAGTCAGTATTTAGATAACTGGCATCCCACTGCAGATACAGACAACAAATTAGAACAGAATCAACCTTTTCAAATTAATCACCTTATAGAATGTAGAAAATTTACAGTTAATAAAAGTTAACTTATCATGCTCAATGATATAAAGTTACAAATATATCAAAGTAATATACAAGTTAACAGACACATCACAGATAAATTACCTTTGACATACTTAAGGGGTTTCCTAATGATTTCAAGGCACCACTATCAACAAAGTGTCATCTGCATTGCATTGGTATATGTGCATGATAATGTCCAAAAAAAATCTGAAGTATTTTTTACATGTATTATAAAAAAAATATAGATCAAGTTAATGGTATATTATAAGCAGTTTCTTGAATTTATCCAGATAATATCATACGTTAAAAAACATAAAAATTTCAGACAAAAAGGTGAATGTTAAAAAAATATTATTGCATATGTATCAAGGTAAGTTAAGTTAGAAAGCTGATTTCTATTTAGTAAAATTAATTTTTTTTTAGAGAATAGTATTTAGTTTTAAGCCTTAATGTTTTAAGGCTAAATCAAGAATTCATATTCAATAAAACTGTTGAGTCGATGTCTTATGTAATTATTACCTTTGTATTTACTTTAATCTTAGTTTTATATATTGTAGTCATAACAATAGTAATCTCGATTTAACAGACAATGAAAATGTTTTTTTTTATATAGATCAAATACCTCTTATACCATTTAGAAAGGAGATCAGTCTTGTTTTTTATTATATCATTTATTACATTCATTAAAATTGATATATATAAAATTAAATCATTTCAAAAGCTCAAAATATATACACTTCAATATAATGAATTAAATGATAATGTAGTTCTGGGTCATATAGTATTTATGATATATAGCATCGTACTTTACTGGATATTTGTTAATCCAGTATTTTATCTCTGCATGGACACCACTTCAAATTTTTTCCTACTTGAGCAATATGTTTTTGTGTATAAACAATATATATATAATATTATTAAATATGATGTAGTAATATTTTTAGCTGTCTGAGCCAACAATTATCATTTCATAAATACTCGCTTCATGTTTAATTAGATAAATGTATGTTTTAATTTAATTTGCCGTTTAATATGTATATGTATTTTTCATTCCATAAAATTATAACAAGGGCTATAATTACCAATGTAGAGGTACAGTGCAGGTATACTTACAATAGATCAATATGTGATTCTCTTTTACACATATGCTTCTATAAACGTAGTTATTTTAGGTAGAATGTAATACAAGAATATTTGAAATGGGTTATTAAAAGAAAAGAGATTATGATGTGAGCTTTAGGCTCTGAGATTAATTAGATAAATTCTTTCAAATACAACTTTTTGTAAAATAATTTATATAGAGTATTAATGATGTTATATGGAAGTTGAAGAAGTCGGTCAGATGTGGTTAAATTAATTTTTTTTTTGTTATACAAAAGTTAAGAAATTCTACTGTGTGGTCAGTAATTTAACTATTATTAGCAGTCCCAAAATGGTAAAGAAAAGGCAATATTGAAGGGTATAGAGAAATAGCTGGAAAAAAAAACAGCAACATTTGGAGCCAAATTAACTATTACTATGCTACTGCAGTCCATAATGTACTGTTGACGTGCAATTTAAGCATTATTTATTCGTAGCTTAATTCATTTACATTTTAGCAGCATTATAAAAACTTGATTTCACAGACTTGTGTAGAAAGCTCTACAATATTTTTACACACATATATATATACATGAAAATAAATTCATATATATATATATATATGAATTTTCAATTTTTACTTGCAATCTATCTCCTGTAACGTAGATTTACCTTACCAGCACTAATTATTAACATATCTTCCAAACTGAATATAATAAACTAAAGTTGATATGTGCTTGTTCTAATGTTAATGTTTGCTTTCTGCTGAATTATTGGCTTAGAATATTTACTTTACAAGGTAAGTTTAAAAAAATTTAAATAGTTATAAGTGGATAGACTAATATGAGATAACCTTTGTGATATACAGAGTTAATTATCAGAAAGAATGTAGAGTAAAAACGAAGGTTTACAGCACTAATTTACACAAATGCAGATGCTAATCAACAGTTGAAAGACTGTTGTTGGACAATCCAAATGTCCATTAATTCTAATAGATGTGGTTGATCTACCTTCTATATGCTAGGCTCTAAAACAAACCCTATATTTTATATTTATTTAAATGAAGTTAACCCAAATCAGTTTCACTTCAATTTTATTATAGATAGGCTTCTTTACTCCAATTAGTCTAAAATTGAGAGGTTAGTATTAAAAAATAGATTGTGATTGGAAATTGATAGATGGATTAGTGTTAAAAAGGAGATTCAAGAAAAAAATAATTTTGCAATGATTAACATTTTGATCAATGAAAAAAAATTTGATGGGAAAATAAAACAAATTAAATGTAATTTAATACAATTTTTTGCATCTTGTTATTTAGTAAATCATTCAGTATTTTTGTGTGTTTATATAAAATTTCATAATGTTTAAATGTGTCAAGATACAAAAGAAGCCACATCTTGACACATTTAAACATTATGAAATGTTTTATAAACACACAAAAATGAAAGCTTGTTGATAATGTTGGCTGTAAAAGATGACAAAAGTATTACATAAGTTTTTAAAACATATTACAATAAATTTGGTTTAGTGGTTGGCCATTAAAAAATCAATAGTTTTATGCAAGGAAAACATGTCTCAAAATTCTGTAATATATTTTATTATAAAATTTGTGTATATAATTAATGATAGTAATGACTAGTAAAGTTGGAAATTTCTTTATTTAAATATAATAAGCTTAATAGTTCATTTAAAAATTGATCAGTATTAGTATTAATCACCTACTCTATGGAGGAGTACATTCTTATTTTTCTTAAAAAACATTCTATTTTCCTTCCTTAAATGAGTAATTTTGGTAACTACTTAAATTACAGAATTTTTTCAAAAGTTAAATAAAAATTAATTTCATGATATGAATTACTACTATTTTTTTTATTAAGCAGTGAATTATTTTTGTAATACTAATGAAATAATTTTTCCGTAAAAAAATTACAAGTATATTTTTGTATAAGTTAAATTGTGTGAATAGTTAACAGGCAACATAAAATCTAAAAATTGATAAATATTTTATTAATAAAAGCTATTTTTATTATTAAATTATAAATGTTTATATAAAAATGTAAATTTATAAAATATTTTTTTAATTATGTTGTTCAATTTTGTCAGTAATTAACCAGTAATTTGTACAGTAGAATCCTGCTTATTATACTGATGCTTTTTTTAAATCTGATTGCTATGTTTTTATATTTATGATAAAAAAAATTTGTTATAGGTAAAGTAGCATAATATTAAACTAGGCTAGAGAGGTGTGAGTTGTAGGTTGCACAAAAGAGATCAAATTAAAAAATTAACTAGAAGTGTATTTGTTACTGATTTAAATATTAAAATCAGGATGTTTTTCTTAAGTATCATTCAATATATGGACATTGTAGTTATAGGGAAAAGTATATAAGTATTTTTAAAAAAAGTATGAAAATATTTTTGTTTAGAGAAAAAAATTCAGTTTTTCTAGAAAAAGAATTCAAACGATTTTATTGGTAAACAGTAAGAATACAGAATCCTTTCTGTTGATAGTCAACATTTCTAAAAGTGTAAATACATCTGTTCAATCACACAGTTGCTAGTTTTAGGTGCCCTCGTCACTCTTACTCCTGCTCTGCGGTAAATTTATTTCTATTTCATTACGAGCATGTGCATATCACAATTTATTTCGATACATTTATTATGATAAAAAATACTAACTATTAACTACAGAAAAGATCAAGGATAATTATTGCATGCATGCTATAAATTAAATTTCAGTAAAATTCAATTTAACTATTTATTGAGTGTTTAAGCAGTATATCAGAATTAACTGGGGTTCTAGTGTACTAGAAGCAAAGAGAAAGAAAATAATGCTTATTTATATATTTAAAGAAGCAGATGATTAGATATTAGTAATAATAATTCATATTATAATATTTATGTAAAATAATATAATGTATGAATCATTTACATCATGTATAGTTAGTTATTTTATTCAGAGTAACATTTTATTTGTTAAGTCAAATAAAGTTGGATTTCAGATAGAATATTACTACCAGAGTTTCTGTATTAAATTAATTGTTAGGAAATTGCATAAATAATTTTTTTAATTATAAAGTTGTAACATATGTACAATTTAACTTGGATAAATTTTTTTATATCTAAATTTTTATTTTACGTTAAACTATGAAATCTTTATTTTATTGAAGAACAGAATTAACAGTTGTTTTAAAGTTATAATTTCATTTCTTTAACAATTTGGCTGCCATGAGATTCCATATGGAGTCTCGTCTAATGTTATTAACAGGCCCTATGAAAAAATCTAATTAATCCTAAATGGTTGCTATACATTTTTAGAAAAATTAACTCAGCATTTTATATATTTGTTTTTACTATCTTAAGAAATAAGTAATTGATTTTTATGGCCGAAGGATGTCAAATAGGATCTCATAGTTTCCCAATGGTGCATATTTTTTCTTACTGTATTAATTCCATAAAAGTGGAATATCACATAACATAGGATATAAATTGCAGATGTTAGCATCTTTTTGGTTAATGGAATGTAATGCAATAGTTTCTTACCTAAAATTGGTTACAATTTACCTATTGCTAAAAGATTATGATTAGTTGGTTCATATGGACCTGTTTTTTATTTATGTTTGTTCAGATTTTTGCTAGATGAAATGTGTAAATGCTCAATTTTTATAAAGTACTTCTTAAAAACAGTAAGTTTAATTGAGTATTAATTATTTACAGGAACACATTTTATCAAAATATAGTTTTTTTATAAAATTTTAAAACTGCTGAACATCTGTAAAAGAAAATTAAGATATGTGAAAAATATAAAATGTATTGAGGTAAGCTATGTTAATAAACTACAAACTAATAAATAAAACTGAAAGATTATTTATTAGTTTATGTTAAATAAAAAACAGTTTTGACAAAAGAATACAGAACATACTGAGCACTTAGTATCTCCTGGAATGTCACTGAACATACTTTCTTCCAAATTTAGTTGAACATTGTAACATGCAGTATGACTTTTTTTAGCTTTTTATTTATAAATGATAGAAACTCAAATTTAACCATTAAAACCTGATAAAATTAATATCTAAATTAGAATGTGATTAGAAAAACACACAAATGAGGTGCGATAGAGTCTCTGTCCTATAAATTAACTGTAACTGTATATGAGATTCCAAATATATATTTATCTCACGGCTTGATGTTGATGTTATGTGCTCATACTGCCAAACAAAATATTAAGAAACCCTCATTTCAGAATCTAAAAAGTTGACATGTGTAATGAAACACATCATTAATCGACCTATTATTAATAGGTAATGATTCATGCACATATTATTTCATTCATGCACATATTAAGTTCCTTAATATGTAATAGATAGGATTATTTATTTCATAAAATTGTACTGTTATTCTATGAAATTATAAATAAGTTAACTTGTACATAAAACAGTAATATTGTATATAATTTGTAATTATTTCTTAGTGCAGAGTTAGTGGGTAAAGTTACAATACGTGATCTGAAAGTTTGCCCCTCACCAAGTGCTATGTCTGGTATACTAGTCGTGCAAAAAAAACGTGCATTACCTGCTCATATTCATTTCTTTTTACTTCTAATGTTTTGTATGTTATACACGATATATATTTATTAACTCCACATATTAATTTATTTGTATTTTATTTTTGTCCTTGTTTTTATTTCACTTATTTTCACTACAAATAAATGCTAATAGCATAAATATATTTATTTTGACTTACTGTTACTCTAAAGGTGTTGCTAAATCTTTGTTGTCGAAATCATCTTTGCTTGTAGATGAATAATCACTGTATAATCACTACTTTCTCGTAAATTGATAACAAATTCTTCTTTAACATCATCAATTAAATGTTCTTTCTCTAAATTTTCATCTTCTAGTATTTTCACATTCTCACATATCAGTGACCAATGTTTCTCTGTTGTATTGTAAATTCTTTCTTCACATAGTGTTATGGCAGCATTTAACTTGAATGTGATGTTTCTTGAGTCACATATCCGTTTACTTTTGCCCATATCATTTTGATGGAGTTTAGATCTAGGTGGTACAGTGGTAGGTGAGTGGCAGTATGATTGTGAGCTTACAGTAGGTGATCCAAAATATACATCTTATACCTTGGTTTGTGCAGCATAACTAACTAGTTTGTAAAGTTCTAATCTAAACATTTTAGGATGAATCATATTTGCTTCTCCTGTAACCAAGATACTGTTTCCAATATCTTAGATTTTCTGGTAGGTGCTTTATCATATTGATTATTATGATACACAGCATTATCCAGCTCTACAACCAATCGCAGGATAGATTTGGATAGTTTGTTTTCCACCCATTTCATGAAATTTTCAGAGTTCATGTTTTCATGATAATCCCCACTTGACATGCTACTTTTCCATATCATTGTTTATGATCCCATCTTGCTGCCACCATGCACAATTATCACTCAAGTCTCCTATTGACCCTGATTAGAATTGTCTGACCACATTTTTTTTGAGTTATGAGAAAGTAAAATGTATGTTTCATCTGCATAAACAATGGGACATTTTTCTTCACAAAGAATATGTTGTTTAAGATGTACTAAACTTTTTTTTCTGTGGGAGGAGGGACAATTTGCTGTCAGACTTGTATACTATCCAGCAGCTTGTATACTACTGGGTGTGTGAGGTTTCCCACCAAAAACTCACTAAAAAAAAAACCTCAAAAAACAAAATGTCATGGCAAGTACTAGGACATGTTTTTTGAGGGGGAGGTTTTCTAGTGAGAGTTTTTGGCAGGAAACCTCACACACCCAGTAATATGGGCATCTGAAATAGATTTTCCCTCCTCCCACGGAAAAAAAAATGTTTAATACATCTTAAATAATGTACTCTTTGTTCTCATATTTCATCATTTTCGATAAGGATATTTCTATTTTTTGTTTTTCTCCATCGAAATCCGAAGGATTTAAAAGTTTTCCGGACACTCCAGCACTCTGAAAATTAATAGCCTCCCTCAATTTATTACAAACAAATTTAGCTGTAGTAAGCATCTTTTCTTGAAAATAGAAATTGTAAACAATTTGCCTGACTAAACATTCTTCAAAACCATCTAAATTAGTAATCTTGTTAATGTTTGGTGTAATCTTGCAAAAAATATGAACAGGAATGTTCATTTTTTTGGGGGTTTGAAAGATGCATTAACCCTTCTACATCCCATTCTTTTCTTTCTAATAGTTTTAACGGTTCCGGCCAAAAACTCATATGTAAGCAGCAGCGGTGCACACTTTTTCACAGAAATAATAAATTGCACGCTTGGAACTGTTTGGCCCTCTTTCCATAAACTGATTAACATTCCATATAATTTCCCAAGCTTGACTATGGTGAGTTTTTCTTCTCTTAAGTTTTGATGTAAAACCCTTCAAAACTGGCTGGAGAACATTAAAAATATGGGAAAAGATAAATATTCACTAATATTAAAATACAACGAAAAAAATATTTTATGCAGGATAATGCACTCAACAAATGAAAAACCAAAATACAGATGAGTATAAACAGATTAACTTTACATGACATACACAATTTCACAATTAAACTGTAACAACAAGATTCGTATGTTTTTGCATTTTCTATACAAATGTGTGATATATTTATAATCAGATAATGTCATCTGGTTAGATTACAATTATAAATAACACTGTTGTGTATGCATTTTATATATGAATGTGGCATGTTATTAGTAATCAGATGATCTCATCTGGTAGATAGTACAACAAACCCCACTCGCCCGTCCTGTCTCAGCCAGCCAACAGCTCGGTTGTCAAAGACAGGGACAAACCTTCAGCTCGCTTATTATACAATAGTATGATGATCACTAATGTTATGAAATTTATTCATTTTATAATTGTTTTGTAAAACTTGAAAAAAAGGATAAATATTCAGTTCAAGCTTGACTATTTGACAAACAGTACAATTCAGTAATTCTGTTTTGTAGAGGAAGTTTTGGTGGTCTATTGTAAGATTTTCCACATAGTTTTTAAGAATTGTTTAAAAAAAAAAAAAAAGGTTATCATTGTATTTGGGTATCTCAGTTGAGATTAAAAGGACCAGCTTTACCTAGCAGACACTTAAGCCAAGAAGTAGGCTTTATTGAACAGGCAGAAAGTATTTGATTTTATTTATAAATAGTTTGGACTTGGGTGATGATAACATGAAAGCATTTTTCACCCAGGAAAAAAAATCAGTAACACTAACTATAAGGTGCCATATTCTCAGTATGGGACATTGGGCATCTAGTAGGATCAGATGTAAATATTAAATTTTCAAAGGAAATTTTTTTTATATGTTCTGCATTTAATTTTAATTTATTGAATATAAAAATGTGTGAGTTAAATCTAGAATTAATTCTGTTGCATAAAATTGTATATAAAGAAAAATATTTATTTAATAAACTCTAAGTTCTGGCTTTTATCTGATAATTAAGCCAATCGTACAATGTTTCCTATTGTTTTAACAAGAAAATAGTTTTGCATTCCGCCCATTTCATGTTGAATACTTAACTGTATTGGAATACATTTATAATTAGGATATGTGTGCTTTATGTTATTCTATTAAAGTTGTATGTGCTGACTTTTGTTACTAATTTAAATATGAATATTACTTTTGTTAATAATTAATATTATAGTAAATGAAAAAAATAAATAAATTGCTTCATATGTACCTTGCTTGGTCAATTTTAATAAAAATTTCTGTCTATTAAAACTAATTTTTTAAACCCATTATTCTAGTGTACCTAAATTGTAATTAATATATAGAACACTTTTTATAGCACTTTCCATTAACATTAGTAATCTTCTAAGAAACATGACTGAATTAAACTATGATAACATTAAAAATATTTTTCCTTTTGTTAAACATTTAAAAATCTCTTCTCTGCTTCTAATGAATTTAAATATTTTATTAATTTAAATTAATGCCGTAGAATGTCTTTCAGTAAATTTCTTAATAAATAAGATAGGCATTTGTATGTAAAGTATATCCAAGCAGGAACAGAAACACATATTAACAGATGGGCAAATATTCATTCACATTAAGCCTCTGGAACCATGACCCAAACAAGACTATTTTGAAATTTTTGGAATTACTGATATTTGAAAACATCATTGCCAATTTTGTTAACCAGGATTGATTATGCTACAATCACATACATCAGGTTTGATTTTGTACTATCATTCAAATACATATAAGGTAGGTTTCATTTTAGTAATATATTTTGAAATATATACATAATAGACTAAATACTTAAAAAAGCCTACTAAAGAACGCTGACTTTGCCTACTGAAGAGCACGTTTGCTTTACAGATTGTCACAAAATGCTTCAAGACCGATGGCAGGCAACTTTACATTGTTCCATTAAAAAGGTAACATTATTGTTGTTACAGAAATATAATTTTGAGTTATATGTATATTATTAAACCACATTACTTATATCATTAAGAATATCAACATATGTCTTTAAAGTTGCGTAAGAGGGAATATATCTTATTGTTATATAAAATTCCATTACATGTCCTAAATTTTCTCTTGTTCTAAATTGAGCAATGAGCTAAATAGACTATATATCATTAATAACTGTGCTGTAATGTTTCTGATTGAAAATTAGATATTTAATGATACTAAAATCAGTTAAGAATTAACTGTTTGTGCCAATTTACAGCAGACATACTTGTAAACACTGTCACATTGTTATGGGAACATTTCCAAAATAATCAGAGCTAATTGGCTGACAGTCACTATTTAGTGATTATTAATTCATGCGTTACCAATTGTCACAATTCTAAAAAATTCTCAGCCATAGTAAGGAAACATTTTTTTCATCTGTGAAAACATATGGAAATGTGTTTTCACCTTCTTTATATATTTTTATGATTCTATGCCTCTGGAATGACTACCATATAATAAATTAATATAACGATGCAAATTAGTTTTAAATTGGTATTGAGGAAAAAGCGATGTAAAGAAAAAAATATCTATAGAGTTGATTAATTTTTAGAAAATTTGAATTTCTATTTTTACAGTCTTATAGTGATGTTACATACATCTGAATTAGAAAGTAAATACTTCAAAAATATTATGTAGGTTTATGATTTCTTTGTGACTAATATTAGTCTAAGAATCTTACTGCCATAAATTATATTTTCTACTTTTATTCCATAACAAAGAGTTTGTTTATTAGTTCAGTAGATGTATTAACATGATTATAATGACAGCATAACATACCTATTTCTATCCAACTGCAAAGGTAATCGCTTACTTGTTTATATTATATCATTATTCATTAACTCAGTGCCAGTAATTCTCAAGGTCATTCTCAATATCATCTGAATTGTAAATTAAGATCTTATAAATATTTTACAACTACTAAATTTAAAGAATATATTTTTATTTTATATCTTTGTTCCTTATTCTAAATAATTTTTATTTTCATCCAAATTATAGAATTTGCTGTTTTTTTATTATTTATATAACTCATTGTAAAAATTTTTCAGGGTTCTATGAATATATACATATAGATTTTTGATTCTAATATTCATCAAGGTACACAATTAATTTTTAATTTAGTCAATGTTGATGGATAAATTTTGGGTTCAAATCTAAGTGAGATTTATTGTTTTTTATATCCTACAAGATTCATTATGATCAGGTGTCACAAAAAAGAAACACAGTAAATGCTGTAAATAGTATTCCATATGATATGACAGTTCTACAACACTTGAAACAGTTCATTTAGTAACATCTTGGAAACTGAAGATTGTGAAATTAAGATGAAATACAGTTTTAAAGTAAAAAAGTACAATGACATCAAAGCTACGAACCAGTTCCCATAGATCATTAAGTTTAATAATAATCTTGGGTTCAGTTTTCTTTTTCCTCTTTAGCCTCCGGTAACTACCGTTTAGATAATTCTTCAGAGCATGATATGTGTGAGTGTAAATGAAGTGTAGTCTTGTACATTCTCAGTTCGACCATTCCTGAGATGTATGGTTAATTGAAACCCAACCACCAAAGAACACCTGTATCCACGATCTAGTATTCAAATCTGTGTAAAAATAACTGACTTTACTAGGACTTGAACGCTGGAACTCTCGACTTCCAAATCAGCTGATTTGGGAAGGCGCGTTCACCACTAGACCAAACCGGTGGGTTGGGTTCAGTTTAAGTAATGCTAAAGTTACTTATAAGCAGTATAGTTACTTCGATTAGTAATAATGTTCATAAGAACAATTGTAAATTATTATAAAATCTGTATATTGATTAGTATTCTTATTTTTTAACCAATCTTAGTGGTCGTAATGTAAATTAAACAGAAATGCAGTGGTGTAACGATATGAAAAATATAATCACACTGCCAAATGTACTCATTTACAAACAAAAAGTACATTCATTTCAATTAAAAACCTTTAAAGAAGTACATTTACATAAAATGAAATGATTAAATTTTGGTTAAGTTTTTTTTTATATTATCATTGTCATTCTTTATGACTTTCTATTTTTTTATTAAGGGTAAACGATAAAAGGCAGTTATTATCAATTCAAACTGAAAATAAAATAAAAATCTGTTACTGATACAATAATGTAATCATGAAACTTGATTTGAACTCGAAATGCATATAGTGTTTCTTGACTTAGAAAAAGCGTTTGACCAGATTAAAAGAAAATTTGGAAAATTTTGATTAATAAAAATTTGGCTTTACAATTATTTAAAGTTTAAAGAATTTGTACACTGTTACTGCATGAATATGGTCAATGGAGAAAAATTTGTAAATACTAATTTAGTAGTTTATCAAGAGTGTTCCTGTCACCAGCATTTTTAGTCTAATTTTGGCAAATTGATTTATCAATGGAAACAGTAAGTGTTATTAAATAATAAAGCAAATTTTCCATTTCCATGTAAGTGGATGTAAAAAATTAGTTTTCTTCTGGTTTTGTAAGTAACTTCTTAATCATTTCTTGCATTTATATGTATTACAACTTCAAGGTTATCACTGTCAGTAAATTTTAGCAAGTTCAAGTCAAAACTATTGTGCTTTCTTGCTGAATAAAAGGTATTTACTGAAAAAAAACAAACAACCTTAAACAAATGACAGCTATTCAGTCTATTTTTTATACATGTATAAAAAATAGGAATAATTTAGTACTTTTTTATTATAAATTTATTGTATGTTTATAGTAATAGATTCTAATTAAACAACAGTAAATTTTTTCTTATAAGATGTGGTTGGAATTTTCCCATTTTTTAAATTTAATTTCCTATTCCAACTTTATTTACTTTACAATGAAGCATGTGGAAGGTTGGTCATTACTTCAATCCAACATTGAAGTTTTTCCTTCAACACTTATCACTTAATCAAAAGATCCATATTTCATTCTGGAATCATCCAAGTAATAAACATTGAGTACTACTAAGCTTTAATAACAAAGTAATAACTAGTGCAATTGAACAACCTGCAGTCACAAAGACGAAAGAATCCACATCAGGTCGATGCATGCTTATTGTGTTTTTTAAATAAAGGACTCATTCACCAAAAATTTATTCTTTGTGGTGTTGCAATATATTCTAACTTTTACTAAACTGTTCAAAGAAGCTTAATAAAAGTGAAACCAGAGATGTGGGGGAAAATCTGGCTGCTTTATCAATCTGCCACTACTTTGAAAGAGATGATGATCATTTTTAAATAAGCTAAGTTTATATAAATATTTTTTAACCTAGTCTGGTAACTTTTTGAAAACATCTTGTATTCATAAAAAAATTATAAATGAATAAAAGTAAGAATTTACTGTAGTACTATATTTATTGATAAAGTGGAGATTATCTCCTGTTAATAAAGCCATGAGATTACTTCATTACATATATCAAATAAAGTGTAGATATGTTATAAATTTTTACTTCAGAAATAAAATAATTTACAATGAGAAAACATGATCTCTGTCTACATCAGGGATTCCTAATACCTGTGGGAAAAACATGGTTTTCAAATTTTACTGCACACTGCATAGATTTGCGAAGAAAGAATCTTATCTTAACTAAAATCAACATTGTGATGTATCTGAACAAAAAAGTTATTTCTACTGAATATCAATATAACTTTTTATAAAAATAATGCAGTTTTATAAAGAAAAATTTTATTAAAATTTTTCCATTAATACTAATATTGCTGCTTAAATACCAACTTTCATTCTAAACTTTTATGTCAGTTAAGAATATGAAAAAATAATTCTTAAGTGAAAATAATTCTTAAATTTTTGTCATTTTAAATTTCATGTAAGATAAATCAAGTTTTTAATTAAGAAATAAAACAAATGAATAGATAGTTATATCTATCAATCAACAACTCCCAGTTAAGTAACAGGCATTTGCAATCCCGTTACTGGTTTTTTTACTAATGGTAAAAAAAACCATTAGTAAAATTAATTCTTATATTAAAATTTTTACACATGTTTTAAAACACATGTGCTGTAATCAATCTGTTTATATTTCCTGTACATGTGTTATGTTCTTATTTATAAAGAAGTGTTCTATATTCTTTACAGGAGCACATTGAAGATTGAGAATGATGAAAAGTATAAAGTTATAAAAAAAGAAGTTCTAACTGGAAATTGAATCCAGGACTATTTGTATTGAGTGTAAAGGATAACCGAGTTGTTAATAGTAAGTACTGAATCAAATATTGTGTGAAATGAGAAGGACTGCTGATTAATCTACACATACCTCTCAATTAACAATACTAGTAAAAAAATTACATAAAATATACAGTATCTGATTCTTATAACATTATAGATCTTTAGTGTGTTTGTTTGTGCTATCTACAGAATAATACATCTTTTTTTTTCTACTTTAACCTCTGGGACCACCATTAGGTATTACTTCAGAGGATGAGATAAACAATTGTAGCGTGTGTGAAAATACCATGCCTGACCGGGATTTGAACCTGGGACCTCCAGATGAAGTCGAGACACTACCACTTGCACCATGGAGGTCGGCAAGAATAATACACCTAAACCATATATAACCTGTACCACCTTTTAACAACAGTGAGGAGAGAAATTCAACGACACCAAAATGTCTTTCCTTCCACATTCACCAGATCAGCTGATCATATTTTGCTGTGACTTTTTGGAGATGCATGCAACTGAAATAGCTGATGAGCTTCATACTCAGGAAGTTGAGGAGGTAAACAAATAACGAAATGACAGAGCGGAGTGGAAGAACCTACACCTTCCCTTATATTAACATTTAATCTTCCGATATCACCAGAGAAGATTAAAGTGGGTTACCTTTTGGTTCAGGTATGACCTTTCATCTCCAACCCACGACCATGTTTCCAATGCCAAGGACCAAGGACCAAGGATATGGCCATACCACATCTTGTTCATAAACTGTAATTGTGCTCAGTGTGCCAAAGAAGGTCACAACGACACTAATTGCCAGGAGGAAGAAAAGTGTGCTAACTGTGGGGGAACACATTCAGCTTGCTTACGAGGTTGCCCAACTTTTAAAGAAGGGAAGGCAATCCTAAAAATCTGTACTGAGCAAAAGCTTTCTTTCCCAGCCACCTGAAGAGAATATGAAAAGATAATTAGCTTTCAAAACCTGGTTAAACTGGATGTTTCTTTCACTGTGACATCAAGTAAAACCCATGTAAATAGATCCTGCAATGAGCTAAAAAAACTTATTCAGATGTTATCTGATCAGATTGTTTCACCTACTGCAACTATTTCAGAGCTAACGAAGATGAATAAGAAGTCTGTAGTTGCAGCTAGTGAAACTAATGCTAGTGGGATCCCTCTGTAAGTCCCTGTCCCCAACATTTTATCTGTATAGGCAGGAGTAAATACAGCTGGAAGTAAGTCAGCTAATAAGCTCCACTCTTAATCTTAAGAGACATGGGAACTGTTAAGGGAGGCCACACAACCATTTCCTCTGGGATGTCATCTGCGACTTCCCATTTTTCAAAATCTTTCCCTCCATCACTTCATACACTGGAGGATACAGTTCAGGAACCGCCCGACCCCAGGGTGTTGGAGTTTTTAAAAATCAAAAATTTGAAAAAGAAAAACTGGATCACCTACAACTATTTTTTTAAATATTTTATCTGTATTTCTGTATCTGTAACTACCTTTATTTATGACCATTATTCAGTGGAACATTAGAGGTCTTTGGTCCCACATTGAAGATGTTAAAAGAGTGTTGATACGTACACATGAACCATTAATAATGTGGTTCCAAAAAACGCATCTACTACAGCAAGATGGGGTAACACTCAGAGGCTATTTCTGTAAGAGATACAACTGACTTGTGGACAGTAGAGAGAGTGGTGGAGTTGCTATTTTCATGCAGAATGAGGTGTCGCCTATAAGGATACCACTAACTACACTCATTCCTGCTGTTGCTGTAAAAATCTGAGTCACCTTTAAATTACATATCTGCAGTTTGTATCTATCAGCAAACTCTAATGTTCTAGAAATGTCAAATTTCCTCTTGTAAATCCCATCATTGTTAGTAGTAGGGGACTTCAATACCCACCATATTTCCTGGCGCTCATCTTTCTGCTCCTCTCGAGGAAATATGATAGACAGAGTGAGACAAGACTTGGACCTTTTTCTACTGAATGATTGGTCATACACATTCATGTCCTCATCATGTGGTACACTCTCCAACATCGACCTCTCCTTATGCTTACTAAATTTACTTCCTCGTCTTAATTGCTCACACATCAATTAAATGCTTATAAGTCAATAGCTCACACATTGAGTGTGTGTGAGCTATCAGCTCCTAAATTTTAATTTTTTCTCATCAAAATAACACTAAAAAGTAGTAAAAAAATTACAGTTTAACATCCTTAAATACAAAACAAAATTATCTAAAAAGTAATGTGGCTTGTTTTGAAAGTGACTGGATAATTTTTGTTTTTCAGTTTTTCCTGGTCAACATTGCGTATTATTGATTGTTACAGCAAATTATATAAACTGATGTTATTGTTTATTCATAGTAAATTTACCATGCAAAAATTCAAGAAAAACAATTGGAAAAGTATGGTAAAAATGTAATGCATATTTCTTTATTCCAGGCTGCCTTAGCTCATGCTTGTTAGTTCACCATTTTTCTGTATTTCTTGTGACTGGCATTTTTAATACAGACAGTATTTTTTGTAGGCCTTTCCATTTAAGAATAAAATTAAAAAAAAAAAATTTAAGTAAACTTAATAAAATAAAATTGACCTAAAAATGCACAAACAAATAAAACTTCTTTAAATTCTGCCTTTTAATAATTAAAACAAAATTAAAGACAATTACTTAATAACCCTTATTTAGACACAAGTTTCAAAAAGTAACAATATTAAAACTTAAAAAGCAGTTTTGGTTTTCAGTGAATTTTTTTAAAGATGGTTTTATTTGTTTCCACTACTTATTAAATTCAAAAGATATTTTATTGACAAAACTCATATAATTTTTAAAAATATTAAAATTAACTTACAACATTTATATGTGTAATCATATGATTAAAAAAAAAAAATTACTGACACCTTATAATTAGGTATGTATTTTTAACCTAAAAATCCTAGCCAAATGACATAAAAAAATTTGATTTTGAAATAAGTTTTTTCAACAGATTAACTTTTGAAAAGATGACTTCAACTGTTATAAATGTTAGTGAACTCGTAGATCTTGCTGTTGGTGTACCAAATGTAAGATTTGTTTCTGAAATAAAATTAACTAAATGAAATTAATATCTTGTTATATAACTTATACATCAGTTAAGTTTATTTTTTTTTATCTAATGTGAAGCAGGTTTTACAGAAAGAATCTATATCACTTTATTCAGTACATTGTTTTCTTTGATTTCTTTCCTTTCATTAAATTTTTGTTAGCTTTATTAAACTACCCATTCAAAATAAAGTGAATAAGTGACATTTTCAAAATATATTAAATGCATTATTGATTATAAAGAATATAACTTAATTGCAGGTGGAAAAAATGTATAAGAAAAAATAAGTGAGTAAAACTATGCAATGAGAAGTCTTTTCACATTGTAAAAAAACAGACTACTACAAAATACAAGACTATTATTTCACATTATAAACTTAATAATATAATACATTTGTTTATTGAATTTATATCTTCTTTCTTGATAAGAAAGAAACTTTATATTTTCTTTCTTTTTCTTAATTGGAAGATGCTAGTGGATGGTTCCTGATTGTAATTCAATCTTAGAATGTATTTTAGGCTAAACCAAAATTATATTTCTTACTTTGAACGGATTTTGAGCCACAGAGGATGACCATAAAGGCAACTGAAAATATTTTGAAGTAAATTTTTTTTAAAACATTTTATAAAACTTGGTTGTTTTTAACAAAAAGTTGAAATTTAAATTTTTCTTGGAGGATGATTGGGAAGACTTAAATTTTATGTTTTGAAATTATAAGGACAGTTCATGTTTGTCATCTTTTTTAATTTCTAAGAATTTTATTTTCATAAATTTTTAACAGATAGATATCAGTTCTCTTCATTCTTCCTATTTATTACCAATGAAAAAAATCAAAGAATGTTGCTAATCATTTTATTTTTTAAATGATTTTTATTAATTATGTTTTTCAACATTTAGGTTAATGCAATAAGTGTTGAATTATTGCAAGCATTACTTCATATTATGGTAATAAAATTTGGTATCTCTCAACTTGAAGTACAATTTGAAGGCCAGGATGCAAAACGAATTAAGGTAACTTATGATTAATATGATGATAGCAGTATCAATCAATAACTTTTTAGACTGTTTAGTTGTTTAATTTGATAATCACTCCTAACATGTATTAGTTTTTGTTACAAAAATTCTATTCAATTTTAAATGAATTTATTTTAAGTTTACCTATTGATAATAAATTAATCAGTTATATTAATTGTTGTTTATAAATTTAATTTTACAAATACTTATTAGAAGATATTCTGATATGAAGCATATTGACAGTAGCCACCATTTCATATGACTATACTGAAGCCAAAGAGATTGAGTTGTGGCATATCATTTTGGACCAAATGCTCACCAACTTCTTAACAAGGCTATTGAATCGAAAGTTTCAATAATGTGTTACTGATATTGGACTAAAAAGACAATGACTTGAAATAAGAAAAAAATATTTTCATATTTATTGTATTTATTATTATTTATTATTTATTTGTATTTGTTTACTTATACCAAAAATGAATTATGAATATGCTATAAAAAATGTGTAAATTTACATAAATTCAGTAATTAATATTGTAAAAAAAAGGAATTTGAATTATAAGGAATTGTTAGAAAAGTAAATTCAAATTACATTTAACCATGTATTATATGTAAGAAATGTATTGGAAGTAGTTGCAACTATATATCATTTGTTTTCAGATTATTTATTTATTATTTTTTTTGTTTATGTATTAAAAGAACAGCACACAAATAAGTTGTTCAGAGTTTATTGATTGTGATTATCCATCTTATCAAACTTAATTTTACAAATATTTATTTTAAGATTTCTGCATTCAGATCTTGGCTGAACTTCAAAATTAATGGTTATGTTCAAATCAAAGATCTGATTACAAATCAAACCCTGAAAATCATTTATTTTGTATAATTAACTACTATGCTTTATAATATGATAAATTATTCTTTATTTTATTAGATTTCTCCATAAACGTTGCTCTTGTGTAAACTGAAGAAGGCAGAAAAATTTAAAAAAATGCCAGAAGGTAAATTGAATATACTACTTACACACATGTATACAAAGAGTTAATAAAGTAAGGGCACCATTAAAAACAGTTCAACTAGAAAAATGGTATTTTGTATTTGATCCTCCCTCAAAAACGTTTATTTTTCAGCTTTGTAAAATCATACCCCAAGCACCCAAAGGGTCCATAGGGAGGGGGGAGTAAATGGAAAGAGTAGTTTTAATACAAACACATGAAAAAATTACAATTTTGACGTACAAAATTTAAGGCTGTGAAACCCTATGTAAAATGGGAGTATTTAATATTTTTCACAGCTAGTTTTAAAACTAGCCTAATTGTTCACCCTAATTAATAGTCTCGTACAAAAAAATAGATCGTTTCAAGGAAGTAGCATTTGCTAAATTCTGCTCAAAATTTATTTAAGGTTCTCAATTTTAATAATACTCGCTGTATGATATACATGTAATTGTGTTGATGTATTTATCATTTCAGACCGGTAAAAATAATTTTTTTAAAGAAATTCATAAAATGTTATCAAGCTACTCAATCTAATATATTAATACTGAGGGGATTACACTAATAAGACACACGTGCGCGCGCGAACACACACACACACACACATATATATATATATATATATATACACACACACAGACTATATCACGAAGTTCTCCGGGGATTTCTACAACTTATTCTACTCGTGAAAATAATGGAAAAAGTTCATATAAACATATGTTCTAAAATGCGAGTTACAGCTAGTGAAAGATTTCACTCTGATGTCAACTACCCCGGATAAATGAGGTCGTACTGAAATTTTTAGGACATTAATTAAGGTACAAAATTTGTGATTTCGTATAGTTTTTGACCTGAAAAATCTAATAAAATAGGTCTAAGAACCGTTCTGCAGCAGTTTTTGAGAAATAAAGAACTAAAAAGAGCAACAGAAGCATGCCAAGAAACGTGTTGAAAATGGCGGGCTTATTTTTGAACATTTACTGTAAATTGATAATGCATGCTTGTATAATATACGTAATGGTCGTATGGTGTAATGTAGGTGATCTAGTGTACTGTTTCTAAATAATTTCACCGGGGTAGGTGAAATCCGAGCGAAATCTTACACTAGTTGTAACTCGCAAACGAAGCATTTTAGGACATATGTTTATATGAACTCTTTTCATTATTTTCACAAGTAGAATAGGTTATGAAAATGAGACGTTTGAGATACAGCCTGTATATATACAGATTGCTCAACGAAGTAACAGAAAAACTTCCAGGTTATATTTTACTGGTGAAAATAATATCTAGTTACGGCTAGCGAAAAATATAACCGGATTTCAGCTCTTCTACAAAAAAACCCTACTGTAATTTTTGGGGTAACTTTAGTAGTTTTTAAGATACCAACGTAAGACACAAAATTCGGTGTCGATATACAAGTATTTTTTATGGTTTGTTGTACAATAGCTTTGTTAAATGATTAATAAATGCAAAGTATTTGGTAACAAAACTAGTTCAGAATTTAATTCAGAGAAAATTAATGTGTAAATAAAAATTTTAAAAAAATTATTTTTTTAATGAAGAAAACAGACGAAAATCGTATTATTCTTTCTTTTACCTAATAAACAATCTTTTAAAAATAAACACGTTAATTACCTAAAATAATTTTAAAAGAAATAACAAAATATATAAAACAATATTTTAGCCTAGTATGTTCAATAATTTACGCAGGTAAAACGAAATAATTACGTAAAAAACTAAATTGAAATATGTTACTCTAGAATATTAAAAAAAATTATTGTATAGTTATACAATACTTAACAGCGGCCAACAATAAAAATTGTGTACTTCGTTTAAATCTGTTGTCATAAATTATCATATAGATAAAGGAAGCGTAGTGTTATCATATCATAGTGTAAAAATGTCATTTCATTTATCTGACGAGGATATCCCGATATAATTTTTGTTTATGGATTTTATACCTGAAATTCTGAAATTGCTCGATGTTAATATCAGGAGAATTTTTCTGGAAGGCTGATTCCAAATTCGAAAACTTTTTCTGCGGTGTATTAGCATTTTTGAACGAAAGGGTCATTTCCATCGTGTTTGTTTTTTATTGAAAACCAAGTAAATCATCGTGTTAATGATGAAGATCGTGCGAATTCATCATTTTCATCGTAACCCAGACACTAGTATAAGGCGAATTTCATGTTGTGCCGGTTTGTCAAAAAACAAATTGTGGCGCATCCTTCAAAAAGAAAATCTTTATCCTTTCCATTTGCAGAAGGTTCAAAACTTGCGGCCAACAGACTATCCTTAGCGGTTAAACTTCTATCATTGGCTTTTAGACAACGCCGATAAGGTACGAGTAAGTTCAATTTTATTTACTGACGAAGCCACTTTTGCGAAAAACGAAGTCTAAAGTTCTAAAAATATTCATTCATGAAGCGAAGAGAATCCACATGTTACTGTGAAAACTAGTTTCCAACATAGATTTCACACTAATGTTTAATGTGGCATTATTTATGACAAAATTCTGGACCATTTGTTTTCAATTAAAACTTTACCGGAGATGCATAAGTTCATTTTATAAAAAATAATTTGGCGGCTCTTTTAGAGGGATGTACCTTTACAAAGTAGATTGCAAATGATCTACCAGCACGATGCTACAACACATATTTCTTTAGTAGCTAGAAATCATTTGAATGATAATTTCTTAAATTAGGCCACTATGATCACCCGAATTAACGTCACAAAGTTAATATTAAAGAAGAGTTACTCATTAAAATACGAAATGCTATTGAATTTACACGAAACTATTCTGAGGATCATAAGGAAAGCCACCGGAAATATTTTACGTCGGGCAGAGTGAAGGTAGATTGTGAAGGAGAGAATTTTCGAACAATTACTATTTACTGAAGTTTGCTGCTCTGTTACTTTTACAATTTTATTTTTTCGTTTTCCTATATTAAGATAAAAGATTTTATGTTTATTTTTCGTCTGTTTTGCTTCCATAAAAAGCCGATTTTTAACAAATTCTTATTTACTGTTTTTGGGTGTATTTATATTAATTTTCTCAGAATTTAATTCTCTTCATGTTTTGTTACCAAATCTTCCGCATTTATTAGTCATTTAACAAACCTATTGTAATACAACCTTGTAATACAACTTGTTTTCCGACGTAAAATTTTGTTTTACGTATCTAAATTGTGTTTTGAGGTATCTAGAAGAGTAGTTCAAAACTGTAAAGTATTTTGTAAAATTTTTAATAGTCTTCATGAGGATGTTCACTTCTCAGCGCTCGTGTTTCATTTGAACATCTACCAGTACATGATGATGATGAAAAGGAAAATATTATTCAGGTGATAGAATTTAATTTATTTAGAATTTCATTACGTAGAATTAGGAACCAGTAATTTAGTGAAAGTATAATTTAAAGATTATTTTAGTATGGTTTTTGAATTTTTTATACAGAAAATGAAAAAAGAAGCAAAACCATATATGAGTGCTTTTTTGAAATACTCTATTGCAGCACCAGCAGAGAATCAGGACTCATTTAAAGGTGTAAGTTAATTTTTTAGTGAAAACCTTTTGTAAATATTGTTGAGTATATTGATAATTTTTTAAATTTCATATTTTACTTTCATTTTATGAGAATTTCTTTTACATTTTACATTTAAGTTTATTGTGTTAAAAACTGTTTCCCGGCGGTGAGTCTTACTCTTTAAGACTTTGGAGATTGACGTTCCCACAGCCCTAGAACATGCAGCTTTACATCCTACTACAAATTGAGCTGCTGAACGTTTTGCACAATACACATACACCATATCATAAACTACACAAATTACAACTTACAATCTTAGACAGCAATACAACAACAATTTACACTGTCCCTTCTTACATTTACACTCTGTGGTGTTGCGATACTTTACGAAACGCAACTGTAACCCAAGCTAGAAACTATTGTGCTGATGGGTGGTTGGCTCTACATAGTGAACCATGACGATGTACTCCGGGCACCAGGATGAACCCGGTTGTATGAAGCCCTAGTTTCAGTACACCCGCGCTCTGCTGCAGTGATCTGTTATATCGCCGGTACTCATGGAAAACTTATGTCAATCCCAATGAATATTCCTTTGGTGGTGGTTGGTCCACTTGAAAAAACCAAAAAACCCAGTTGTTATATTGAGACTTCAACCGACTTTGTCAACCAAAGATTTAGCTAGTGGTGAGGAAACGAGTGGGGGTAAAATTTTCTTGTGTGATGTTTCTTGTGGTGAGGTACAGTAAGGAAGGTAAATCTTTTGATAAGGTTTCTCCCTTCCTGATAAATAAATCCGTTGTAAAAATTCATGGTCCTCCAAAATCTGTTAAAAAATAATAAGTGGCGCCCAGCTTTTTGAAGTAAACAATGAAGAACAGTGCCGGAAACTGCTAACCCTTAAGATACAGGGAAGGATATCCCTCTTGAGCATGAGGGGGGTCGCTTTGGTGTGGTGAGGCCGTGGACACTCCGCTTCCGGTGCCTGAGGGCGTTTCTCAGGCAACGTTTTTAGTGATTATGGCTGATGGTCATGTGGGTAAGTAATAAGTTGGTAAGTAGTTGAGTTGTGACCCACCGGGTTGGTCTAGTGGTGAATGCGTCTTCCCAAATCAGCAGATTTGGAAGTCGAGAGTTCCAGCGTTCAAGTCCTAGTAAAGCCAGCTATTTTTACATGGATTTGAATACTAGATCGTGGATACCGGTGTTCTTTGGTGGTTGGGTTTCAATTAACCACATATCTCAGGTATGGTCGAACTGAGAATGTACACAACTACACTTCATTCACACTCATACATATCATCCTCATTCATCTTCTGAAGTATTATCTAAACAGTAGTTACCGGAGGCTAAACAGGAAAAAGAAAGAAAGAAAGAAAAAAGTAGTTGAGTTGTGTGTGTGTTAGATGGCGGGTGTATGTTTGTGTACTCTGGGTGAGATTGTGGAAATTAATTAAATGTTGAGTGTGTTTTGATGGATAAGTTATCCTTGTGGCCATGTTTTCATGATTGCTGTGCGCTTGTCTTGTGTTGGCTTGATTGTATGAATGTATAGATGTGTGTGGTACATCTTAGTACTAGTCAGTGTGCTATTTTTCTGGATGTTTTCCTCCTTTAGGTATTTGTGGTTTACAGTATGTGAGCTTAGTGATCTGGTATCGATGATGTTTGCTTGTGGAGACTGAATGTGTATGTAGGTGCTTACCCCCCTCCTAAAGTAATGCTTTATTAGCAGTTTCCCAGGAGGTGGGGTCGCCAGGGGTGGAGGTTTAGTTAGTAGTGCGCAGGAATACATACGCATTTTCTGTAACAGATTGCAGAACCTGTTAGCGAGTTCGACACGCTTTGGTGCCTGTAAATGAGGCTCCTCCACCACCAAAAAAAGAGAAAAAAATATATAATAGGGAAGGGAGTGGTAGTGAAACCCCATAGACGCTGAATTTCAGCAAGGACGTGATCTTTTACTGCAACTTGGCTCATATAGAGTTACCTGAAATAACAAAATAGTTATCAATACGGCTGTACAGGACATGATGACATCACATGCGCTGAAGTAGAAAAATGTGCAAATTTTAAAGGTATACACTCAGGAAGATCTCGAGAATGTCCCATTTATAAATAATAAAAAGCTGTTCTCAAGATATGTACTGAACAGAAAGTTTTATTTCCTGTGGCTCATCAAGAATTTAGAAAATCCCTCAGAGAATTTTGATCAACCTAGTGTAAGTCTTGTTCAGGCTCTCTCTTCTAACAATATACAAGAATTGAATGAATGCAGATCTTACAAAGTACTGACCAAATTAGTAGAAGCTTTATCAGACGAAGTGAAATTCTTGATGGCTGCTATTATAGAACTGGGTACTGGCAAGAAGGTAACTCCTGCTAAAAAAAACCGATGGTGGTTTTTCTAAATCCACAGCAGTGGTTACACTATCACAAAAGTTCCTGTTGCACCGATTATGCAGCAAACACCCAAGATCTCTGTGAAGGAATCTATTAAAAGCATTTCCTGGTACGGCATCTCCGTCCTCCCAGGCTTCCAAGTCCCCTCAACCATCTTGAGGTTTCTATTAGGATGTGAAGCACTTTTTAAAGGTCATAAAACCCATAAAAAGAAAAACCGGATAGTATTTGGTAAGTAATTTGCACGTAGAGTTTTTATACATAAAGGAAAAAAGTATTTTTTATTTTTGCGGTCTCTGTTCTCGCCGTGAGGATATGAAATCCTTTTAAAGGAAAATATCCTTTAAGAGACTCACCTTCGTCCACAGGATGAAAAGATGCGACCACCAAACCTGAGGCCAGAGGATGTGAAGGTGTGGCTGTTTTTCTGAAGGAAATCGTAATATCCACCCGCATTCCGCAGAATGACAAACAATCCTTGCTGTCTCAGGGAAGACATGGGCGCCATTTAAAGTGAATAACTGCAGCTCATACCTTCCTCCAAATTCCGATATCAATGAGGCTGATCTGTCCAGTCTGTTTTCCCAGATTCCTTTACCCTGCCCAATTGGCGCTATTGGCCCATCGCTATTCATGGGCGTCACTCATCATCGTAGTAAGACACTATAGTTGATCGAATGAGGTAAAACCATAGATCTCAGCTTATTAAACGATGGATCGTACACATTTATCTCATCTTCATCAGGTACATTTTTGTGCATCGATCTATCGTTCTGTTCAACAATCTTACTCTTAAGTTTGCGTCTTTTCTGGCGCATTTCCAAAAACTAAATTGTAAGCGAATCATAGACCGGTTGTTATCTCGGTCGATAACAGTGATTTGCTTCAAGAGTTAGTCACACAGCCATATACGTTGTTCAGAAAACGGACTGGATAGATACAAGGATTCCTTCGACCAATGTGACAAGAGTGGTAACGCGATCCACAAACTAACCTTGTTTACACACCTAATTCTCGACATCGCAAATGAATTCATCCATTTTAACATCTGGAAGGCCAAGGCGGTCCGCCTTTCCTTGGTGGGATGAAGACTGCAGGCGTGCATTAAGGGATCGTCGCAGGGCTTTGCGTAATTTCAATCGAAGGCCTACGACTGAATTTCTCTGCGTCTTCCGCAATGCAAGGGCTGTTTGACGTCGATTATTTAGGTGTACTAAGTGCAAATTATGGCTGAATTATGTCAAATTTATTTCACGGACAACACCATAATCTATTGTATGAAAAGTTCATCACGACAATCTCGGCAGCCGATTGGACTGGAAAACACGGGAATCCTCGTCACCGGCCCGATTGATGTGGCAAACACGTTTGGAAACTCGTTTAGGTTAGTTTCACTCGCATCATCTTACTGTCTTGAGTTTATGAGGTATAAAATGCAAGTACGAAATATCACGTTTGTGATTGGAGACTTAGAGACTCTCGAAATGAATTAAACATAACTTTCTCTTTTGATGATCTAAGGTATGCCTTGACCAATTCGTATGATACTTTCCCCAGAAATGACAATATCAGTTTTAGTTTGTTAATATACCTCCAAGGTACTCCATTACAGCATCGTTTGTGTATTTACAATAAAATATTTTCTGATCAGTTTTTTCCAGATTCTTGGTCAGAAGCATACTGAAACCTGGTAAAGATAAATCATGACCTTCAAGTTATCATCCTATCTTCTTAACTAGTACTATGTTCAGGTTAATGGAACATATGGTAACCGTCATAGTGTGGTACTTTGAGAGAAACTCACTAGTTGCCCCCAAACAGGCAACTACCTGGCTGTTTTTGCTAAGGTAGATCGTCTATCGATCATGTAGTTGCTCTTGAATCTAACATTCAAAATGCCTTTCTACGTCCATTTGACCTTCAAATGTTTCTTCATGGTAAACCAGCTGAAGTATGCATGCGGGTTAGTTTTTTATGAATGAATTTTTAAATAGATTTTTAGGAATGGTAGACCAACAACTAACGTGGGTCATTTAAAGGAGATAAAGGTAAAATGTTTAAAAATTCTAGATGCATTGCTTATTTGTCTGCATGGGCTACTGCTATACTTCATGCAATCCATCATTCATTTATCCATCTCTCTGCAAGTATGTTTCACTCAAACCCCTTCGTAATTCTACTAGTGGACAGTGGTGAGCCATCTCTTTGAAATAGACAAAGCCAAATGATGTCCTATGTAGATCGCATTAAAGCGTAACCAAGTCGTCTCACCTTTGACGCAGTATTCTCCAACCAGCATGTTAATCAATATGAGGAAGATCTACTGCTCCTCTAGCCATCAGCTTTTCTTATTCCTAACAATTATCTCCAGTTACTCAACATTATTACTTCCCTTGGTGGCCTTCCCTCGTGATTTATTGCCTTAGTTTCAGACGATATCAAATAAAAGAACATGAATCAGTTATCTTATGAGAAAGATTTTTTAATATAGTAAATAGCATGAATCCAGAAGCTATAGTTGATACAGATGGCACTAGACATGATAATTATGTTGGTTGTGCTTTTGTGGTTGCCAATAGAACATATGAGTACATGTCTGGTCTTTCTAGAATTTATTAAGGCCTTAAATATACTTAGCCGAGCATTCTGACGTGTACTTGATTAAGATTCAATGAGCTCCTTGTAGGCAATTAGTGACATGTACTCCAGACACCCTATTGTCTGTGGTATACAGTCGCTATCTCTAAAATGACTAAGCGTAACACAACTGTGAGCTTCTGCTGGAATTTCAGACAATGAGTACATTGGTTATGTGGCAAAAGAGGTTTGTTTTGCAGTCTCCGTTCACTAATTTTGTTGTTTTGAAATATCTTATTTGTTTTATAAAGATGTTGGTTCATAATGAGTGGCAAAGTGAATGGAATGCTACCATCAACAATAAACTTTGTCCAGTTAAGAACACTGTGTCACCATGGGATTCTTCATGTAGGAATAATCATCGTGAGGTGGTTATTATTTGCCATTTGCGAATAGGGCACACTAGGCTCACTCATGGATATCTGATGACTCAGAGTGATGCACTCGTTTGTGTTCTCTGTGACTGCCAACTAAAGGTGCACCACATCCTTATGGATTGTGTCTGCTATAAGGCATTGCATCAGAAATTTAAAATTGGGGTTAGTATCAGAAATATTTTAGGAATTTAGCTACGATATCCAAAGTCTTATCATTTCTTAAGGCTGTGCATCTGTATTCAAATATTTGATTATTATTATTATTATAATGTCTTTCATCCAGTTTTGTTGTTTTAAGTTAATTTTCAATATTATTTTTTATTGCAATTTTATTTTGCTTTTAGAATATTGAATACGGGTACAGCAATATAATTTTTAATTACTTATGATAGTAATATTTGTCAGATTGCTGACAACGACACTTCATTGTGCGCCCAGGAAAAAAAATAAAAAGGGTTTTTGTGAAAATATTGATTTGGTAACTTAATAAAGTGCATTTTATATTACTTCTGAAAGAGTCCACATCTAACAACAGAGTTGAATGTTTTCAATTCAGCCGTTCTCTACGATAGTGTTAGCTTCTCTGCCTTTCATCAGATAGGTATTGATTTTATCTAATAAAAATGGGAGTGATGCTGGATCAAAGATATTTGTTTCAGTATTATGTAGTAATTAAGCAAGGATATTATTTCTTCATCTTCATAAACTTAAATTAAATCTGGTATAAAATTTTATGTAAAAACAGTATTATTTAGTAAATATAAGTGAAAAAACTATTTATCCTATAAATTACGCAGAAATATTCTTTAGAAAATATTTGATGCAGTTTCTTTCTCGAGCTGAAAAAAATATGTGAAAATATATTTCTAGATAATATTTCTGCAGAATCATGATGCAGTTTCTTCCTCATTCAATAGGAAATTTGTATGTATTTTTGGAATGTTAGATGATAAGAATGCAGTTATAAAAAAAACTATTGTTGGTTTTAAAAGTTAAGCAGATAATCACCTTAAAAGCTATAACATTAATGCTGGAAGATAAAATAACTTACAAAAATTCTACTACTGAATGAATGATTCAATTTAAAGATGTATCTACTATGAATTTAGAAAACTGTGAGATATGTTTAAAAAAATGTAGGCTATAGCATGTTACTAAAGCATATAAATAAAATTTTCACTATGTTGATACTTGTGATTGTTTCTTGGGTAGTTACAGCAAAAGAAATTAAGAACAGATGATTAATTATGAAGGAAAGGAGAATGAAGTCACTAGCTATTGGAATGAGGTAATTTTGATTAAAAGGAAGATGTAGTAATTGTTTATTAAAGGTGAATTAAATAAATAATAAATAGAATAAATCATTACATTATTCATTTGGTGATTTTAAATTTTTGTGTAAGTGGTGGTGTGGCCACCTTTCAGTTCAAAAAGTAGTATTTCTAGTTACATAAAAAAATATTTGCAGCATTTGCTGTGCAAAAAAAAGTTAATTCTAATGAAATGCTAAAAGTTGTTGTTGGGGTTTTTTTGTTGTAATTTTTATTGTTGTAACATTGTAAATAAGATTTTAAAAAGTAGAAAAACTGAAGCACTTTCTAAAATACTCAAAAATGTATTTCTTAAAATTCTCTAAATACATTGAGTAGTTATGTTTACATAATTCATTCTATTAAAAAAAGATCTTTTATTTTAATGTATACATTTTCAAGTTATTTCTAATGGATGATTTATGAAAAAATTAACACGTATTCAAGAATTAATAATTGTAGTTTTTTTTGTGAATCCACTTTTTC
This sequence comes from Lycorma delicatula, assembly GCF_047948215.1. NCBI lineage: Eukaryota > Metazoa > Arthropoda > Insecta > Hemiptera > Fulgoridae > Lycorma > Lycorma delicatula. The sequence goes on from NC_134463.1 coordinate 70,364,940, forward strand.
AATTAAATATTTTCATTCAATTTCTAATGTAACAATAATGTAAAACATTTTTTTATCCTAATGTATTTATTTTCATGATTAACTAAGATCACAACAAATATAAACTGTGAATGTTTGAATTTTGAACTGTTCATGATTTTTACAAGCATTTTGAATCCTGGCAATGATTTTGTAATTTCTTTTACCTATAATTTCTTTCATCTCATCCTTCTTGTTAAAATATTTTTAAAAAAATGAATAAATGGAATGAAATCTAATACAGAAAAATTATCTAGTGTATTTTTAAGATTTATTCATGTAATTGTGCATGTCCCAATAAAATAATCCAGAATTTATTGATTGAAAAAATGATTGATTTTTGAAAACGATTGTGGGGAAAATGAAATTTACATTACATTATTCTAATAGACATTTTAATAAAAAATAATGTAGCTTGAAAATTTCCAAAATTTGGTATAGTGTTTACTTATTCTGAGGATCATAGTGACTGGTATTATGTTCTTTATTTAAGCATTACGATGACTATGTAGTGGTATATTTTTCATATGCGTCTAAGTGAGTTGAAACTTTATGCTTGTGTGTATGAAAAATCAGTCTTCGTGTACAGAATTGCACGAATGTTTTTTTAAATTTTTTTACAGGAATAAAACAGATTAAAGATAAAGTGAAACAGTTTGAATTTCAAAGACTTGAAAGTAAGGTTTGTTGTTTAAAATACTCTTATTAATAGTGTAAGGTACAATCATTATAATATTATTTAATCAATGTTAAGTATAAGAGTAAGTTATAAAATTAATGATATTGTATTTGCCTTATGAGTACATTGTCATGTTTTATATTTACATTAAATTTTTACAAATTTGAGAAAGCCTTATCTTTGTACTAACAAATAAGGAATTGTTATCTGTATTCTATTTTTTATAAGAAGCTGGTAAAATATTGCTTGACTTTCCTGGCTATTTTTATATAGAAATATTCATATATCTGTAAAGCTTAATAAATTTGCTGCTAAGTAAAGATTTCTTTAATCTAAACACCCCTTCCATAGAGAGGTCCCTTTAAATAAGAAATAAGTAATCTTAAAAAACGCTTTTCTGCAAAATAGATCTGCGGTCTATAATTTAAAAAAAAAAATTGTAGACATGTCTAGATAGCTTAAACTTATAAACTTTCAAAAAATTTTGAAAACTATTTAAGTTGAAGAAAGATAAAACAAAAGAACAATATATATATATCAATTTTAACAAATGGGATTAATTTTTTGAAGAACGTTTTTTGGATTATTTATATATACATTGTAGGTGAAAATTTGGTTTAAATATTTCCCTAAAATGTGTCTAAGAAAATCAAAATTGGTTTTTTCGTTATATACTCACCCCCGTAACAAATCTTGAAAAATTGAATATGATGAATGTTCAATATATTGAAATATTTGAGCCAAATTTGAAGAAAATATGTTTGGTCAATCCTTAGATATAAGATCAAAAGCAATGAGACACATATGTATGCCTATTCATATACATGCTTTTTTTCTAGATGAACTAGTTGTATAATTTTATTAAATATGTTGTTTACTGGGTTACAATTAATAATTAACAAAATTTACCTATGAACACAAAAATAACAAGCATAAGGTAAACTAAGCAATTTGTAAAAATGTTTTTAGAATCCTTACATTTATCATCAACTATCATATAAAATTGTCAAATTATTGTTTCAGTAACAATCTATAATCATGATCAATTGATTTAGAGATTGGTTACAGTTAAGTACTTGTGCCAGCATGTTATTAAATGAATATATAACATTGTGAAACTGGAACATTTATAAAATCCAGTTGTGCGCATTAGAGTTGGCGTTCTTCTTTCCATTTCTTCATCTCATTTCAATTTGTTAATGTGGTATATTTTTTATTTTAACATAAAATGTGTATTGTTAACATCAAATTAACTTCAATACAGTAACTGTAAATTATTAACCTATAAACATATTTATTACTTATAGATTCCTAACACAGTTACAACTAAATTCAAAGACCTAAACACAGGCATATAACAGAAATCTTTCAATTAATCAACTTTTTTCTGCAGCCTTATAATGCTAAACTAAAGGACCATTGATGGGATTCAAGCAAGCAAGCATAATGGATTTACAGATATGGTGTTTACCATTAATCCTCAGTTTTTTATCATGTACGTTGCGCAAAATTCCTTTGTCACTCATTGACTTTGACCAGTTATGTATATAAACGTTTATGAACCTTGCTTCAATTGTATTATCCAATTATGGTAGTATTTTTAGACTATTTATTTTGTAATGTCAGTATAAATGTTTTGTACCCATGTTTTACTCAATTTTTATGTGAAATATAGGTTATATGAGTTGTTGACCAAATTATAACTCAAATGTTAAAGAAAAGAAAATGTTATGTTAAGTTAAAGAAAAGCTCATAACTGAAGTAGACCACTGTTATTAGCAGTACTTTTATTTAGATACAGTACTTTTATGATGTAACTTATTACCATTGGACAAGACTGAATAAAAACAGTCCTCAAAAACATTTAATATCTATTTGTGCAATTATACTGCTATAAATGTAAAATGGTAATAAAGCCATCATCAGTTTTAGCTTGAAAACACTTTTTTTTTCTGGTACCTTCAGTTTATATTTATTATATCATTATCCTTAATTAGCATTGTATTTCTTTCTGCAGGGTCTCTTTATTGATGGAGTCATAATGAGGATATTTCTTTTTTGACAAGTTATAATAAAGTAATTAGTTTGAAATAAAAAGAATCTTTTTCTTATTTATTAAGGATGATTTTTTTTTGCAGACACATACGTTGGATAAAGATGATGATGATGATGGTGTATTGAAATCTCATAAACATAGCCAAAGTAATTTGAAAGTATATTTAAACAATTTAGTGAGACAACATCCAGAATTTGCAGAACATCTTTCTTCTCCCGGTTGGGTTACTGATTTCCATTTAGGTGATGGTCATTCTGATTCATCATTATATAGTGGTCATTTCAGTGAAGGTAGTGGATATTTTGGTGATAGTGAAGCAAGTAATAATCAAAATCAACCTCAACCTCGAAACCACCATCACCACCACCAGCAGCAGCAGCCACAACCAAAAGGGCAGCAGCCAAATTGGTATTCAACTTTACAATCTCAGGAAAATGTTCAAGAAAATAAAGTAGATAATGACAATACTTGTGGCCAATCATCAGATGGATGTGATACTTTATCACAGTACGGTTTAAAAAACAATGATCCTGAAATCAAGCTTAAAGGTCAATCCGCAGCTAAAGAAGACAGAAATCAGAAATTACTGTCTGCTCCACCAGACGGTCGATCTCAGATAAATACCGACAAACCACAAAGGTTTGTTTCAAAAATTGAAATAAATTCAGTTAATCCAGCTACAGGTCAATCTGCATCATCCAATAATGATAGTTGTGCTGGAAAGCCTCCAATGGCTCCACTAAAAAAACAGCAATCACAACCACAGCATCAGGTACTATCACCACCACCACAGAAAAACCAGTCAAATGTTGAACACACACCACTGATATTTATTGAAGATAGGAATGAATCTGTATTGCCAAATATTGTTAATCAAGAATTTAGTATGCAAACATCGAGGCAACAACAGTGTTTTTCATCACCACAACAACATTTCCATCAACATCAGCTACAACCATTTCATCATGGTCATCATCACGGTTCACATCACCATCATAATTACCATCACAAACACAGACACCATCACCATTACGGTCACCATCACAGTTCACAGCAACACCACAATCATTCCCAACGGTCACAAGCTTCTCCATCTCAGTATCCAAATAGAAATCAATCACAGGAACAACCACAGCATCTACAAAATAAACATCATGAGAATGTCCAAAACCAACCACAAACAGAGAGCAATCAAGAAGTTAATGATGTAATATATCAGATTCAGCTTATTAAAAAAAAAGCCAATGAAGTAAGGCAAAAAATAAATGATTATAAAGGTAACAGTAGGTCCGATAAAGAATTTATATATTTGGATGAAATGTTGACTAGAAATCTTATTACGTTAGACAATATAGAGACTGAAGGGAAAGAAAATGTTAGAGCTGCTAGAAAAGAGGCAATTAAATGTATACAGCAGTGTATCAGTATATTAGAATCAAAAGTTCCTCAAATGCCCGTATTGCAGACACCTTCTTCATCAAACGTTGGTGCCGATAATGAGAAATCCAATAACAAAATGGATGTTGATATCAATAATAAAAATGCAGATACCAGTAGTAATACTGATGAGAGCAAGAACAATAATGAAAAATGTAATGACAGTGAAAAAGAAAATACATCACCAGCTAAAGAGTTGTGTGGGGATGTTCAAAAAATGGTTACAGATGAATATAACAAAGAAAGCAGTAATAAAAATGATGAAAATAACAGAATGTCTATCAATGAGGAACAACAACAGGTCCAGAAATGTAACTTCAATCTGAAGCAGAAACTTAAAAATCTACTGATAAATCATCTGCCAATGATGGTAAGAAAGACTGCCACTAATGCTTCCAATACTTGCTATGACAACCAAAATTAAATATTAAAATGCTTTTATTGATTTTAGAAAAAAAAATTACTGCAAAAACCTGTTGTTCAAGTAATGATGCTTATAAATGGGGTCCCCTTAATTAAAATTTTCTGAGTACGTGTATTTATCAAAATGTAAAGAAAAAATACTATTTGTAGGGCAAAAAATTTTATTTATTGTTTTTTAAGAATTGTGTTCTTGATTTTGCATTAATTTGTATCTTTTTTATTTCATTACATCTGTGTTTTGTTAATTATGCAGTGATAAATTTTATATATTAATAATCATATGTAATTTACTATCTAAAACATTTTTATTCTGTTACATTACACAATAAATAAAACTAAGTATAATGTGTAAGCTTAAATGTAAACTAAGAAACTAAATTAAGTATAGCCACTTATTTAAATTTTACAATAAATGTTGGACAAGCCTTAGTGAGGATATTACATTTGAGTATAAGATTTTAAACATAATTTAAATGATTTTTTCACTGTAAAGATTAAAATTTTCATCTTTAACTTTAAATACAGAAATGATCATTAATTTAATAAAAATTTATTTTTGAATGCGTAAATTTGAGTTTTATTTTTTTTTTAGTTTTCATCAAAATGTATTAGCTAATAACTACAAAATGCCTTTAGTAGAATCAGCTGATCTAATGTGAAATCAAACCATGAATAATATCTGGGATTTAAATTTTTCTTGCCTGCCTTGGATCTTTTTCTGTACTGTTACTTATGCAGTTTTTTTAATGAATTATCTAATTTTATGTATTTGCTAATATTGTTTATGATTCTTAAAATGGGGACATTGATAAAAATGTCCTTCATAATATTTTTTCCTTCATAATATAAAAGATATAATCAAATTAAAGTTAATACTTTTTTTTAAACTAAAAATAAGAAAATGTAATCATTTCGGAATAAATGTCTTGTATGCATAAGATATTAAAAAAATTCAATTAAAGGAGTTAAACTCTTTTAAAAATGTTATTTCCAGCTATAATTTTTATATTTTACTGTAAATATTTTCAAGTGGGATGTCAAGTAGGAGATTTAATAATAAATCATTCTTTAGATCATTATTATTGTTTTTAAAAATTTAATTAATTACATCATTTTCTTTTTTCATTGTAATAATTTCTGTTAAGTCAATACATCCTATGAAATTGGTGTAAAAACAGAAGCTGTTTTTACATCAATTTCATAGGATGTAATTTTGGTTTTGGTCTACAAAATTTTATTACCTTTGTATCTCCTCTTAATTTTGAGCATAGTATTCCCAAACATGTTACAGGTATTAATGTATTAAATGAAAAATGTGAAGTTATGTTAAAAAAATGAATGTCCTGTATTGGACATTGCTGCCGTTAATGCATTTTTAAAACATGATTTACAATTGTTGCTTATTGTAAAAATTTATTCAGCAATACTAATTTCATTGGAGCAGATGTTTCTGTTTCTTTAATGACTTAGTTGTATAAAGATTTTTTTTCTAATTATGTTAATAAATAACTATTTTTCTTTTACATGCAATTAAGATTAACTGCGTCTCATATATATATATATATATATATTATATATATATATATATATATTATAATTTTAATTTATATATTTAATTTTAATATATGAAACATTGCTACTTTATATTACATTTTACATAATAACAATACTCTATTATTATGTTCCACATAATAGTGTATTTCAGCACAAACTTTCACCTTTTCTTTTATCTCCTTTCCTTTTAACAACATATAATTTGTATTATTAATCTTATTCTGTTCAATTGGAAAATATCATTGTAGTAATTAATTCCATGTGAAGTAGTTTCAGATACATCTTATTTTGAAAGTTGTAATAAACCATTTTCAATAAAATTATTATAATTAAAAAAAAGAAGTTTCTATTCAAAACATTAGATTTGTAAATAGCTATTGTAGAGTGTACATCTTTTGGTTGATGAAATTTCACAGAAGCTTAAAGCTTTTATGTGTGATATGAAAATGGAATTTTGTAGCATATGGAAAATGCCTGACTGGGATTCAAACCTAGAACCTCCAGATGAAAGGTTGAAATACTACCTTTCCACCATAGAGATTGGAGAAGTGAAGAATATATTTTAATTCATGGTAATCTATAATTTCATGTGTAAAGTATGTTAACGTTATATTATTATTATAAAATTTGTCTGTAATGGAATTTGAAGTGATTAAAAGTTAAAGGTGTACTGTTGAATTAAGGAATTTAGCCATTTAATTATTATACTGATTGATTTCCTAATAAAGTGTTAATTTTTTTTTAATCTTGAGTAAAAAAATTTATACATTTGGTATAGAAAATTTTTTGGGTATGTGAAAGAAAAATTAAGTATAATTGTGAAGTCCTGTTTGCCAGTTGCAATATGTGTTAGGTAATAAGGTGAATAAAATAGTAATTTATGATAATTGTAACTCATAGCTGTGTCATACAAAAGAATTTGGTAAAGGATTACACTTGACAACAATGATCTTACTAGGTAGAAGCAGGTTTCTTAGGGGATTATTAATGATTTAGTGGTAAAGAAGTAGCCGATTACATTTTTTCTTTATAAATGTAATACTTTATGTTAAGAGTCAACATAATGTAGGTATGAGGTGAACATTATTCACTGTCATTGGTAAGCTTTGCCTTCTTTTTCTGAATAACAGTGTTAAATTAATTTAATTTTAAAGTGATAATTATGTTTTGACTGTTTGTAATGAAACTTCCCTTGCTTTTTTTTTAATGGAATGTTTATTTTACTAATTTTATGATATATAATAAAACTATGGTGATTATTTGTTCCTGGTATCAGTTGGCAACTTATTGAAATCGTTAACAGAAATAACATTTTTATTAAGCTGGATTAATCAATAAACTTCCTACAGGTATTATTTTGCCGGCAAAGGAAAACAAAATAAGTACGTGTTAATGGTTATAGATATGCTGTAATATTATGGATAATTATATTGTATTATATGTTGGTAAAAGGATAAAATTAGATGAATGTTTATTAGTAGCATTATTGGAAGTCTATCTTGGTCACTGGAAGTCAAGTTACATTTATGAACGGCCTTTATTCTGTTTTTTTTCATTCAGAATCTCCCCTTTTCTTAAAAATAATTTTATTTCTTTTTATAAAAAATCATTGAATCAGACTTTTCTAATACTTGTATAATATGAATGGTTAACCAGAAGTAAACATCTGTAAATTTTTTGTGCAAAAATTAACCTAGCAGTATTGCTGGCTTTTAATTAAACAATATTTTCATTCCATGTCTATGTTAAGAGGATTGTATGCTGCACATTCTTTCACAATTAGTTCAGTAGATCAGGGAAGATTCTATAAAAAAAGATTTTTGTTAAGTTAATATTCAGTTACGGACGAGTTTCATTTAATAATAACTGGCAATCTGACTTCTGGTAGTCTACACACTCGGCTATTCCTTTCCACTTTCCTACTTTAAATTTACCTTTTTACACAGTCAGTTGGTTTCTCTTTGTATTCTATTTTATCCATGTACTATTATAATTATTATTATTTGTCTGATGCACTCTATTTAAATAGAGACTGGACTTTTCATTTTTATTAACTGATGTATATTTATTATTTTTGTTATTTAAATAAAATATTTATATTTCAATTTATCTTATGATCAAAAAGTGATGGAATCTTATGGAAGCATGTTTCCTTTTTTTGTTGTAGGTTTAATTGAAGAAAGATAGGTTATACAATGCAGCGAGAATATTCACTGTCTCCCAATACATTAGATGTGCCATTTATGCCCAGACCCAGAATGCCTTCACAGAAAAGTATGGTGTGGGGGCACCAAAGCAAGTCCTCTACCACGCAGCTGTGTAACAAGTTCCAAGAGACAGAAAGTCTGGCAGATGCAGCCAAAAGTGGTCGACTGAAAGCACTAACACCAGAAAAGTTGACGAGAAGGCTTTATATTCTGTTAGTCCCAAGAAGTCTGTGTGACACCTATCTAACCACTCTGGTCTCTCTCTATTGGGAGTGCCCACACGGCATTGTGTGTGTTGGAAGATGCATCTGTACAGAATTTTTGAGTTGTTACCTGCAGACACTGGAAAACATGTAGCTTTCTGTCAGTAGTTCATGCCATCTACAACGCCAGATGGGGAAGAACTCTAAGATTGGTTTTGGTCTGACTAGGCACGGACCTTGATGAATATGTGAATGCACAGAATTCACTCATTTGGTATAACGAAAATCCACATCAGCTGCATGAGTTTTCTCTATACGGACAAAAAGTGGATGTTTGGTGTGCAATGTCATACAGGTGAATCTTCATGACATTCTTTATGGCAGTGACGGTGAATGCTACAAACAGGCGGTGCAACAATTTATTAACACTAAACCTGCAGGTCGGCTAGATTACATGTGGTTTCAGAATAACAGAATAAGAGCTCATATAGCCAACAACACTATGACTTTTTTGAATAGGTGTTTTCATGGACAAATGAAATTTCCTGATTTATCTCCTACTGATTTTTTTTGTGGGGATACCTTAAGGATGCTGCTTTTAAAACTCATCCTCACACCATTACGGAATTGCAGAGTGAAAATGAATGAAATGTCACTGCAATTCCTCAACAAATGTTACATCATGTGTTTAAGAGTATGCAATGTCATATTCGATTATGTGAATTGCATATTGAAGACCAAATTCAACAACTATTCTAACTTTCTCATTTTCTGATAAGGTTGTGTCACTTTTTGAACACTCTGTAGTATTATATATTTTTATTGTTATTTATCAAACCCATCAATTTATTTTCACATTACCCTTATTTACATAAATTACATTAATGATATATGTGATATGGTACATCTTGTGTTAAAAAATTTGGCTTGATAACTTATATCCAGTCCATATAAACATTCTATTGGACAGATCAGGCTTTTCTTTTATTCTGCTTGAAATGAGCCACAGATATGTCATCAAGCATCAATGAACCTTTTAGGTCTATAATAAGGTTATAAAGGGACTTTCTTATGAGTAATAACCTCAGAACGTTCCTTGATTAAATAATAAATGAGGAGTTTTTGAGAAATTCTCAGAAAAGACTCAAGTTTGGAGTCTGATGAGATATCTGTGGGTCATTCTGAGCAGAATAAAAAAAAATCAGCTCGATACATTCAGTAGAAAGCTCATACAAACTGGAAATAGCTTTTCAGCCTAATTTTTTTAATACACAAGATATCTTAAATAAATAATTATTGAATATTCATTTCAATAACACTGATAAACATAATTTTTGTTTCCTACATGCAATACATGATTTTAATCTGTTTTTTGATGTTGAAAATGAATATGAACTCAGAATCTTTCTATTACCCACCATTTTTTTAAAAAATTAAAATTTTAATTAAAGGATTTTTTTCTTTTTTCAACGTATAGTTAGCATTTTAAGCTCCTATGTTGTATTTTGTTAGCTCATTTTTTATTGTTTAACTTTGTTAACATAATTTGTAAGCTATAAATAAACAATACTAGACAAAGAATTAAATCATATCATCGTCACATATTATGACATCATATCTAATACTTAAGAGTGAGCCTTCATGGACAAGATTAATCATGTCTGTGCAAGTCAAAATATGTAGCTGAAAACACAACTGTGCTGTTCGTATGAAGCATTTGATTTAGAATGAATTAATTTTGTTCAGTTTTATTGCTGTCTTAAGTTTGATAACAGTGCAGGGTCATAGTGCCTCTAAATTGTGTAAATGATGTGGATGCCTTTTGTTATATATGTGATGAGTTTACTGTAAAATCAAATAGAAAAACATTACATCTTTAATTAAAAAAGCATATTATTTGTACTTTAAGTATAAAACTGGTGATCAGGATAAGACGTGGGCTCCTCATATAGTATGCACTAATTGTTCTGTACATTTAAGAGGATGGCTGAATGGTAGTAAGAAGTCTTTGCCATTTGGTGTACCTATGGTTTGGCATGAACCAAAAGAACATGTAACCGATTGTTACTTTTCTTTTAACAAGTGTGTTTGGAATTTATAAAAAATCTAAGCACACAGTAAAATATCCTTCAATGCAATCTGCAATCAGGCCTGTACCTCACAGTGAAATTATTCCAGTTCTTGAGCCAGTGAATGTATGAATGTATGTATGAAATGAATGTTTCGAAAGCAGCAATGAAGAATCAGGCAGTACTGAAGAAGACAACAATGATTTTTAATTATCTTCCTATAAGTCACATCTTATATCATAAGGTGAATTAAATGACTTAGTTAGGGATTTAAATTTATCAAAAAATCATGCTGAACTGTTAGGATCAAGACTGCAAAGTTGGAATTTATTTTAAAAAATACAAAAATTTTGGGCTTTCGAAGCTGACAATAAGAACTTTTTAAGTACTTTATTTTTTTTGCTTATTGTACAAATATTGATGAGCTTATGTTGCACTTAGGACAAGTTCATAAACCTGAGGAATGGCGCCTTTTCATAGAATTGTCCAATTATAGATTAAAAGTGGTTCTACTACACAGTAGTAACAAATATCTTTCAATACTAGTAGCTTATGGTATTGATTTGAAAGAGGTATTGATTTCATTCGATGTGATGAAAGACATTCTTGAAAAAAGTTATTTTGTTAGGCATGCAGTTAGACTATACTACATGTGTTTTCTCTGTGAATGGGACAGCTGTGCTAGGGATAAACATTATGTTACCAAGAGTGGAAGAAACGAGACAACTTAACTCCAAATGGGAAAAATATTATTTATAAGCCCTTAATTGAAACCAAAAAATATTTTTATCCTCGCTAGGACTAATGAAAAATTTTGTAAAAACAATGAAGAAAGATAGTCCAGAATTTTTGTACATCAGGCAGAAATTTCCAAATGTACATGAAGAAAAAATTAAAGAAGGAATATTGTTGGTCTTCAAATAAGAGAGTTGGTCAAAAATGATGTATTTAACTCAATTTTAAATAATGTAGAAAGTGCAGCTTGGGCTTCATTTAACGATGTTTGCAAAAAGTTTCTCAGCAAACAAAAATCCAACAATTACCACAATGTTGTTAATCCATTTCTTACATCATACAGATCTATGGGATGTAATATGTTTTTGAAAATACATTTCCTCCATTCACATCTGGATTTTTTCCTAGACAACCTCGTAGATGTGATAGACATGGTGAATGTTTCCACAAAGACATTTCGGTGATGAAAAGCCATTATAAAGGGAAATAGAATACTAACATGTTAGCCGATTACTGTTGGACATTAATTTGGGATGTGCCTAGGCTATTTAAAAAAGAAAAGCATCAGTGAAATCATTCTAACACAAGTATGGCCATACAAAATTATAAATTTTACAGATTTTAACTATATTTTCCGTTAATTTTTTAAAAAATTTATTTAAAACTAATGATTATAGAAAAATTGTATTAACAGATCTGTAATGTACGCAAAAAAGCAATTAAAGAAATGGTATCACACTTAGAGAAACATAAAAGAATATTTCTTTTTTGTCATCAGTGTAACGTAATAAAATGTCAAAATAAGAATACATAAATTTTTAACTACAGTTGGCAATTACATTTTTAAATTTTATTTGATTGATATTTCTAAAAATTTCAACTAAAAAGCTTTGATTACATTTATATTGGTAGAAAATGCTAACTATTAACTACAGAAAAGATCCAGCATAATTACTGCATGCATTCTGTAAGTTAAATTTAAATATAATTCAATGAAATTTTAACTATTTATTGAATGTTTATACATTTTTAACTAACTGGGGATTCTAGGGCTCTAGAAGCAAAATAATCTTTATACAAAAGTAGAAAATTAGATATTAGTAATGGTATTTACATAATTTATAATACTTTTATTCAAAATAATACTTACTTAACCTATAATATTTTATTCAAGTTAAATGTATAAAATAGTAAAAATTTTGTACTTTTTTATTATAAATTTATTGTATGTTTATAATAATACACTTTATTGTCGACAGTAAATCTGTTATATAGTTATTGTTGAAATTTTCCCATCTTATTTTAATTTCAAGCCTTTGTATGATCTGCAAATTGGAGCCATTAATGTTATGTATGAAAAACAGCCTTCATGAACATCTAACACATTTCTATAATATTTCATAATAAATCATTGAAGTTTTCCTTTTTTTATGAATTCTGTCAGCAAAATTTCCATACAGTCCCGAAAAAACACTGGAAACATTAGTAATATTTTTTCCAGTTTGACAGTGCTCAATTGAATTTATCAAACTTATCATTTTTACAAACTTTTCAGGTTTTCAAACGTACCATTATTATTGAAACTGTAAAACTATTATTGCATCTAGGTGGTGCTATATCCACTTGAAGAAACCAACCATGGGAAGATATTGACGTGTATAAACGTATGTGTGTGTCTGTGAGGTAAATTGTAGAATAATCCTCATCAAAATATCTTGTACTACACCACAATCAATTATTTGGAAAAAAATTTCATTTTTATAAGAAATGATGTTTGTTATTACTACCATTATTCTGGTACAGAAAAATTAACAATATGAATTTGATCTGATTAAAAGTTACATGCGTATCAAAACTATACTAATATGTAGGCGACACAAGACGTGACAAGGTTCATTTCATTTACTGATTTATGTATACCTAATTGGTACAAGTCATTTATAAGAATGTAAATTAAATTTATTTGTAAAAATACAATATTTGCAATTTAATAGTTAAAAAAGTACACATATTCTATTATTTTACATAAATGATAGATAAAAACCTAAAAAGCTACTGGTTTAATTTTTTTCTCAGTTCTTGTTCCTTGATGGCATATTTTTCTTCCATTAGTTTAATTTCATTTTTTTTATCAAGTTCAAAAGCATGCTGTATTTTATCTTGTAACTCTTGTAACAACTTATACTGTTGTTTTTTAATCGCTGTAGCTGCACTTTGTTTATACAGTATTAATTCTTGCCTAAAATATAATGCGGCTCTTTTTAGTTTTTTCAGTTTTTCTTTCATCTCTTCCATTTTTGCTTGTTTATTAATCATTTCAGAACGAAGATCTTGGACCTAGAAAAAATAACACAATTTATAATCAAAGTTGATCACTGTCTCTACAGTTAAATAAAAGAATTTCTCTTTTAAAAACTTACAAAAGTTATTTAAAACATAATTAAGTGTGTGAAATGAATTAAAACATAATCTACGCTTATGAGTTTTAGAACTTTTTTTATCACAAAAATTTAATCCTTTATGAAAAAAGCTAGTAAAAGTATTGCTGAACTTTAGCAGCACGGAAAGGGCCTAAAATTTTATCTTGTGCTGTCAATGTTAAACTGAAAAATGATATTAATGACACTACATTATTACCACTTACCACTTTCAACATAAAATTTGGAACTATAAAACTAAATAGAACACCAAAGGTGTTATATAAAGTATTATATGCTGAATCTGAATATGTATTCCGAAACAACCCATCATGTAACATTCTTAAGTTACAACCCCTTCAATTTATTTGTTCCATCATTCGTGGAACAAATAAGTTAGTACGTCTGTATGGTTTGTTTATTCACACTTGATTTATATTGTGATGCATACAATAGACCTATATTTGATACATATATCGTGATGCATACTATAAATCTACATTTGATACATAACAGTTGAATGATATGTCATTTCATGTCAAGCCAGACATGTATAGACAGGCAGTGAGTCAAGTAAAGAGTAATTCAACGTGATGAAATTTTCTTTAGTACGAGTTCAGCTCTTTGAATGACTTGCTGTGTTCTTTAGTTGTCTATGGTAGTGGTTTTATCATACAGATATTATAAAGATTGTTTCATAAGTGATGCCATAAATTAGTTAAAGATTTTTATGACAGAATGTTTGGTAATATTTTATTGAACATCAAGATTTGTTAGTTGTATGTGTGTGTGTGTGTGTGTGTGTTTTGCGCTGTGTTTTACTGCAATCCATGGTGAAACAATTTTATGAAGTATTTTAAGTAATCAAGTATTTATAAATTAAAATATAATTATTTTTATAATTAAGTATTTCATAATATTTTAGTTTATTTTCATTCATTAAAATATTTTTGAATTTTTAAAACAATGAATAAAAATCAAACTTGTAACAATTCTCCAAATATTTTTTGTTACGTTTGCAGAGAATTCACCATGAAAAGTCAACGAAAACTAGTATCAAATCTGCTGACAAACATTATTTTGACTGTCCCTTGGGAGACCAAGATAATTTCTGGGCTCCACATGTAGCATGCATCAAGTACTATGATAAACTAACCCAGTGGTTAAAAGAAAAGAACATTTACCTTTTGGCGTACCTATGATTTGGCGAGAGTCCACTAACCATTATGATGACTGCTATTTTTATTTAACAAATGTTACTACAATAAAAGCAGTACTGCAAACTCAAATGTTCGTTCAACTATGAGACCAGTAGTACTTCATGGTGTTGATTTACCGATTCCAACTTCTTGGAGAGAAATTAATGATTCCCAGAAGGCTCAACCGATGAATCCTCAACTTCAATAGATGTTAATTACATTTCAGAAGAATCAAATACTGAACTTCACCTCATCACACAAGCAGATCTGAATGACCTAATTCGTGACTTGTATTTGTTGAAACAACATGCAGAACTTCTAGTCACATCTTAAAGAATGGAATTTATTCAACAAGGATACTAAAATTTCAGTATATAGAAATTGAAATGAAAATTTAGATACTTCAGAAGAGATGCTTTATTAATCTGTTCTTGTCATGGCATTAGGGGGCTAATGTCTGAGCTGGACATTGAATATGTTATTCATGATTGGTATTTATTTATAGACTTATCAAAAAGAAGCTTAAAGGCAGTATTGTTGCATAACTCGAATAAGTTTTCCTCTATACTGGTAGCACATAACTGTAGGAATGAAAGAAGCATATGAAAGTATGTCAAAAATTAAAAAAACTATTGAGTATGATGAACACTCATGAAATTGATATAGGGCTTCTTCTTGGTCCAGAGTGGCTTTACAAAATATACGTGTTTCTTGTGTTTGTGGGATAGTTGGGCTACAGATAAACACTACGCAGTTAAAAACTGGCCAAAAAGAAATCAGTTTACCAAAGGAAAGGAAAATGTTGTCAATATTTTCCTTGTCAAAGGAGATCGTATTATTTTACCACCTCTATACAAAAAACTTGGCCTGATAAAGAATTTTGTAAAAGCATTACTTAAAGATGGAGATGGCTTTAAATATTTTTCACAATTAAGTGAAGCCAAATTAAAAGAAGGAATGTTCATTGGTCCACAAATAAGAAAATTAATTCATGGAAATATATTTGACAGCAAACTGAATCTTAAAGCATGAAAGTCATTCAAAGATGTTGTTACTGGTTTTCTTGGAAACAAAAAAGCTGAAAACCATGATCAGCTTATAAATGAACTCTTAGTGAATAAAAAAAATTTAGGCTGCAGTGTGTCATTGGAAATTCATCTTTTTTTCTCATTTGGACTTTTTCCCTTTAAACTTGGGTGACACCAGCGACGAACAAGCAGAAAGGTTCCGCCAAGATATATTGCATATGGAACAATGTTATCAAGGCAGATGGAATGAATCTATGATGAGCAACTAATACTGGATGATAAAAAGAGAAGACTTCACTGAACACAAAAGGAAAATAAGAAAAAAGAAATTAAGATAAATGTAAATGTCTGTAGAATAAAGGTAGGAATTTTAATTGTAATTATTATTTTTGTATTCTATTATTTAATAAGTTTGTCAATATTTTAAAGGGTCATAACTAAAAATCTGAGGTGATGAAGAAATACTGATTTCATTTTAAGATCTAGCATAAAAAATACATTCTAATTCATCAACTTTTATCTCAGATCCGAATTATTTTTTTGTTTCATTGACCTGTGTTATCATTACAGTATTAGCGATTTACCATGTTCCACAAAAGTAATTTTCTATCAAGAACACAAAGATGAATAAGATTTATTTTGTTCATTGACAAAACAAAATAATCAACAAAAATATTTTGTTAAAACAAAATATTGCAATTCATCAGTCCATCTAACTTCCTACATTGTCCGATGAAAATGTTCTTTTGATTCTGTTTTCCTTAGTGTCTTCACTGAGTTGGAGTGTACCATCGAAATCATGAACATGTGCTGATGCATGTCTTTATATGTCCTTGTTTGGAACATCCTGAATTTTCTTGACTGGAAAAATAATCCACTATGTCTACATGTAAACTTTTTTAAAGAATAATAGTAGATGATATGCAAATGCCACAATTGTGGGTTGTAGTTACAAGTGGCACAAAGATGTTTATGTTGCTTGATGGAACTGCCTGTTTCTGTTGTGTTGTGCTTAGAGTTCCGTTATGAATTAGTATACAATCACCATAATAGTAAACAAATTTGTACTTGTTTACTATTGATGTTAAAGAAAGGTCTAGGTATGAGATAGAAAGCAAGCTAAATAAATTGTTACCATAGGATGTTTCAAGCACTGATTTCCAAATCCTGAAAACTACAAACAGTGAGCTCACTAGTAAGGTTATTCATTTATTCTGTGAACAGCCTCTGGTAGCTCTTTTTTAGTCTTCGATTTAATCTAATAATAGTTTGCTAACTTCCATTCTGTTGTAATGCCATCATTCAAAAGATTCTTTTTCAAACTTTTAAGTCCTATGCTAACTCTATTCAATGTATTTTGTTTATCTGAATTTTTAGAGTTCAGCTATGTCAAGGTATTAGTATTCTTTTTCTGATATTTAATGATCCATTATCATTCAAAATGTTCTTACCTCACCATCTAAAAGCTATATATTTTGTTTTTCAACATTAATATAATATATTTATTTCAATGTCAAACATTGGTTTTTCGCAAGTCTGTAAATATTAAGTACAGCTCACAATCATGAAGTATACTTTTAACATGATTTTTTTGTAATATTGATGTCAACACTTGAGTATGACTTAATTTTGGTAATATATCATTATTATTCAAGCAAGCATTTAGTTAAAAAAGCATATCTTTACGTTGAGTCCAGTGAGTGATAAAAAAATGCTAATGGTTCTGTAATTAAAACAAATTTCTCTATCATACAAAGAATTCAGCTTTCATTCCACCAGAAAAATGTTACCTTTCAGAAACAAATTAAATATGGCCATGAGGTGGTCACTCAATGTAACAGAATATTCAAACATTTGTGAAGAAAACAGACCTTTTTCTGTAAGAATTCTTTCTTTATAACTTAACTCATAATATTTTAACCAAAGTTTTGGGAAGGTGAACCAAAGTTTTGTAGTTCATATAGTGTTAATAAATGTAATAATCATAGAAAGAGATATTTAACACAAATCTTTTTCTGTGAAAAAATATAAGCAATAAACATTTATTAAACTGAAATTGTCACAATTTACACACCTAAGTTACTCTTTAAATTCCTATTAGTCACTACAAAAATTAAAACTGATATTTAATAGTGGTTGGAATACATGTATATCTACGTTAATTCATGTATTAAAATTTCATGTACTGGAAATAATGGATGTCCAAATCTATTTTCAAAAAGGTGACACGTAAGTTTATTAACATGATAATTGGTTTATTTCATAACATAGTGTTTATCGACTGACTTGCAATTAAGAATATGAAACTCTATACTTTGGGAACTGCATAACAAACATACTGAGACTAGCAATCACTCAGGCAAAATGTATTTACACCTGACTGCAAACTTTTCAGAGTCCATTTGTTAACTCTCGTGATGCTATATTATTAAAAACTATATACTCTGTAGTATAGTTTTGTAAAATCTGCAACATTTACCATTTTGTAACATGGCCTCGTGTAGTAACAAATTTCTCTTTCCAGTAAAAGTTCGTAATTATACACTGTTATATTCCATTACGGTCACAAATCAAATATATGAATTGAAATATTAATTTGGAAATTTAATTCACCAATCCAATTTCTCTTTCCAGTAAAAGTTCGTAATTATACACTGTTATATTCCATTACGGTCACAAATCAAATATATGAATTGAAATATTAATTTGGAAATTTAATTCACCAATCCAGTAAATACATTTTCCATTCACCCAATTGCCAAATATATCGCTGTTGCTTATAAAAATACATTACATTTAAACATGTAATATGTTAATACTCTGCCTTAAAACAGTCTCTTATTTGCATCTGAAGAAAACCTAGATCTATAATATGTCAATTCACATATTAAAATGAAGCTTAGAGAACATGCATAAAATGGGTTGTATATACTGTTACAAATACTGAACATTAATGGATATGTATTGGTTAACAAATAAAGATAAAATAATGATGATAGTTCTGTCTCGTGTTTGGTCAAAATAATAGTTGTGTAGATGTTTCTCAGATTTGTTTCTGGCAAAAGGTAAAGTGTTGGGATTGTTTACAAGTGTTAAAAACATTAAGGGACACTCTCACCTTATGATTGGTTTAAAAACAAGAAATTTGATTGGTTGGAATTTACTGCCTGATAAGTAATCAATACATTTTACAGTTGTGATGATTGATGGAATGTAGTGCCTTTCTGATTGGTCAACTGATTTGTTCGTGTGATTAGTTAAAAAATTATGACATTTTGATTGGTTAATGATGGTGGATAATGTTAAGTGTAATCTGTGATATACTTGGATGAATGTGAATTGTGATTGGTTTATCTTTATTGCTTTGTCTTTGGGAGGATTATAAACATATTTGGGTAATATTTCTTTTTTTCTGTTATTAAGCTCCAA
Organism: Lycorma delicatula; assembly: GCF_047948215.1. Taxonomy (NCBI): domain Eukaryota; kingdom Metazoa; phylum Arthropoda; class Insecta; order Hemiptera; family Fulgoridae; genus Lycorma; species Lycorma delicatula. The sequence goes on from NC_134463.1 coordinate 70,384,394, forward strand.
ACATTAAATATATCTTCATCTAATTGCAATATTATTAAAAACTAATGCTCATATCTCATATCTTTATAGCTCATATCTTTATCTTTTACATATTCTTACATTGGTCTCCGCCATTGTGTAATTTAATACTAAACTTATTCAGTATAAACACATTTTTTTTATGATTACTTGTTAAATAATAAATACACTTGTATTTGAGTGAAAAATTATGAAAAAAAATTATTAGTATACTGGTTTTTTGGGGGAGGAAATCTAGGGGTAAAAAAAAATCCCCACCATGCCAGATGTAAAATCGTTTTTTCACCATGCCTGTTAAGGGTTAAATATGAATATTGGTTGGCACAGTCTTATGATGACCTGATAGTAAGATGAAAATCATGTGCAAAAAAAAATTGTCATTCTTAAAATAAAAGCATCCTATACCAGGTTTATCAGCAAAATGAAGAGTAAAATGATTTCCCATTGCCTACTTCAGCAAGAGAAATATAATCTTTACATAACCATCTCAAGCCCACTATGATTCAGTTGATATTCAGCCTAACAAGTGGTAATTTACTCGATTGTGAAAGGACTAATTGTACAACAAACATTAGACTTTATACAGAGTGTCCCCATCAACCACTCATCCATGAAATTTCAAGTCAAGCTTACTCCCCTACTCGTTACTGAAATGGACTCGTCCAACATCTGAACATCGCGGCAATGCAGTAGAACACTACCGATAGTAACAACATGCAATCATAATGTTCAGTGTATTGCTAGAGACAAGATGGTGTTTTCACTAGATGAACGTGTTTTCATTGTTGAGTCGTACTTCAGTACGAAATCAGTGGTTGCAGTGCAAGATCTGTTTCGCCATAAGTACCCAGATAAACCAGCTCCTAACAAAACATCAGTATTAAGGTTAGCTGCAAAATTTGGAGAGACTGGTTCAGTTAATAACAAGGAACACAAAAGATCTGCGTCAGTGTTGAATACAGATACAGTCACTAAAATCAAAGACCGATTACTCACCTCGCCAAATAAATCGATCAGACGTTTGTCTGCTGAAATTAATTTGTCTAAATCAACTGTTCATCAGGCAACCAAACAATTACAATTACGACCTTATCACATTCAAACGGTTCATAGACTTCTTGAGCCGACAAAGAAAAACGCCTACAATATTGTCAACGGTTCCGTCGATTTCTGCATGAGGGAATTAATGTTATGGATTCGTTATTTTTCACAGATGAAGCTCGGATTCATTTGGATGGCTACGTAAACAGCCAAAACAGTAAAATCTGGAGTGCTGAAAATCCCCATGTTTACATGAAAAACAATTACACCTGCAGAAGTTGGGCGTGTGGTGCGCGATATCGTGGAAGAAAATAATCGGTCCTATTTTTTTTGGAGAACACCATTAATGCAGAACAATATCAGGATATTTTATTTTATTTCAGTTCATTGCACTCTTGGAAGAGGAAGACAGACACTGCTGGGTACAACATGACGGTGCAACATCGCACTACGCAGGTTCAACTTCTGATTTCGTTGAGGAATTCTTTGGTAATCGTGTTATCGGTCAAGGCTTGTGGCCACCAAGATCTCCAGATTTGACTGCGGCGGATTTTTTTCTATGGGGTTACCTCAAAGAAAAAGCCTACAGCAACAAACAACGAACACAAATATCCAGCCACAAACTTTGAAAAAAGTTGCAAGAAACGCTGTAAAAAGAATTGAAGCTTGTATTCAAGAAGATGGCGGCCACTTCCAACATTTACTCTAAATGTAAGGTAATGGATGGTAATAATAAAAATTACATTTACATTTACACATGCCTTTTTATTATTTCAATACCTACCAATATAAGGTTGGATTGCGTTTTATATGGGACACTGTATATCTAGTTATTAAGAAAATAGAAACTAACCTCTTTTGCCCATCGAGTCATAAGTTCTGCAGTATTGTTTCGATCCATGTCAATCTGTTTTTCAAGTGCAGCTAATTTTTTTTCAGCTTCCAAATACTTAGGTTTCAACAGTTTTAAGTTTTCTATCTGTAATAAAAATTTTTAAAAACCAACACTATATATTATTGGCAAATATAAATATCCTTACAATATATGTACAACTTATTAGGTGGTATCACAAAGTTACTAGATAATATTTGTTACATTTTCTTTAGATTGAAGCACGAAGAATGTTGGTCATTACTCCATTCCTGCTTTATCAATCTACATTTGGCAAATCAATTAAGTGTCATCATACTGTGTACATATATGTTCAGTCAGTATATATGATTTTATAACTTATGCTATTACCAATCTGCGATAGGTAATTAATTTAAACAATGTAATTGCATAAAATTTTTTGTGAACCTCAGTAAATCAGTAATGTTTCATCAAGCTTTTATAGAAAATTCTTTAGGTTTAACAAATGTTTTTGAGTGGTATCCATGATTAATTAGAAGTGTTCATTAAAAGATGATGATCAATCAGGGCACCCAATCACCAGCAAAATACCGAAAAATAAAAAATTTTGGATCTTCATCCATGAGGACCGTTGATGAACAATCCATGAGTTGTTAGATTGAGATTACCAAAAGACCTTACCAAGAATTTGAACGTGCATCATGTTGCTGTGAAGTTTGTCCTTCAACACTTTTCACTTAATCAAAAGGTATTGTTTTGATATAAGCTGGTGAACTAAAGATGATCCAAATTTCATTCTGGAATCATCCAAGTAATAAAAATTGAGTTTACAACTAAGATTTGACAAAGTAATAGCCAGTACAATTGAACAACCTGCAGTCACAAAGATGAAAGAATCCACATCAGGTATTAGGCGCATGCTTATTGTGTTTTTCGACATCAAGGGCCCAGCTCATTCACCAAAAAGTTTATCTTTGTGGTGTTATAGTGCATTCTAACTTTTATTAAATTTTTCTGAGAAGCTTGATAAAAGTGAAACTCGAAATGTGAGAAAAAATCTGGCTGTTGTGTAATCTGCCACATCCTACTATAACAGCTTCCTCAAAATAACACAATTTTTTGCAGAAAAAACATGGTAATTGCATTGCCCATCCCCTACGCATTCTTTTGATCTTCCCTTCTTTAGATACCATAGCAGACATCTAATTATAATTACAGGTGGAGTTCAGGAAGGACTTCAACCAGTACTTTTGAGGGAATGGGACTGTATATACATTTTCTCAAGGGGATTACTTTGATAGAGATCATCTTTAAATAAGCGAAATAAATAGTTTTAAACCTTGTCTGGAAATTTTATGAAAACAGTTGTATTCATAAAAAATTGATAAATAAATACATCTCCTGTTAATAAAGCCATGAGATCACTTCATTACTTACATCAAATAATGTGTAGAGATGTAATAAATTTTTATTTAAAAAATAAGTTAATTCACAATGAGGAATACATGTTCTCTGTGTAGATCAAGGATTTCCAAACATCTATAGGCAAAACATGCGTCAAAGATTTTACTGACATTGCACAGATTTGTGAGAAAAAATGTTTTCTTGTTAATTAACATCAACAAGTCAAAAAAGTTATTTCTGTAGAATATCAACATAATTTTTAGTAAAAATAATGCAGTTATGTAGAGAAAACCTTTATTAAAATTAATGACCACATTAGTGGTTTATTGTTACTTAATTCCCAATTTTCATTCTCAACCTTTACATCAGTTACGATTATCAAAACATATTCTTAAGTAAAAATAGTTCATAACTTTTATCATTTTAAACTTCATGTCAGATAAAGCTAATTTTTAATTAGGAAAAAATATCTGTCAAAGGAAAATTGATTTTAGATCAAAATATAATAAATTACATCAACAATGGCAAATCAATGGCTTTCAAGTTCATTGACAGTCTAAGTCATAACACAGAAGAAACTCAGTTCGTTAACAATAATGAAACATCTATTCAGAAAATAAAGTAGAGATGTATAAAATCTTATGACTGACACCTCACAATAAAATAATGAAAACAAATATTAGGAGTTTGGGGATGACATTAAATAATGGCATTTACAAAAGATTACATCAAATACAAAAGGCGATCCAACATCTAGGAACATGTTCTATGTAAAGGAGTTACAGTTATGAATAAAGATGAATCATATTTTGAGATGATAGTGTGTAATTAATTCATAAAAAGATCCTGTTATGCAGAAAATTGCAAAAATAAATTTCTTTTATTTCGAACAAAAATAAGGCAATTATTATTTATTGTTTTTTGTAAATTTTTAGTTAAAGTGAATCAACTGATTGAACCAACCAAATAATAAATACGTTTTATACATATTTTATGCTCAGTAATCTGGCATTATTCTGAAGTAATATGAATAGAACTGGTATTCATATGAATGTAAGAACAACATCATCATCATGTCTAAGTTATAGTCCTGGTGTCTTTTCTATAATTACAATCATTTATTTCAAAATGTAGTGTAAGATAAAGGTAACAGATCAAAGATTGTAATTAACTAGAATGGTAATAAAGTGTTTCTTGGACTCTTTCCCTATAGACATATTTTTTTTGGCATCAATAATGAATCCTATTAGATTTTACAGTATTAGAACCTAAATATTGTAAAATATAAATTTTATCTTTGGATTTATCTTGATACACTTTCTACAATCATAAATTTACCAAGCTTACTTTGCAAAAGCAAAGGAAACTTGGTAGAAAAATTGATGCTAATTTTGTTGCATTAATATCTCTGCTTAAATGAAAATTTTTAATAAACTATTTTTTATACAATCATTGATACAGTTGTTTTTTATGAAAGATATTAAACAAATTAGATTTAATTTTATTTTTACAGTTACTATTAATTGCGAACTAACGTTTAAGACCATTTAATAGAGATTTATTAGCAGTCATTATAGCGCGCGCACGCGCACACACAATGCAACTTAATATCATAAAATACTTTTTGCCTGACATGGCCCATTTTATGCATATATCTTTCTAGAGATAAGATTTTTTTATTGATTTAAAAAGTAGCTGAATTTCATTTACCGTATGTTAATGGGATTGCTATGTATTTTCAACAAAAGAAGAATAAACCTATTTATAACAAACTTTTTTCACACATCCATTTACAATAACTACTCAATTTTTTACAAACATTCTATTTGCAGAAAGTGTTGGGGAAAGTTACAAAAATAAAATTACAAATAGCTTGTTTTTGCCAAAAGAAAATTGACTTTATTTTTAACAGAATGAAAATCAGAATTATATAACCATGTTCATAAAAACAAAAAAAATGCATAAATACACAATTACATATTATCGTTTTGTTAAAACAAATGCTTTGCACAAAATCTCCTTGTGTGATATTTATATACAACAATCCTTAAGTAAAGTATAGGTAAACTTATTGCATTAAATATTTCTTTTACATAAAGAGAGTGTAATAACAATACAGAGTATAATAATAGTACCTTATTGTTTAACAAACCTTATTGTTTAGTAGACGATTACTGTTTTTTGTTAATGAAAAACAAACATTTTGATACTCACTGGCACAGAATGTAATCTGGATTATCACAATAGAAAGTTCAACAGACGATTATTGTAGAGTGAAAAAACATCAGTATATTGATATTCACTTACGGAGAATGTAATCTGGATTATAATAACAAAGAATTTAACAGACGAAAAACACTAATATGTTGATATTTAGTTGCACAAAATATAATCTCACAATCGTGGATTTTATATATATCTACATAAGTTCCTTTAAGCTAATATTTTACAATGCAGTTATAGAGAAGAAAAAGCACAAACATAATGTTTAAAGGATCTTTAACATACAATAAAAAGATTCATTGTAGAATATGTGTAATTTGCTTGTTAACTGCATGAAGTGTAAACTTTGATGAGAGACAGAGACGATGTTCAGAGAGAGACTGTGAGAGACGATGATCGGAGAGAGAGAGATGACGCACAACGAGAGAGACTGCTGAAGCAGGAGTAAGATGATGGTCGGAGAGAGAGACGACACACAACGAGAGACAGCCGAAGAGGAAGAGAGTGAGAGATGATGGTCGGAGAGAGACAACACACAACGAGAGACTGCCAAAGAAGAAGTGACCATACAACGAGAGACTGCCGAAGCAGAAGTGAAGTGAAATGAGAGTGACGAAGAAGAAGTGAAAGAGTGACCTGACCCTAGTGGTGAGTAGGTGAGTAGCTTATATAGTGTAGGTGGAGCCGAGTGCATCCGAAAGGAGCTGTGTGAGCCGTGAAGAACCGCTAAATCGTCAGGCGCCAAGTGCATCTGAAAGGAGCCGAGTGAACTGAACCATGTTTACGTTTAGTTCTTCTTTTTCTTTTTTTTTTTAAACATTATACACATGAAATAATACAGAATTAAATCTTAATAAATAATCAATACAAAAGTCATAAATAAAAATCAACTGAGCATATATTTATATGTATGTTGAATGGAATGCATTAATTTCAGTGTATGAAAAAATTTCTTATTTATAATTAAAATATTCATTATATCGAAATACTGTTAAATTTTAGATGAAAATAAGTCAAATACCAAACCAGTTGAATTAACTTAAAAACTGCCTTACGTAATGGGTAAACAGAAAGGATAGAGGAAGCAATTAACAAAGTAAGTAAAAACTGAGTTGAAAAAGAATTATTAACTGATATAATTAATCTTATATTGGATGAGTTAGATATGTTTAATTATACAATGTACACTAAACTATCATCTAAAATAGATTTTGAATAAATCCTGTTATTATTAAATAGAAAATAGGAAAAACAAAGAAAAATTAAGAGAATAAAAATATTTAGTAATAAAACTGAAAAAGAGTAGAACAAGAAAAGAAAAATTTCAATTATATATTACTCAAATGAGAACAGTTAATGTTTTATAACTGTGAGGTATGGCTATTAAATAACAAAACTAATGTTGTAAAATGTTTTACTTTACATTTTTACATATTTAGTTATCCCCTTCACGATACACCCCTCCTCTATCCCTACAACACTCCATGCAAATTTTCCATTGTTCGAAACAGTGCTGGAAGTCTTCTTCTGTGAGCTCTTTCATGAAACGTGCCACTTTTTATTTTAGCATATCTTATTCCTTTTAATACAGATTTGACTTTGGGAAACAGATAAAAATTAACATGGTGCCAGTTCGAGTGAATAAGATGGATGGTTTAACACTGGGATGTTATACTTGGCTAGAAACATTTTGACAGACAATCAGTGGGAGCTGGTGCATTGTCCTGATAAAGAACCCATTACTTGGTCTTCCACAATTCAGGTCCTTTTTATCTTACCTGGAGTTGAGCAAGGACCTCAAGGTAGTAATGTTGATTAATAGTTTGACCTTCAGGGACCCAGTGAAGGTACACAATCCCATGAATATTGAAAAAAACAAAATTTGAATTTTGATTTGCTCATAAAAGTTTTTTAGCTCTCTGTGAAGTTGGAGCCTTTCAATGCATGGATTAACACTCGGTCTCTGGATCAAGTGAAAAAGCAAGATTCATTACATGTTAACATCTTTCCAAGAAGTTTGGCTTATTTTCAATCTCATTCAAAGTGTCAGAACAAACATTTTCACAGCTTCTTTTTGTTTGATGTGAGAATTTTAGGCACACTTTTGGCATGTTAAAATTGTAGGTAAAATTTACCTTACGCATTCTTTGTCAATTCCTACAGTTTCATCAATCACACGAATAGTTAACCAATGGTCAGATCAGATCAGACTACAAATTTTTTCAATATTTTTATCTGTTTTTGACATGGAAGAGTGACCCGGGCGAACATCATCTTCAATGTTTTCTCAGCCATCTTGGAAATGCTTCAACCACTCAAAAACCTGCGCACATGATAAACATTCATTACCGTATACTTTTTTTAATAAAATATAAGTTTCAGTAGAAGTTTTTCCAAGTTTGATATGAAGTTTCATGAAACAAAAAACAGATGTCATCCAAAGGCCATGGCCAAACTAATATGTCTACAGAAACTGGAGTGGCAACATTCGAAAGAGAAGGCTTCATGCTACACAGCTGTTGGTTGTATGAATTTGGCGTATGCCAGTTCTTCTGTAGCAGCATTAGTCTCTCGTTATTTAATAGCCACACCTCGTAGATTATAACAAAATTATAACTAAAATTATATTACTGCAAGAGAGAAACACTGCATTGAAGTTTTTACAAAACTGTAAAATAACTTGTAGAGATGAAAACTAATTGATGAAGTACAATTAAGAATGAAAGTGAATAAAAAAAGTATTGAATGATTCAGTAGTAATATCGGAAATAAACAAGTGTGGTCCAAAATATTTTTATTAACAGCAATCATGAGAAGATAAACAGAAAGTTGTTACTTTCCCATCATCGTTATGAGAAGAAAATAAAAGAGTTAAGTTAAAATGAATATAAGGTTGTATTTCCTGACATATCTTTGAAAGAAAAAATAAATGAAAAAAATGATTAGAAGAAGGAGAATGTTTATTAACCTTTGTCACTGGTTTATTTAATTGAATTCCATGGTAGCTATTTTCTCTTTGTTTTTTACTTTATTCAAATACAGTTTTTAGTTAAAAAATAATATACTATTAGTCTCTGACAAGTCAGAGACTTAATAGTATACTTGTGAAATATAATTTTTAAATACACAGCTTTTGTAGTTGCATTATCTTTGTTTGTTTGTTTGATCACATTCTTAATGTGGAAAAGCCCATGTTTCTTTTTTGTTTTTGCATAAAAAATTGACTTCTCCTGTTTAAAATAAATATTTTAAATTGTGTTAATTAAGTGAAAAGTTGCTGTAACTTTTAAGACTTTATTTATTTAAATTTGCTAAAAGATTTTTATAACAATTAATTTTCATTTTTAATAATTAGTTACTTATCTTGATGCATTTATTCTGTTTAATAAAATGTTAAAAGTGATAAATATGAAAAGAAAAAACAGTTAAATTTTTATAAAGGTTCCATGCAGCTGGACATTTGAGGTTCATGTAAAGATTTTAGAGGAAATTTCTGATTAAAAAAAATATTTTTTAACAACTACTCAATATTTGTGAAAAAAAATTACAGGGATGTATTCATAATGAGATCGAGGAACATAAGTAGTGAATATGCTAAAAAAACTTTAAAAAATATCAATACCTCATTTTCTTTATCATACAACAGTGATTTTAAAGTCTCGACAGGTGATGAATTTAACTGTCTGGCAACTGTTTCTAATTCCAGTCTATGGCGATTTTCAATTTTTTTTATTTCCTCGGCAAAATATTTAACAGTAATATCTTTTACTTTTTCTTCAGCTGAAATTAAATCTGCAATATAGTTGGCCTTCAAAGTATGTTCTTGATCTATTAGCTGTTTCTTTAGAGCACCTACAAAAATGGATTGAATTTTTAAACTAATTAAACTTGAGAATGAAAGTAATTTAATTATTAATTACATTTAACTAATAAATAAATATAATCTACTAAGTCATTTTAAATAACTTATGTATACTTAACAAATAAATACGGAAACAAACAAGATATAAAAATCAAATAAAAAAATCAAATAAAATTTATACAGTAAATTTGAGTGAATTTTATAAACAATTCTTACATGTTGTCAATATTAATTATTTATGAGGCTTATAATGAAACTATCATCTTCAAGTAATTTTTACATTTAACTTAATAATATCTTTGTGTTTTTGTTTATTTTTATAATATATTTTTTTACCAATAATGGTTTCTATTTATTTATTTAGAATATAAAATTCTATAGGTTGAAGAAACACTAAAAAAAAATATGATCATACATGGAAGTTAGTTCAAGTACCAGCAACGTATAGTCAACTTGAATAAAAAAAGTCATCAGATCTTAGTACTGAATATAAAAATTTAAATAAATTCTTTTACTGTTTCTTTTTGCAGAGATGATTCTTGAATACTGGTTGTTTCTTGCTGGCAATAAACTGACATAGACATCTTATGCATTTTCCCTCAATTTTCATGCAAAAATTGGAAAAAATACTGCAGAATAAACGGTCAATAATGTAAAAAAATTAATGATTGATATTTTTGGCAAAAAATTGATATCAAGAGTTTCAACTACACATTTTTTGTGTACTCCTTGGTTTTTAAGATTTTTTCTGCAAGTATATTTACTAGTTGTATTAGTAAAGTTTTAAAATGGATGGGCTGATCGCTCCCTTCCTCTTTCCTACAGTCTTTAATTTCTCTTTCCCTGGTCAATTGAAAGAAGTCCTACAGGAAATGACCTGGTTTCACCTGCGACAAGTGTGCTGGTACCATCTGGTAGCTGACTATTAAAGCTTAGTTAGGTTATGATCATATGAGTACCTGTAGAATTACCCAAAGACTCTTATTTCCTATTTGTGAGGTTGCAAAACAGGCAAACTGGTGGCTCAAGTGTCTACTGTTTTATTTCTAATACATCTACCCATCTGTATGAATATATATAAACACTGTTTGCATCAATAAATTTACTATTTTCATCAAAATTAATAAACGTAATCTCTTCAAAAAAGATATTACCTCAAAGAATTAATTATTGGTTGATTTTCCATGCGTGAATGCATATTTTATCACAAACATGGAAATGAGAAAACCTAACTCAGGATGTCACATCACAAAATCGCTTATTAAGAAAAAAAAGGAAAGAAACTAGCATTATAAAATTAAGTTTGTCTACTTAACCTTCAACTTTATTATTATTATTATTATTATTATTATTATTATTATTATTATTACTGTTATAATTTTTTAATTAATTTTGTTTGAATTATGTATTCTTCTATGTTGAATACTGTTTACCTTTCTTAGTTTCATTTTTTTATTATATGTTGATATGTTTATTTTATGTGTTTCAGAATAATTCCATTGTCAAAACTTACTGTACTCCTTAAGTTAGAGTATAAGTTCTGACACTGGAGTTATTGCGAAATACATCAACACATAATAAAAGAATGAAGCATAGAAAGGTAAACAGTACTCAACATAGAAATCATAGTACTCTTAGCAGAAAATATAATAATAATAATTATCTTAGTAACAACAATTTTAATGAGGTTATCAGACCAGAATTGTAAAGAAATTTGGATATACATTAAAGAAGTTACAAAAAGCAATAGTGAACATTTTTGGTTTAATAAACAATTTATTTTCAATCAAGTAATACCTAATTACGTTAAAATTAAAAATAATAATAATAGTTACACAGCAAAAAAGTAATTAAAAAGGCTGAAATAAATTGGGTAAAAGTGGAAATTAAAACTTTATATAAAAAAAAGGAAAAATTTAATAAGAATTAATGCATTTACACTTGCAACTCAACCAACATGTTTTGATCAACACAGTAAATAATATAATAGAAAAAATAAAAAGCATTATAAAGAAAGAAACCAAAGAAAAATACACACGAATGAAGGAAAAATAGGATATGCTAACCAACCATATTGAAAGAAATGAAACGGGGAAAAAATACAGAAATTAAATTCTACCAAAGAATTGTTAACATAATTAATAGAAGTTTAAATAAAGATGAATTTTTTTTTTTTTTGTCTTCAGTCATTTGACTGGTTTGATGCAGCTCTCCAAGATTCCCTATCTAGTGCTAGTCGTTTCATTTCAGTATACCCTCTACATCCTACATCCCCAACAATTTGTTTTACATACTCCAAACGTGGCCTGCCTACACAATTTTTCCCTTCTACCTGTCCTTCCAATATTAATGCGACTATTCCAGGATGCCTTAGTATGTGGCCTATAAGTCTGTTTCTTCTTTTAACTATATTTTTCCAAATGCTACTTTCTTCATCTATTTGCCGCAATACCTCTTCATTTGTCACTTTATCCACCCATCTGATTTTTAACATTCTCCTATAGCACCACATTTCAAAAGCTTCTAATCTTTTCTTCTCAGATACTCCGATTGTCCAAGTTTCACTTCCATATAAAGCGACACTCCAAACATACACTTTCAAAAATCTTTTCCTGACATTTAAATTCATTTTTGATGTAAACAAATTATATTTCTTACTGAAGGCTCGTTTAGCTTGTGCTATTCGGCATTTTATATCGCTCCTGCTTCGTCCATCTTTAGTAATTTTACTTCCCAAATAACAAAATTCTTCTACCTCCATAATCTTTTCTCCTCCTATTTTCACATTCAGTGGTCCATCTCTGTTATTTCTACTACATTTCATTACTTTTGTTTTGTTCTTGTTTATTTTCATGCGATAGTTTTTGCGTAGGACTTCATCTATGCCGTTCATTGTTTCTTCTAAATCCTTTTTACTCTCGGCTAGAATTACTATATCATCAGCAAATCGTAGCATCTTTATCTTTTCACCTTGTACTGTTACTCCGAATCTAAATTGTTCTTTAACATCATTAACTGCTAGTTCCATGTAAAGATTAAAAAGTAACGGCGATAGGGAACATCCTTGTCGGACTCCCTTTCTTATTAGGGCTTCTTTCTTATGTTCTTCAATTGTTATTGTTGCTGTTTGGTTCCTGTACATGTTAGCAATTGTTCTTCTATCTCTGTATTTGAACCCTAATTTTTTTTAAATGCTGAACATTTTATTCCAGTCTATGTTATCGAAAGCCTTTTCTAGGTCTATAAACGCCAAGTATGTTGGTTTGTTTTTCTTTAATCTTCCTTCTACTATTAATCTGAGGCCTAAAATTGCTTCCCTTGTCCCTATACTTTTCCTGAAACCAAATTGGTCTTCTCCTAACACTTCTTCCACTCTCCTCTCAATTCTTCTGTATAAAATTCTAGTTAAGATTTTTGATGCATGACTAGTTAAACTAATTGTTCTGTATTCTTCACATTTATCTGCCCCTGCTTTCTTTGGTATCATAACTATAACACTTTTTTTGAAGTCTGATGGAAATTCCCCATTTTCATAAATATTACACACCAGTTTGTATAATCTATCAATCGCTTCCTCACCTGCACTGCGCAGTAATTCTACAGGTATTCCGTCTATTCCAGGAGCCTTTCTGCCATTTAAATCTTTTAATGCTCTCTTAAATTCAGATCTCAGTATTGTTTCTCCCATTTGATCTTCCTCAACTTCCTCTTCTTCCTCTATAACACCATTTTCTAATTCATTTCCTCCGTATAACTCTTCAATATATTCCACCCATCTATCGACTTTACCTTTCGTATTATATATTGGTGTACCATCTTTGTTTAACACATTATTACATTTTAATTTATGTACCCCAAAATTTTCCTTAACTTTCCTGTATGCTCCGTCTATTTTACCAATGTTCATTTCTCTTTCCACTTCTGAACACTTTTCTTTAATCCACTCTTCTTTCACCAGTTTGCACTTCCTGTTTATAGCATTTCTTAATTGCCGATAGTTCCTTTTACTTTCTTCATCACTAGCATTCTTATATTTTCTACGTTCATCCATCAGCTGCAATATATCGTCTGAAACCCAAGGTTTTCTACCAGTTCTCTTTATTCCGCCTAAGTTTGCTTCTGCTGATTTAAGAATTTCCTTTTTAACATTCTCCCATTCTTCTTCTACATTTTCTACCTTATCTTTTTTACTCAGACCTCTTGCGATGTCCTCCTCAAAAATCTTCTTTACCTCCTCTTCCTCAAGCTTCTCTAAATTCCACCGATTCATCTGACACCTTTTCTTCAGGTTTTTAAACCCCAATCTACATTTCATTATCACCAAATTATGGTCGCTATCAATGTCTGCTCCAGGGTAAGTTTTGCAGTCAACGAGTTGATTTCTAAATCTTTGCTTAACCATGATATAATCTATCTGATACCTTGCAGTATCGCCTGGCTTTTTCCAAGTGTATATTCTTCTATTATGATTTTTAAATTGGGTGTTGGCAATTACTAAATTATACTTCGTGCAAAACTCTATAAGTCGGTCCCCTCTTTCATTCCTTTTGCCCAGCCCGTATTCACCCACTATATTTCCTTCCTTGCCTTTTCCAATGCTTGCATTCCAATCTCCAACTATTATTAAATTTTCATCTCCTTTTACGTGTTTAATTGCTTCATCAATCTCTTCGTATACACACTCTACCTCATCATCATCATGGGCGCTTGTAGGCATATAAACGTTAACAATCGTTGTCGGTTTAGGTTTTGATTTTATCCTTATTACAATGATTCTATCGCTATGCGTTTTGAAATACTCCACTCTCTTCCCTATCTTCTTGTTCATCACGAAACCTACTCCTGCCTGCCCATTATTTGACGCTGAGTTAATTACTCTAAAATCACCTGACCAAAAGTCGCCTTCCTCTTCCCACCGAACCTCACTAATTCCTACTATATCCACATTCACCCTATCCATTTCCCTTTTTAAATTTTCTAGCCTACCAACCTTTTTTAAGCTTCTAACATTCCACGCTCCGACTCGTAGAATGTTATTTTTTAATTTTCTGGTGACCCCTTCCTTAGTAGTCCCCACCCGGAGATCCGAACGGGGGACTATTTTACCTCCGGAATATTTTACCAAGGAAGGCGCCTCCATTATTGTTATGTGAAAATGCAGAGCCACATTTTCTTGGAAAAAAAAAAGCAGCTGTAGTTTTCCATTGCTTTCAGCTGCGCAGTACTCAGAGGACTGAGTGATGTTGATACGGCCGTTTAAGTCGTCCTGACTCACGCCCCTAACAACTACTGAAAGAGCTGCTGCCCTCTTTCAGGAATCATTCCTTAGTCTGGCTCTCAACAGATACCTCTCCGATATGGTTGCACCTTCGGTCCAGCTACTCTGTATCCCTGAGCACTCAAGCCCCCTCACCAACGGCAAGGTCTCATGATTCATAGAGGAGGTAAAGATGAATATGAATTGCTAAATAAAGGACTAAAACATAATATAAAAAATTCTAACATTGAAAAAAAATATTTAACAAAACATTATAGATTACAGAATGCAATAGAATACCAATAGAAGAACAGATGCATGAAAGACATTTAATAACAAAACAAATTTAAAAAAAAAAAAAAAATATTAAAAAAATAACCAACAAAAATTAAATATATGTAAAACGAGACAAAAATACACAAAAAATAAAAAATAACATAATAAAGAAACTAAAAAAAAATAATGCACTAATTACTAAAGCAGACAAAAGAAATGCAGTAGTTATCACTATAATTAAATGTCTTTGCAAAATCTTAACAAAACCAACTAAGAAGTAAGATTTTTAACGAATGGAGGTGGGAAGAGTGAGAGAGGAAAAAATAAACTTACTAATAATTGAACGTTGTTTTTCTTCAGATTTTAACATCTCATTTTTATTCTGATTAACAACTGTTCTAAGTGCTTCCTTATGCACTTCTTCCATCGCAATTATTTTTTTAGTAGATTCCTCTTCACATGATTTTAAATCTTTTGAATGTTGTTCAGTTATTTTTTGTAATCTTTCTTCATAATCTTTCAACATTTTTGTTTCTAATTCATGGCAATTTAAAAAGTTCTCTTCAGTCATTACATTTTTATTTTCTTTTTTAATGCTAATATACTTATTTAAATTATCCAACGTTTCTTTTAATTTCAGTTCCTGAAAAAAGAATGACACATGTAAGAACAATACAATTTCCATTAAAACAAATAGCCAAACACCTTTTGGAATTTCAGTTTGCAAAAACTGAATAATTTTACATTGCATTAATTATCCATTGAACATAAGCGGTAGGCAATAATTTTTGTATTATGGTTGTAGTCTGTGTAGAGAGTTTACTGCAGTTATGTAAATGCTACGCTAGCCCGAAGATATTAAACCGGTTACCAACAAAAATTTCATTGACTCAGTTTCTTCAACCATAATACAAAAATTATTGCCTATGAAACTGAGCCAATGAAATTTTTGTTGGTAACTAGTTTAATATTTTCAGGACTAGCGTAGTATTTACATAACTGCAGTAAACTGTCTACACAGACTACGGTTGCATAAACTCGCTTTAGAACTTATCATTTGAGTACTATCATCTTGTCAACGTGACTAATATAATTCTTTCCCGACAGGTACTGCACTTTATTGGCTTTAAAATGAACTATTTGCACTACTGATAGGGTTGCAGCTAACAGCTGAAAACAGAGAGAATAAATTTATGTTACCAGTGTTCCAAAACTAGGTTCTGTAAGTTTTATTGAACTCTAGTAAAAATGGCTGATTCATCAGGTTTGTTTTATTTGTTTCTTCAGGATTTATTTCTTCTTGTGAAAGCTGTACTAATGCCCAAAATTAATGAACATATAGTGAATGAAACAAATACTTATTTTACCAAAGCCTCTGAACAAACCGATCTTGCTCATTCAAATTTACAACGATGGAAATCAACCGACATAGATGAACTGTATACATTTTTGAGTTTGACCATGCTTATGCCAAGAAAAAAGAAAAATTCTATAAAAGAGAACTGGTCAACAGACAGGCTATTACACTCCCCAATATTTTCTGAAACGAATGGTTAGAGCAAGATGTTTGAACATTCTTAATATGCTTCATTTTGTCAGTTATAAAGATTAATCACTTGGCTTCCATCTTTTCAAAATTCAAGAATTATTAGATAAATTAAAATAAAAACTTCTCAAATGTGTTATATCCTTTTCAAAATATAGTAATTTACGAGTCCTTAGTTTTGTTTAAAGGAAAACTTAATTTTGTTTATGTTTATAATAAAAATTGTGTTTTAAAACTTGTTTACAGAAAAAAGTTTTAAATTTTAAATAAATTAAAATAATTTTCATTCCTAGTGATTCTGAAGTGATAAATCATACAGATAATGATGAGTAACTTACTGCATAAAGATGAGTAACTTTAATAAAATAATTTAGTCTGAGCATGAACTAGGATTTACAGTATGTTAGTTCTGAAAAGGTTAAAAGTTATGTGCAAGTTTTAAGCTGCTGTTGATAACAAAAAACTCATTGTAATCCATATCTGAGATAGCTTTGATGCCTGTAATGGTGTACACATTATACCATTACAGGCATCATTTTTTGTTATCTTCATAACTTAAAAAAGCAAAACAGAAACAAATTAGGCAGTACCTTTTGAACTATGCAAATCAAAATGAATACAGCATTCATATAGAATTATATTTCAGTGAACTATGCACAATAAATAGATCATTAGTTATTATATTTACATTTTTCTTTTAACATATTATATTTTAACTGTTTTCTTATTTATAAAAGTAATATATGTTAAATTACAGAAATACAGATGAACCAGCCCTACAAAATAATCTAACTTAGGTAGATCAGAGTGATTTTGAACAGAATCCTCCCAAAGTTCTTAATTTTGGGAAAACCTCAAAATTTAAAAACTGGTATTATTTCAAAACATCTAACATTAAAATTTAATGGAAGATGAGACTAAAATACAGTAATCCTCAATTTATGATCATTTACATAACAACACCTCTTAACATAGTAAAAATAAGTAAATAGTTATTTACAACATTCTTGCAATATTATAGTAATATGAAAATATGTTAATGAACACACACGTAAGCATATGGTGTTTAGTAATAAAACTGTGTTGTAGTCATTTTTTTATTAACTCCTTGAATCTAAAAATCACTTCTTCCTTCCAGCTAAATGTTTTTGGATCTAATACAGATTTTACAATTTCACTTTCATTAAATTTTATATATAATACAGCGTTTATTAATATGAATATTTTACACTATGTAATTAAGATTAAAATTTTTTTATGCTGACCTAATCAATCTTTCTAAAGATTTGCCATACAATTTTAATAAAAGATTTTTGTTTCCATGTCTATGTAATGAGTGTATCATTTCATATTTTTATATTACTTTATCTGTAGGCATACAAGTTTCTAGTGGTATAATAGAAGTAATTAGTTCTACATCAATGCCATCAAATTAAATACAATGTAATTAATCAACTTGTATGATGACTTAATCAGTCAATTATTTATTCAAAACCATTAAAATTATTCAGATGAACAACTACAAGAAATTGAAGAAGCATTCTATATCTACAATAGGTAGTTTGATTGATTTAGTTCATATCTTCCATGACTAAATTAACTATTTCAACATAAATTTGTTCCAAACTGTCTGTATTAGTGATTCATATGAAAATTATAAAAGAAGTAACATATTTATATCATACAAAGTATTGGCATAATTTAAATCTATATTTTTATTTTTCTAGCTTTTAATGTTATTTAAAAATGAAGTTCACAAGATCTGATTTATATTAAAAATTTCTAGATAAACAGTATTCTATATTAATGTTCAAGCAATTAAAATAAAAAAATATCACAAAACTAAATCACAATAACATATTTGTAACATGCAAATTAACTAGTGGGAAATTTACAATTTAATTTTTCCTAATAATACTTACTTTTAGTACAAATCAAAATATTCAAAATTATACATGAGTTCTTGTTCAAGCACAACTGATCCCAATAATTGGAAATAACAAAATCAAATTTTATAAAAATAAAATTGCATAAAAAAAGATTAAAAGAAAAAACATATTAACAAACTCCACACACAATTGGTACACTTGTTTAAGGTACAAATTTAAAAAAATAAAGATTACATTTAAAAATTGTTGAATTATATCTAATAATAAAGCAAATTATTACTTTTATTACTGTAAATTACTGATACAATCTTTTTTTTTTAATCAATTATACGTAACTAGAATCATGAACAAATTAATGTGAGAAATTAAGGAAATTGTTTCACAGAAATTATACAGTTGATAAATATATTAACAAATCTTTTGAAAATTATTTTCAAAGAGAAATGTTAACAGTAAGACAAAATTACATAAGTCAATCTATTCTAGTGCTGTTCTTGTATTAGTTAAACCAATTAATTAGATCACTATATCACAAATACTACCTTTTTTAAAAAAAAAACTATGTACATTATGTATATTTAAAAAGATCTTAATTTTAAATTGTAAAATATATATAACTGTTAGTTAATAAAAAGAGTGAGAAGTTTGTTGATATTCCTATTGAATGTGTGAAACAAATTGTTTCACCACAAATCTATGTTTGCCACGATTTAACTGATTATTTTTTTAAATGTTATTGTTAAATCTTACATATTTGAAAATTTCACTTCATACATGTTAAAGCGCATTTCATTTATAATTATAAGACAAAAAACATTTAAAATAAGGAGGAATAAACAAATATAAGTCTTCTAATAATGAGTAATCTACAACATTAATATGGAAATTATACCTACAAACACAGGTTGTGGTATTAGCTCGCAAATGATTAAAATTAAAATTGCAATTGAAAAAATGAAATATTATATTACCTTATATAATTAGATTATTAGCTATATTACCTTATCCTGAATTAAAACATTTAAAATATCGATTTCTTTTTCTTTTTTATTTATTTCAGAAGTGAAATCAGCTCTTAATTTCTTTTCTGACTTAATTAGCCTATCTTCTGATATTTTCAACTCATTTTTCAATCTATCTATCTCATTTTTATGCTGTATACTAACGGATATAAACTCCTCTTTTAAACGAGTGCATTCAGCTTCCTGTAAATATTAAATTAAAATCTTTTACAATTGTTCTGTAGTTTATAAATAAATATGAAAACTGAGTAATAAAGAGTATTATTGATACAGATTAACCTTATAAAGCATAAAAGATATATTTATTTTATGTTAATCAGAGATAACTATTTACAAATTATAACAAGTTTTCAATTGTGTACAGTTGGCTGTGAAACGAGTGATTTTGACTTTGTATATTTTTAATGGAAGTAACTTTATGTTCAAGGAATAACTCTAAAGATAAAATTTTACAGCTGACATAAAGTGGTTACTTTTAATTGTACCTTACAGCAATATTTGAAAGCTGATTAAAAAATGAAATGTCAGGTGGCATTAGAGTGTATCAAATAAAATGAAAGTGGAAACAGTGAAAGTATTAATTTAACCGTAAAATTGTTTTATTCAACTTCATGCTATGCTGGATGTCATCTAAAATACATTCTGATCAAAATTAAAAAAAAAAAATCTTTCAATTTTATTACTTACTTTAGAAATAGTTTCTTGAGTTCTATCAGCAGACTGACTATTCTGTAATTTATTTAGTTTACTTTCAAGCTGTTCTTTATCTGTTTTATAGTTTGATAACAATTCATCTTTCACTTTGATTTCATTTTTAAAAACATCAATTTGTGATGAAAAATGTTTAAATCGATTACTAAAGTCATGGTTTAATTCTTTTTCAACTTCAAGTTGTTTATTAAGCGAGTCTTTTTCAGCTCTTAACTGAATATACAATTCTTTTAATTCATTGCATTCTTTTATTTTTTGTTCTAGTATTACCCTGGAACATAAACAGAAAATAAGTAATAAATATATTTTAATTATTAATTAATAATTTCTACTCCTTAAACTGATTTCTGTAAATAATTTGTAGTTTCAATTTATGTTCCTTGACAAAAATTACTTAAGCATTTTATGATATATTTGTACATCATCATTACATGGAATGTGTAAGTTATTCAGAAAATCAAATTTATTTGTTTATTTACTATGCAAATTGAGTGAGAAATTTCATTTAGTTTTTTTTTAAATGCAGAAAAAATATAAAATTATAAAAAAATAAGATTCTAGTTGGGAGTTGGACCCAGGACTACTAATCTTGAGTGTGTAATAACTGAGTGTCCTATAAGAAGTAGTGAATCAAATATTGTGTGAAATGAGGAGGGCTGCTGATCAGTCAACACACACCCTCAATTAACAACACCAGTAAAATAAAAAAATCACAAAATATATAATATGTTATGCTTATAACATTATAGATCTTTTGTGTATTTGTTTATGCTATCTCCAGAATTTTGTTTTTGTTTTCAGTCATTTGACAGGTTTGATATAGCTCTCCAAGCTTCTCTATCTAATGCTAGTCGTTTCATTTTGGTATACTCCTACATCCTACATCCCTAACAATCTGTTTTCCATATTCTAAATGTTGCCTACCTGCACAAGTTTTCCCATCTGTCATTTGTCCCTCCAATATCAAAAAGACTATTCTGGGATGCTGTAAGATGTGGCCTATAAGTCTACCTTCTTTTAGCTAGATTTTTCCAAATGCTTCTTTCTTTATCAATCTGCTTCTTCATACCTCTTCATTTGTCACTTATCCACCCATCTGATTTTTAACATTCTTCTATAGCACCACATTTCAAAAGCTTATAATCTTTTCTTCTCAGGTACTCTGATCGTACAAGTTTTACTTCCATATAAAGCCATGCTACAAATATATACTTTAAAAAATGCTTTCCTGACATTTAAATTAATTTTTGATGTAAGCAAATTATATTTCTAACTGAAAGCTACTTTTGCCTGTGCTATTTGGCATTTTATATCACTCCTGCTTCATCCATCTTCAGTAATTCTACTTTCCAAATAACAAAACTCTTCTACCTCCATAATCTTTTCTCATCCATTTTTATATTCAGTGGTCCATTTACTTTATTTCTACTGCATTTCATTATTTTCGTTTTGTTGTTTATTTTCGTGTGGTAGTTCTTGCATTGGAATTCATCCATGCCATTCATTGTTTCTTATATCATCAATTGAATTACTATATGATCAGCAAATCATAGCATCTTTACCTTTTTGCCTTGCACCGTTAGTCTGGAACTAAATCATTCTTTAACATCATTAACTGCTAGTTCTATGTAAAGATTAAAAGTAACGGGGATAGGAACATCCTTGTTTGATTCCTTTTTTATTACTGCTTCTTTCTTATGGTTTTCAGTTACTACTGTTGCAGTTTGGTTCCTGTAAATATTAGCAATTGTTCTTCTATCTCTGTACTTGAACCCTAAATTTTTTTAAAATGCTGAACATTTTATTCCGGTCTATGTTATCAAAAGCTTTTTCTAGGTCTATAAATACCATGTATGTTGGTTTGTCCATGTATGTTTGTTTTGTAATCTTCCTTCTACTATTAATCTGAGCGCTAAATTTCTTTGTCCCTATATATTTGCTGAAACCAAATTGGTCTTCTACTAACACTTCCTCTACTTTCCTCTCAATTCTTTTGTACAGAATTCTGATTAAAATTTTTGATGCCCAAGCAGTTAAGTTAATTGTTCTGTATTCTTCACATTTATCTGATCCTGCTTTCTTTTGTATCATGACAATAACAGTCTTTTTGAAGTCTGACGGAACTTCCCCTTTTTTGTAAATATTACACATCAGTTTGCACAATCTGTCTATTGCTTCCTCACCTGCACTGTGTGGTAATTATGCAGCTATCATATATATAACAGGAGCCTTTCTGCTATTCAAATTCTTTAATGCTCTATTAAATTCACATCGCAGAATTTTATATCCATTTTCATCATCTTCGACTTCCTCTTCTTCCTCTAGAACACCAGTCTCTAATTCATTTCCTCTATATAACTCTTCTCTATATTCCACCTACCTATCAATCTTCTTTTGAATTATTAATCAGTGTACCATCTTTATTTAACACATCATTAGATTTTAACTTATATAACACAAAATTCTTCTTAACTTTCCTGTATGCTCTGTCTGTTTTACCAATGATTATTTCTCTTTCCACTTCTGAATGCTCTTCTTTTGCTAATTTGCACTTCCTCTTTATAGTATTCTTTAACTGGTGATAGTTCCTTTTACCTTCTTCATCACTAGCATTCTTATACTTTCTACACTCATCCATCAGCTGCAACATATCTTCTGACGTCCAAGGTTTTCTTACAGTTCTCTTCGTTCCGTTTAAGTTCACTTCTCCTGGTTTAAGAATTTCCTCCTTTAACATTCTCCCACTTTTCTTCTATATTCTCTACCTTATCTTTTTTACTCTGACCTCCTCAAAAATCTTCTTTACCTTCTCTTCCTCAAGCTTCTCTAAATGCCGCCAATTCATCTGACACCTTTTCTTCAGGTTTTTAAACTCCTATCTACATTTCATTATCATTAAATTATGATTACTATCAATGTCTGCTCCTGGATATGCTTTGCAGTCAATGAGTAGATGTCTCCAGAATAACACATCCCAACTGTGTATAACCTGTACCACATTTTAACAACAGTGAGAGGAAAGATTCAACAATATCAAAATGAATCTGCATGTTCAGTGCATTAGCTGATCATAACTTATCTGGGTAAGTAAACCTGGAATTCAGCTGAACTTAAGAGGATTTCATCCTATCGGATGAAGAATATGAAGGCTATGATTCAGATAAGATAGATGTTATATATTATAATACATTAAAGTGTTAAATAAATAAAATATTATAAAAAAATCTGTATAATAAATTTTTAAATCAAACATATTCTAAGACAGAAAAATAGCAAAAGTTTTTCTAAGAAGATCGAAATCTAGGAAAATTATAATTTCCGAAGTGATTTTGCTTGATTTCCTGTTTATTTAAACATAATTTAGATTAAAACTTCAATGGTTCTGACAGCAGGACAATAAGTAATCATGTAATTTCTGCGCCATACTGGAAACCAATAACAACTTAAAATTTATTAACAGTCCATAGTAATGCACAGAACTTTCATAATGATTAAGCATTAAATGTGGGATTTACTCCACAGTTAGTTAATAATGCCTAGGTAATATCACTAATTTATTTATTAATATTGCTGTGTTCCTGATTACATTATGTAATTATTCTGATATTTTTATTTTTTTTTTGTTACTTTTTGGTTTGTTCTAATAGTTACTAACCTTTTATTTGAAACATTTGTCTCTTTTTCTCTCTACAAACATGAAAGAAACTCTCTCATTTTCTCTCTAGAAAGAACCCAGCTGCTTCCTCCTGTAGATCTGTTAATAGATTGCCATACATATTCATCATATTTTAATTTTAATATGGTATATGGTTTTCAACTTTATCAAACAACAAAAGATAATTTTATTTGTAATATCCATACAAATTATCAATCTCAATTCTTCTCTAAAAATCCTATAATTTATCTTATAATAAGTCACTCAACACAATCAGAACATATTTGACTAAGTGTCATACTGGTATCCTCAGGAATAGAAACAATTTTCGAACGCTTTCATGGAATTATATCCATTATTATATCAACACATACAGAACAAAAAAATATGAAAATATGATTTTGTAATAAAAAATGAAATAAACTTTCACAAAACATTATTTATAATATGAAAATTCCTAAATAATCAAGAACAATAACCTCACATTACACAGATGGTTTTAAAAAAGGCAGTGGTCAAGCAGTCTAGTCATAACATAGAAATAAACAAAAAATTACCCGAGTTCGGATTAATTTGCATGCTTATTGTAAATCAATGACCATAACAACAATATACTTTGGTCACATACCATCTCTTCACAATGGTTCATCTAATACAGCACGAGGCCGTTTTCTTATACCCTGTGGGATAGAGTCCTCTTGGCAGATGTCCCAGAGATGGCTGTGTTCAGACACGGCCACTTTCCAGAACAGTCTACGTACCTGTGCCACTCGGATACGGTGTGTAGTCCCGCATCGTGGCATTTCTGATGAACTACAATTCTCCAAATATCATCTGCAACGCTGTTTTGGATGGCTTCTAATTTCTTTTGAAGCGTGGAGTTCAACAAAGCTCCCCAAGTTGGGTAAGCATATGTTAGAATCAGCAGGATGTATAGCCGAAAAATGAGCAG
This sequence comes from Lycorma delicatula, assembly GCF_047948215.1. Taxonomy (NCBI): domain Eukaryota; kingdom Metazoa; phylum Arthropoda; class Insecta; order Hemiptera; family Fulgoridae; genus Lycorma; species Lycorma delicatula. The sequence goes on from NC_134463.1 coordinate 70,409,103, forward strand.
TTTGGTCGTCAGAGGATACGGGCTGGCACTGTTCAGTACTGGGTATAGTGAGGTCCTGACGGCCTTGGCCCTTTGGGTCACATATTTAACAGGTTCTCCTAAGGTAAGCCGTTTATCCAGGACTACTTCCAAGTTCTTGACTGTTTTCCCATAGGGGATTTTCTCTCCTGAGATTTCCCCTGCCTGATTGTAGCACATGTCTTGTATGTGAACATCACTGCCACTGATTTTTCACCGTTGACCTTGATTCTTCACCTATTGAGCCACGGATCTACTAGATCCAATTGCTTTTGGAGTCTCAATCACGTAATCTACACTTCTGGATTCATAATAATATGCCGTGTCGTCTGCATATAGAGCTGTTTTGACTCCTTCCAACAGTGGCATATCATTGACGTAGGCCATGTACAAGAACGGAGAAAGCACTGTTCCTTGAGGGACTCCAACGGCTATGTTTCTGGTAGAGATTGTTCCCCCTATGCGTTCAACAAATTGTCGGTCTAGTAAATAAGACCATATCAATTTGACATAGTGACAGGGAATCATCGTATGCGTGAGTTTATGTAGCAAGCCGCTATGCCAAACTTTGTCAAAGGCTTTAGCTACATTTAGAAAAATGGTTGCAGTTACCGCTTTTCTATTTAGGCCTCTGACAAGAATGTCAATTATTTTAATCAGTTGGAGGGACATCAAGTGACCCTCCCTGAACCCAAATTACTCAGGCCGTACTTCTTTTCCAAAATGTCGCCTAAGTCTCTCCCGGAAAATCCTTTCTAATAGCTTTGACAACACTGGTAATAAGGAGATCAACCTGTAACTCTGGGGAAAGAGCAGACTTTTCCCACGTTTGGTTAGGCATACCACCTTTGCAGTTTTCCAGCAATTCAAAAAATATCTAACGTACAAAATTGACATGAATATTGTGGTTATGGTCGCTATAAGAGCAGGTGGAACATTCCGAAATGCGTGGGCACCGATCCCATCAACACCTGAGGCCTTGTCGGTGCTTGTGATTTTGATTGCTGCGAAAACCTCTGCTTCAGTGACTTGGTCTATTTTTAGTGGGGCGTCCTCCACCTGTGCTAAATAATATAAGAGGAAGGACTCCACCTCAATTGTGTGGTTGTCGTTCGGGGTGGGAGGGGAGTTTGGAGTAAATTGGTTTTCCAGGGTGTGCCCTGGAAACCTCTGCCCTGTCCAACTCCGAATATGCCAGAAGGCCTCGTTGCCCCACAACCGGGTGGTGAGGCTTCTTTCCGTCTTGTAGTTTTTTGTTTAAAACCAACTGCTGTATCAACCTAATTTTTAAATAAATATAAATATTTTGGCATGATCTTGAATCAAAGATATGTTAATTCACTGAATTACCAAAGAATATTTCGGTTTTTAATTATCAAAATAAAATCTCAATTGTTAAAAACAATATTGATTTTCATAATTAAAAAAACATAAAATATGAAAAATATTCATTTTGAAAACCATACTCTTTACAGTTTACAATAAATGCTACCTTATTTTTTGTATATCCACAATGTAAATAATAATACTAATAACAAAAGTCTCTTTGAAGGTGCAAAGGAGTTCTTACTTTATAATGGCTTCTATTCTTTTCAACCAAAAGAGGAAAACAGTCAAACAAAAATTACAAAAAATGTAAGAAAACAATGATTAAAAGCTTACCTGTGCTCTACTTCTTTTGCCTCAACCTGTCTTTTAACCATTTTTTCAATTTCTTCTTCTATTAAATAATTATTTTTTGTTTCTTTATCAGATACAAGTTTCTCTTGTGCTAAAAGTAACAATTTCTCAGTTTCAGTAAGTTTTAATTTTAATGCTTCTTTCTCTTTTTCAATTATATCAATTCTTTTTCTTTCACTTTCTAATTCTTCACTAGCAAAACTCAATGAAGTCTGTATGTGGGCATCACTTCTGTTAGGGTTTTTATGTCCAGAACTATTAGAATTAATTTTTAACTCGGACAACAGTTTTGTCATATCACTCTAAAAATTACACAAACAGAAAAATGTTTTATAAGTATCTGAAGCAATAATAAAGGTAAAGGTTAAGTGCTGATAAGTTATATATGTAACATAATATGGTAGGACTATATAAAAAAGGGAATAAAGATTCAAATAAATCTTGTTCCAATCGATGCTACTTTCTTTACAATTTCCATAGCGTCGTAAATTAAACCATCAGAAATCAACAAATTATGCCTTACATAACTCTTAAACCCTCTGCCAATTGTACGTTATGCAACAGGTCACCACAGTTATTGACGCCTACTAGAATAACATTCACAGAGGTGGTGCAGCTTCTCAAGATTCATCAATAGCGTTAATAATATAAACTCTATTTGTTTTTGATATCATATCAGTAATACTGCAATTATATTTATTAACTAATTTAATATTAGTTGAAATACTTTGGAATATTTCTTGCATTTGCATCTGCAAATTCGTCTGTTAAAGTTACCCTCCTTCTTTTGCAAAGCATTTCCAACTGGGCAGTTGTAACTTTGTTAAAACGCAAGTTATTTAGTAAATCAATGAACTCCATGTCATTTCTTTGTCTCATGTTTATTTTTAGCTTGCAAAATGAAAAGTGATGCCACAAATTAATTTCTGCTTCACACCAAAGAGGTTGAACAAAATACCAATAAATAACTTTTGACTGGAGGCAGCTGCATATCACCAAAAAGGAGCACATAAACTCCACTGAATAACTTATCATTATTAATCAAACACAGAAAATTATGAAATATTAAAAATAAAAAATTGGACCAACATCAAAATGCTCTCTAATAAGTAGAAATAATTTTGTCCAAATACTTAAATTAATTCCTTAGGTACTTTTCTGAATCTGTGCTGAAATATATGATCACACTTATGTGGAACTTGAATGGACCTATAGATGGTGTATAAAAAATGAAGTAATAATTGCAAACAGAAAAGCAATCAAACTACATAAATATGAATTCCATTGATGTAACATCAGTATTAATTTTTATGAAGTATACATATATAGTATTATAGAACAAATTTATATTATATCTAAAAATAAATTTTGGAGAACTAGGTGCCAATTCAAAAAAATGTCTAAGAAATTAATTAAGTATCTGGATGAAATTATTTCTTACTTTTTAGTGCATTTTAGTTCCATTTTTTTATATAATTTTCTTATATTTAATTTGAAGCCACATAGGATGCTCAGAAAAGGAAACAACTTGAATTATAATAATGCATATTTAACTATTTTAGAGAGAGAGAGAGAGAGAGAGAGAGAGAGAAGCGAGAAAGAGCGAGAGAGAGAGAATTCACAACACATATAAATTTAATTTCACAATAGTTGTTGAAAGAAATCTCCTTTATCGTGAATGTCACTGCTTTATAAAATTTTCAATCGCTTTAACTAATATATGTTCATTTTAAAAACCCGATTTTCAATGTTAGTTTCCAGTTCATCAAGTAAGTATATTCTAAACAACTATACTTAAATAGTCAAAACACAAAAAGTCTAATAGAATAATATTTGAAGTTTTTTGGTTTTTGAGATCAAGCAACGATGATATTTTAAAATTATTAGAACAAGCCTAACTCTTCATTAGGAATATGAAGTACAGCACCATCTTGCTGAAACCAACATACCAATTTTTAACTACAAATCTAATATGGCTGAAAATATTCAGTGGTTAACAGTGATGGTTAGCCAAAGCTCTGTTGATTCTATACATTCTTCTTCAAATGGTATGCAAGTGCAATCTGGGTAAATTTCAAATAACCCATTGGGTTGGTCTAGTGGTTAAAATCGTCATCGCAAATCAGCTGATTTCAAAGTTGAGAGTTCTAAGGTTCAATTCCTAGTGAAGGCAGTTACTTTTATACGGATTTGAATACTAGATTGTGGATACTGTTGTTCTTTGTGGTTGGGTTTCAATTAACCACACATCTCAGGAATGGAAAACGTGAGACTGTAAAAGACTACACTTCATTTACATTCATACATACGAGGGTTATTTTTTTTCAAGGTCCGATCAGTCGTGAAATAAAAATCCGCGCAAAAATTGGATGAACCTTTGCGCATATGTGTTGCGCAGCATCTCTAGTATGGTTTTCAATCATGCCGCATCACTTCGTTTAGTTCTGAACACGCAGCTAACACGTAAACATGTCTACAACAATAGCATCTCCCGCCAAGTGTGAAGTGCATGCAGTAATTCAATTTCTTCAGGCTGAGGGGTGTAATGCAGCTGAAATTCACCGACGAATAAGTAATGTGTACGATGAAACTTCAATGAGTGACAGTAAAGTGCGACAATGCTGCAGGACATACAGATGTTCATGATGCAAGCGGTCAGGGAAGGAAGCGAGTGTCAACTGATGATCTCGTTAAGCGAGTGGATGAGGCAATTCAAGAAAATCGTCAGTTCACAGTTTCTCTATTGAGTGATTTGTTTCCTGAAATTTCAAGGTCAGCTCTCTACACCATTGAGTGAGAGACTTCAGTACCGCAAACTGTATCCGAGATGGGTTCTCAAGATGCTGTCCGACAATCACAAAACAATGAGAATGGACACCTCCCTAACGTTTCTCCCATGCTACCACAATGAAGGAGAAGATTTTTTGAACAAAATTGTCACAGGAAACAAGACATGGGTCCATTTCGAAACTGAAGAAACAAAAGAACATTCCAAACAGTGGATGCAATCTCAGTCTCCCAGTAAATCAAAGAAGTTCAAGCGAACCTTCTCCAACAGAAAGTGTAGGGCTACTGTGTTCTGGGACCAGAATGGGGTTCTCTTGGTAGAATTCATGGAACGTGGCACGACCATCACTGCAGCCTCATACTGCGTGACTCTTCAACGTCTACGAAGGGCAATTCAGAATAAGCGGAGAGGAATGTTGTCATCAGGCATTGTCTTTCTCCATGACAATGCTCGGCCGCACACTGCAGCTGTAACAAAGAAGCTCCTGCAGCGTTTTCGTTGGGAAGTGTTTGATCACCCACCATACAACCTGGACTTGGCTCCATCCGATTTTCACCTCTATGCTCACATGAAACGCTGGCTAGGAGGACAACATTTTGGCACAAACATCGACTTGCAGACCAGCGTAGAAACATGGCTGAAAACACAGGCGGCTCCGTTCTATGACGAGGGTATTGGAAAGTTGGTACCACGCTACGACAAATGTCTAAAGGGGAGTGGCGACTATGTAGAGAAATAGCGTAACTATGTAAGTACTTGTTACAAATAACAAATTTTTTATTTTCACTGTGGTTTTAATTTCGTGACTGATCGGACGTTGAAAAAAAAATCCTCGTATCATCCTCTGAAGTAATACGTTACGGTGGTTCTGAAGGCTTAACAGAAAAAGAATACAGGGTAAATTTCAATTCAAACTTGTTTCACATATATGAAAGATTAATACACAAAAGTGTCTACAATAAATACACACTCATCCTTAGAAACAAGAAACCTGAAAAGCACAAAGGAGTGGATACTAAAATGATACTAATTTGTGACAGGGTTACTTCAACTGCAATGTGCTGCTATGTGCACTATGAGTACAGTGCTACCATCTGACAAATAAAGCTACCTTAAAACTTTTACTGCATAAGTTATATAACCTCTTTTTAAGGAGTACATACTTTTTGAAACTTTTACAAAATATTAGTATCTCACTTAACAAACAAAGCTGGTGTTGCATTGGAAAATTCTTAACTTTGTTAAGTAATAAATAATACAAAAATTTAGTTTTATAAATAACATTTAAATTAAGTTAAAGAAATCTACATATATTAACTTTATTTTTTAAAGATAAAAAATACATTATTACATTACAACACAAGCCCATTGGGCTGATCTAATGGTTAACTTGTCATCAAAATTCAGTTGTTTAACAGCTGATTTTCGAAGTCAAAGGTTTTAGGTTTAAATCCTAGTACAAGTTAGTTGCTTTTATACAAATTGAATACATCAATTCTGTGGAAATCCTGTGGTACTATGATGGTGTACTTTGTATGTTGGTCAATTAACCACATATTTTAGAAACATCAGCGTACATCTGTACAAGATTATACCTAATTTACATGTTATCCTCATCTCATTGGGCTGTGAGGGGGATGCTTATTTTTCGCTAGTTGAACAGACTGCAATGTACACATTAAGAAAAAGAAAAATTACAATACAACTAAAAAAAGTTCATAGACAATAATTTTAATAATAATTATAACAATTACCTTTAATGTTTCCACCTCAGCTAAATATACTCTTTCTTGTTTTTTCATTTCAGATATTTGATTTTCTCTTCTATCTAATTTCTCTTGAAGCCTTTTTATTTCACTTCGTTTTGTTCTTTGTCCTGACATCAAAACAAATCAATAACAAAACAATGCACATAAAAATATGATCACATCAGTCAATCAGAAGATAGTATAAAAAGATAATTAAAAAACAATCAGGATATAGAAATAAAACTTAAACTGGATAAAACCAGGCAAATTATCCATATAAAAATAAAATGTTGATTTAAAAAAAAATTATGAAATAATTATTAGAATGTGTATATTTTCTACTAAGATTGCAATAATTTTATATTGAGTATAATTATCTACCTTTCTTAGCTATGTCATAACTAACAAGTTGATGAAATTTGAATATATTCCATTTTTAAAATTCGCTGTACTCCCCAGTTACAGAAAGAAGCTAAAAAGGGTAGATAGATAATTGTACTCAATATGAATTTTTTTTGAGTTCCTGGTAAAGTTCTATCTTTATATCTTTGATTCAAAAGGATTCTAGGTCATTTAGCACTTGGACTTACCATCTTTCTTAAATCATATAACTAATATCCAATCATTGTAATAAATAAAGGGCACAATGTTACACATTTAAACTTAAGATAAAAAAAACTGTTGGGTTAAAAATTAGCTGAGCTCTATGATATGTAGATAAACTTCTATAAAAAATAAACATCTTTATTTCAACAACTGCTTTCTTACATTAGTTACAAAGTATAAATTTAGAATATATATATTTAGTATTTTTTATAAATAATAACAATAAATAACGATTGCTAAAAATATTTACAGATCAGCAGTTTGCAATGGACATGAGGATGAATAGAATAGAATATTTTTGCTTACTTAACTTATATTAACTAGTTAAAAAAGTTTATTTTAAATTCTTTGAGGGTTCCCATTTGATAAAATTAAAAAAATAATTCACTTCCTTCCACTGATTCAGTTTTTTCTGTACAGGAAAAAAACAATGTACACTTTGGAAGTAAATTCCATAGTTTTTTCTTTGTATAATTTAGAAAATGTTTTGTCATGACTGACAGCAAGGCAAGAATATAACAGGGTTCAAGATTTATATATATATATAAAACTGGAATTGATCACAAATTAATTTGATTGGTTAGTTTAAAAAATATTTTTTGTAATTAGCAGATAGCTACAAATCTGTGTGAAAAATATGTTTTTATCAAGAGACCTATACAACATTTGTTCAAAGAAAGTGAAAGCCTTATTTTATATCAGTTGGCTCATAAACTAAAATAGTGATCGACTGGATGCAAATATGTTGAAAAATATTCATAAACCCAATTAGTTAATGAGTACATTTAATTTGGTTTACACTGAAATAAAGTGATTCTAATATGATAACATATCCTTTATTATAAATAATCTTCATTAATGCTAAACTCTAAAATTCCAACAGATTTCATCCTTTTAGATGAAAATTGTAGTTTTTTTTATTTGCACTTGAAATTACAGCTGATACCAAATTACAGTTACTGTGCCCTTTATTTATTATGATGATTAGAGATGAGTCGTATAATGTATGAAAAATGGTAAAAGCCAGGTGACCCTAAATCTTTTCAGAAAGGTAAGATTAAAACTGCTGGGAAGATAATAAACAAATTAGTTTGAAGCAGTATTAATTCATTTAAGTCAACTAAATTAAAAGAATTATATTTTTACATCAACTTAATACACTGAAATGAGCTTCCAGTTCTGAAAATTTATTGTTTTGGATAAAATATTTTTTAACTAATAGTTAATCCCTAAGTTTAATATGGGTTCATGTGTTCATTATGATAATTTTATCAAATTTAATGTATTTTTATGTTTTATAATGTGTTGAGTTCATGGCTTTACACACTATGTGAAAATTTTGCAAGCTGTGATTAACATCTTTGTATATATATCTACACAACATTATGAGATGATTAACAGTCTGACTCTCTCATTGTATTAACTTATTTGTATATGATTCTTTATGTCTATATATATATATATATATATGTGTGTGTGTGTGTGTGTGTGTCTACATATATATATATTATATATATATATATATATGTAGAGAATCAACAACAAGCAATGCAAAATCTACTGACACACAGCAGAATCACAAAACAGTATCAGACAACAAAAAAATTTCAGGTATTTTTTAAGAAGCCAAAGTTTCCTGTTGCCTTCTTCACAAAAGCAAATAAAATAAGATTGTATATCAACCTGCCAAGTCCACTGAACTGCAGAAGACATTTACCCCCACAAGAGATATCTACATTCTATTTACCACAAGGAGTGGTATTTAGTGAATACCAATAATCTTAAAGAAAGTAATTCTGACTGATTCCGCTTTTACCTGAGGTGCTTTACATATGTACATATGTCACAGCCACAAGAAAGACAGGGAAGTAAGTAATAAATCTATCAACTCACTTCAGTTGTGAAAGAGTGCATTATAGACATTGCTTCAATTCAGCAGGGGGAAATTATACTGTACATTACTGTTAACATAATTTCTAAAAATATTAGTTTTCAACCATTTTTCTTGTGGTTTAATTAGTTAGGTAAACAACTATTGTTGGATGTTTTATAAGCCTCACTAAAGTTACACAAGTTAGAAATGTATAATAAAAAACACAGTATTAAATTATTAAACAAATATTTTCTCATTATTAACATACAGAGTCTGTATACATAGTAATAAAACTTTTAATTTATTATTATAAGCAAGAATAGTACAAATTATAAACAAAAATATATTGTTATGAAACTTAAATATTGTATTAATTCATTTTCAATATACTTGGATCTTGAAGAATTATATAATTATCACTAGTCAATACAAGATTTGTACCTAACATTTTACACAACTTTTCTCACTGTAATTTGGGAGCTGATTTCAAATACGGTATTGAATTGTTACTACGTAAAGGTCTAATTTAAATTGTAAATTTATACATTTTTTAAAATAAGCACATTAAGAATAGTCACAATTGAGGATAGTTTTTGTATTTTTACTTTTAAATAATATGCATACATGCTTAATAAAGAAAAAATAAATTAATATATACATTGCATCATGAGAAGTAGACACATACAAACATGTCTGTATGATGACATAATAGACATTTGTTGTTGCCTACTACAGAGCTTAAAATTTTATTCAGTCTAGCTTCACTTGTCTATACTGTTTGTTATTTCACAAAGTTATTAGTGTTTTACAATATTTTCATCAACTCTTTATAATATAAAAGTGATTTTTCTTGTTTTTATTTGCTACAACATGGCTTCTACAAAAGTTTGTGGATGTTCAAATCATCCAAACAATTTGTGTTATGTCTGTGGCAAATTTTTTACTAAATCTCACAAAATACTATTTCTGAATTGATAGAAACAGCTTATAAATTTTATTTTGATTGTGCACTCAGGGATCAAGATAAAATTTGGGCGCCTCATGTTATTTGCATATCATGTACAGTAGCTCTAACTGAATAGTTAAAAGGGAAATGATGAGCCATACCACTTGCTGTACTTAGGTTTGCTGTGCTACTTAAGGACCACTTTACTGACTGCTACTTTTGTGTGACAAATATATTTAGATTTTCATTAAAAAATAAAAGTTCATAAAATATGCAGACTTATCCTCAGCTTTAAAGCTAGTACCATATGGAGAGGAGTTACCTGTACTTGTACCAGTCATCTAATCTGACATTGCTAGAACAATCTGAAAATGAAGCAGATGATGTAAAGGATGTTGAAAAATTTCTTCCTGTATATGATGATAAATCTCCTCATTTAATTAAACAACATGAACTTAAGATTTAGTGCATGATTTAAAGTTATCAAACAGCAAGCTGAACATCTGGGGTCTAGACTACAACAGTGAAATCTTTTATGGAAAAAAACAAGTTACTATATTTAGAAAACGAAATAAAACTCTTTCAACTTATTTTACTAAGAAAAATTCATTGTACATTTGTATTGATGTCGATGGTCTGATGAAAAAGCTTGGAATTTAGCATATTCCTGAAGAATGGAGTCTTTTTATTGACTCTTCTAAAGTAAGCATGAAAGCAGTTTTATTGCACAACGATAACAAACAACCACCCATTCCATTAGTTCATGCAGTTGACATGAAAGAAATGTATGAAACTATGGCACCAATATTAAAAGCAATAAAATAGAAAGACCATATGTGGTAAGCTTGCATTGATCTGAGAATTGTTGCGTTACTTCTTGGTTTAAAAATATTCTTGTTTTCTTTATCTCTGTGATAGTCATGATACAAAAGTCATTGCCATGTAAAGAACTGGCCATTGCAGCAGGTGAAAAAAATGTAAAGCATTTATCATTAATTGAGAATGGTAAAATCATACTGTTGCCACTAGACAAGGCACTAGACAAAGATGGACCAGGATTTAATCATTTAAAAATAGGTTTTCCTGAATTGCATGATGGAAAGCTCAAGAGGAATGTATTAATTAGTCTGCTGCTTAATGACTCCAATTTTGATGATAAACTTAGCGAATGAGAACTAGCTGCATGGAAGTCCTTCAAAGATGTTGGTGGTGGTGTTTAAGTAACAGAAAAGATTAAAATTATGTTTCTCTTTTATTAATAAGCTGTTAGAAAACTACACACGTTTAGGATGAAGGAGGTCATTAAAAATTCATTTCCTACACTTCCATCTAATCATTTTTCCCTGAAAATTTGAGCTCTGTCAGTGATGAGCAAGGAGAGCATTTCCATCAGGATACTCTGATCATGGAGCATCAGTACCAAGAAACATGGGATCCTGAAATGATGGGTGACTATGTTGGTTTTTGTTTAGAGAAAGTGATCACACAATGTACAAGTGAAAAAGTTTGTCAACATATTTTAAAAATGAAAGGTAAGATAATTCCATTGATTTAAACTTTTAAAAACTGTTATTTTATAGACATTCACAATTATTTAGACTCTTAGAAACTGTTATTTTAAAATTGTATTAATGTATTTCAATTTATTTGTGTTTGAATAAATAAAAATATAGTTGATTTAAACAAATTTTATATGAAAACATATAAATAATAACAGTTTTTTTAAATATTGATTTCACAGTGATTATGCATTTACTGGTAAGTACATCGTATATATCTAAAAAAAAAAAACATGCGACACATTACACAAATTCTGATAACAGTTTTGTATTCAGTACCCCAAAATTGGTTAAAATTACCATGTACGATTTCAGATAAATGAAGAAAAGCTTTTTTTATTTACTAGTGTTATTTTTCTCAAGGCAAACCTGCCTTGTTAACTACATAAACAAGATTACTGTTATTGTTTCCAAAGTCCTCTTTATAACAATAAAACAACATGGTGAGTGATGAAAGAGCTCATATGACTGAAAATGGATCAATATATCTAGTTTGTATCATGAAATAAGGAAGCAAAATGAATAAATTCTATCATTCATTAATCTGATGAAATGTTGGGATCTGTCTGTGGTGCCAAGCTGAAAATATATAGAACATCAGTATATCATAATTGTACATGACTATCAATATTGATACTAAAAAACATAGATTTAAAAAAAGATAATCTTGTAAATGAAGTCATGTATGAGGTTTATGGATTAGTAAGGGATAATAACACTATTGAATACAGGTTAAGACAGATCAGGTTATTAGATTGTTTATCTGACAATACTAGAGTAACACACATTGTAAGAGAAAAATTAAGACAGGCAGGATGGGTTATTTGATAAAGAAAAGAGAAACATGAAAAATGTAATGTTTGACGTCTGAAAAAAAGAGAAAAAGCAAGATCTGGAATCAGATGGATGGATGAGATTACAGGAATCCTTGGAGGTGATTGGATAGACAAGATGCAGGATCAATTGGGATGGAGAAGGCTCATTGTGGAGGCATAGGTTCTCAAGGTCTGTTGTAGTCAACTAAGTAAGTAAAATAAAATATTTATGTAATATGTTGTTTTTCTCTGCTGCAGTGTGTAATTATGTAATTTCTGTTAATAGTGACATCAATTAGCAAGATGCAGACCAATAAAAAATGCAGAAAGCAAGCAAAAAATATTTTTTTTTTTAAAAGTCTTTATTTAACCATGAAACATCATAAATATTATAAAACTATCTTATCTATTAGAGTCTGAACTACTGCACACATACCACCTTAAAAAACAAACAGCTTGACTGGAAGATATGTAAATATCTTGTAACAGCATAACACGTGTTCATTGTTTAAATTAATCTAGTTAAAATGATGGATCATTGACATAGGCTATTGTTTCACACAGTGTTTAAGTTTGGAGAAACACTGTAAAATATATTACATCATGTTAATGAAACAAACCGTAAACATGCATGCCAGAACATTCAAGACAAATGAAAAACAGAAGTTGCTTGGTACTAGGCAAAAACAATTTAGAAGAAAATTTAACACAAAATTTAATTAAATATTATCTAAACTAGATTTTACCAACACCATTTTAATACAGGTGAGTTTATACCATATTAAATTACTATTATAGTTATTGTTATTACCAAGAAGAGCACGATGCAATTCGTCTTTTAACCTATTATTCGTGTCACTAAGGTACAGGTTAGAATCGTAGCACTGCTGTTTAGAAGTAGTGTCAGTAACACCATTACTACCATTCTTACTTGTTAAACCTAACTGCACCACTGAATCTGATGCGCTAGCTGAGGTAAATCCAAGATGTGAAATACTTTCAAGTTGTTCTAAATCATTTCTCAGCATATTGCATTCAGACTTCAATGAATCAATAGTTTTACTGTTCTCTTCTTTTTCTTTTATTAAATCATCCAATTTTTGTTGCAATCTTAGATTATCGTGTGAAATATTAGATGCCATAAGCTGTCGACATTGAGCTTGACTTTCTTCCAGATCTTTCATCAATACTGTTATTGTTTCTGATTTTTCTACTATTAATGATCCTAATTTACCTTGTATGTCTGACAACCGATCTTCTAATTTTTTAATTTCTTCATCCTAAAAAGAGACCACAGACAAATGGAATATTAATGACAAAAACTAAGATAATGTAAAAAGTTAGGCAACATATCCTATTAAAATAAAATATGATGTATTGAAAGAATTCAAGCTCTACGTATTTTTTTCCTGGGCGTCACCTCATTGTGCGCCCAGTACACAAAATTACTAAAGTAAATAATTAAAAATTAACAATTAGAATTTACCTTAAAAATTAAACAGATGAAAAACACCTATTCTAAATAAAATGAAAATTACAAATCTAACATAAAAAAACAAAATTGCCGTAAATTAAAAGGCAAACATATTACAATTTTAATCAAACACTTGAATCCAAATGCATGATTTTAAGAAAATACAAGACATAGATAACATCGAAATACTGTTGCCTGATATTTTTCGGTTATTAGCCCCTAAGCTTTAACTTCCAATGCAATGCTGCATAAAACACAGTCAACAAGCATGTGGTGTAATGTTAGTTGGCAGTAACAGCGAGCACAGATAGGTGCATCAGTCTGATATGAGATATCCATGGGTAAGTTTAGTGTGTCCTATTCACAAATGGTAAATAATAACCTCTCGATGATTATTTCTGCTGACACAGTGTTCTGAATCGGACAATGTTCTGTTCTGGACTGGGTGATGGTAGCATTCCATTCACTTTGCCACTTACCATGAAACACCCTCTTCAGAAAGCAGACAAGATCGTTGTTTCAAACAATCTTGTCTACTTAGTGAACATGCAATTAATGAAAGATGCTGCAAACATGTCTCTTTTTCCGCACGATCAGTGCGCTCATTGCCTGAAATCCCAGTATGACTAGGGATCCAGCAGAAGCTCACAGTTGTGTTACGCTGAGTCATTTCAGAGATAAGACTGTATATCACAGACAACAGGGTGTCTGGAGTAAATGCCACTAATCGCCTGCAAGACACTCATGAAACCTGAACAGACAACAAGTACGTGTTAGAATGTTGGGCTAAGTATATTTAGCAAACAGCTCAGTGACAAAAATAATGATGACAATGCTGGGATTGCCAAACATGTATGTTCTACTGCCAATCACAAAAGCACAATTAACAGAATTATCATGTCTAAAGCCATCTGTATAAACTATGGCATCAGGATTCACGCTATTTATAATATTAAAACGATTTTTGTAAGATAATCGGATTTGTGTTCTTTTTTGATATTGAACAGACTAAAGGAATAATTCCTGAGATGACCACCAAATGGGGTAATAACACCGAGAAACAGAGCTCCTGGAGGTAACCGTATATTTAAAGATAAAAAAGATGATGAGTTCCGATGGGCAGTAGATCTTGGCCATTCCTCATATCGAATATCATGCTGGTTGGAGAACACCACATTAAAGGTAAAATGATTTGGTTAGACTTTAATGTGAGCTACATAGGAGCAGATCATTTGGTTTCATCTATTCTAAAGAGATGGTTCATCACTGTCCACTAGCAGACATACCATGGAGCTTGAACGAAACGAACCTGCAGCAAGTCAGAATGAAATAAATTAATGATGGACTACATTGAGCATCCTAAGTGCAGTGGCCTGTGTGGAAGATTACACCATGCGGCTGTAGTCGAAGTAGGAACAGACTAGAGCTCAGTAGAAGTGCAACATATATATTTGCCCCAAAATCAGTACTAACAGCATATCCAGCATTTCTAGACATTTTAACCATACCTTCATGTCCTCTGCCCTCAGCTGGATGGTCGGATATTTCGCAGACATAACCGCGAAAAGATACATCATCCTGCGGATGGAGGTGAGTCTCCTGCAGACCCAGTATTAAAGGATTTTCATCCTTTAGAAGGATTTCTATACCCTCACGGTGAATATGGATACTGCAAACATTTCACTGAACACTTTTTCTTGTTATAACCCCTGTGAGCAGATTACTTATCAAATATTATTTGGTTTTTCTTTTTGGATTTTATAACTTTTAGGAAGTGTTTTGGTTCTTCGGGCACTTCATCTGCCTCCATATCCTCGAAGAAACCTCGTGATGGTGGAGGGGATTTGGAAGCCTGGGAGGTCGGAGATACTGTACCAGGCAACAATATTTTTTGTAGAGCCATACACTGGGACCTTAATAGTTTGTTATGTTATTGATGCAGCGGTAATTTTATTTGGTGGCGTACCAACTGAAGTAGTTTTTGGTAAACCACTTCACTGTTGGTCTTTCCACCAAAAATATTCTTCTTTTTGCCAGCACTCAATGCTGCAATAGCAGAAGTGAGGGATATTACCTGGTCTGACAAAGCCTGGACCAATCGGGTCAGTTCTTTACACAATGCACACTTGTTCTTCTTTTGCACACGGTTAGAAATAGCCTGGACAAAACAAACACTGGGAGTTGCAGAATTCTTCATGCTGAAGGATTTTCTGAATTCCTGATGAGCCAAGACACTTTCTACTCAATACCAATCCTTTATATAGCCTGTTCCTCCTTATAAACTGGGCATTCTCATCTTGCTGAATGTGGACCCTTACAGTAAATACACTTTTCAGCTTCAGTGCATATCTTACCATCATGTCCCGTACAGCTGAAATTCCCACATACTTGTTCCTTTGTGCAAAAAATTTTGTTTTCACCAAAACCCCGATACTGAAAGCAGTGTCTTGGGTTTAGTATATTGGTTAGCTGGCATTTCTCCCACCACCACCCCATTCGGTCGCCCTAGAGCATAGACCAAATGTTCCGTGCCAAAAAACGGCTACTGTGCCTCTAAAAAACTGTATAGCTGTAAAAAACTGTATCCTATCTGCTCCTAATGAGCTACCTAACTTGCATGAGCGAATTAAGCAGGATGCCGTACAGCACCCGCTTAAGTGTCCCAGTCGCTCACTTGTCAACAATAAAACTAAATCGGGGAGGCGCATCCCTTGTTACAATTAAAACTATTGAAGTTCTTATATCTAAAAGGCAGCAATTTAGGCTGCCACGCCTCGGTCGCTGTATGCCACTTAGTACCTGTCCACCATTTAACAGCGCTTGGAGCTAGTTTGGCTGGTGGCCAGCCATTACCTCAAGGAAGGATTCCTACAACAGAGCTTAGGAGTCATTATTACATTACACAACCCTTAAAATTAACGATGACGGTTGAACATAGCAACCTCATCGAGGAACTCCCACACGGTCCGACAATGCGGCTCTCGCCACATTGACTCGCCGTTTGTGAGCGGCCAAGTTTCCCCCTGACCTCTAAGTTCCAGGGTGGCTCGATCTCTGGCCCCCCCAAGAACACAGCAGTCGAGCATCATATGCACGTTCGACTGGACCTCCCCGCAGACACACAACTCATCAGCCACCAGGCGAAACCGAAACAGATATTGGTTCAGGTTTACATGGTTGGTGAGCACCCAGGCACCCGACGCCCTTAAAAACGAACTCGAGGCATACCATCCCCCCAGATCCTGTATAAAACTATACAAGGATCTTCCCTTAGTCGTGGTGTGCCATGTCTCCATCGCCTCTTTCGCAGACGGGAGATGGGCAACTGTACAAAATTTTCTTCCGGTGCATTGTGATCACTGTTCCGCTCCGGTTCTGGCCCGGCTCGAAACCGCATCCCAAATGCCTCGGCCTCCCGACCTCTTCGCAACTTCCACATGACTGCTCGAACTTTCACCACTAAATCGATTGGGAGAGCCTTTCCCAATACAGTAGTAGACTCGTAGGAGGTTGTTTTAAATACACCAGTGCATACTATCATGGCTCTGCGCTGGGCACTCCTTAAATTTTGAAGCAGTGCTCTATTTCTTTCCAACCTATGCGCCCAAACTGGCGCTGCATATGCGGCGCCAGTTTGGGCGCTTTGAGGCGTTTTCGATCATACTTTCGAAAACGCCTCGGTACACCAAGTACATTTGGCGACCCGACAGCCCATAATCCTTCTGAGCAATCCTCCTAAGCTTGTGCATCACAGAGACAGTGTCCGCCGCAACTTGCTTAATATAGTTACTAAAAAGCAACTTATCATCAAACAAAACATCTAGGTACTTATGAACCCTCACTCGGCTAATTACACAGCCTTTATATTTAATATGGGGGTTTCGACTGCATGATAATTTGTCTGCACCCTTCAGAAGCATAAACTTCGTCTTGGGCACAGAAATCTTTAAATTTTGAATGTCCATCCAGCCCTCGGTGGTTGACAAAGCCGCCTGCGCTCTACTTTCTAGCTGCAGTCGTGAATTGCCACGAACTAAAAGGAGACAGTCATCGGCGAAAGCCTGGGCCGTGACCCCTTCTGGGAATGTCAACCCCAGAAATCAACAAGGAAGGAAATGCTGCCTCTATATCAATAAAAATAGCCAAAACATATTTGCAGTCGGCACTTTCCACCTCGGCAAGAGCATTTAAGATGCAATCCTCGGTGCCAACCCCTTTAATGAAACCATATTGGCCTAGATTTAGAAAACAGCTCATATCGATGCTTTCCTGGAGCCGTTCCACAACAAACTGGGTTTGGTATATGTGGTCACACAGATAAAGAGGTAGCCAATTCTTATTCTCTTAGGAACAGTTGGTGCAGAAAAGATTAGGATAAGTGAGGATGTTAGCACATTAAAACTTCCTCTTGATCCTATGCACAAAAGTGACAGACTATGGTGACAGAACTTCTGAGATCTCTGATAGTTATATCAGCCAAGTCACAACAAAAGATCACTCCCTTGCTGGAATTTAGCACATTATGTGGCTCCACTATCATTTCATCCTTTTCTATGTACCTTAGGACTATGAGCTTCAGGCTCTATTCATCGTTATTCACCTCAATCAAAAGGGCGCCACTCCTAACCTTTTTAATTGATTTTGGTGACCCACAAGCTGTTAATATGCATATATTTATTAAAAAGGGAGAAACCTTAGAAAAGGATTTACCTTCTTCCTTATATTTCACTACAACAAATCTTACATTAGTTAACTTAGTACTCACTGTTACAATACTTGTTTCTTTGCCGCTTGACACGTCTTTGGCTGACAATATCAGTTGAAGTCTTTTCAAACCTCCATTTTTATTAATTCTTTCAAGTGGACCAACAACCACCAAATGATTTTAAATTGGGACTAACATTTGGTTCCCACAAGTACCAGTGATTTAACAGACCATACCAACAGAGTGTGTGCATACTGGAGCTAGGACTGCATGCAACTGGGTTCACCCTGGTGCCCAGAGGACATCAATTAAGGCTTCCGGCACCAAATACAATAGCTTGCCAGTTCAAGGCTGTAGTTTCCACTTTGGGTTATGGTTGCATTTCTTAAGGTGTCACAACAACACCAAATGTAAGTGTTAAGAAGAAACAGTGTACGATATTCTGTGTTGCCATGTAAGTGTATCGGTTGTAATTTATGTAATGTTTGTGGTGTGGTGTGGATGTATGGTATAAAAGGTTCAACAGTTGTGTATAATGGGAAGAAAATCTGCATAGGCTAGGGCCATGGGGATGCCAATCTCCAAGCTGTATGAAATTATGGTTTGGTATACTAGAAAAAATTGTGCAAGTATATAAGATACCAGTGGTAGTATTAACCATATTATAAAAATTAGGAACCTTTTAATTAACAGCATTTAAAGCAAAACATTTCAGTTGGTTCCCTAGCTAATTTATTAAATAACCAAAGCTTTATTTTGTACAAAGCAGCAGTGTCCACTACTGAAGTTAACAGGAGGAGATAACACTATATACACAGCTCTAATAATACATTATTGACACAAAAGTTCTCTGTTATTATTGTACTGACTTGTTGCATTCCTTCTAACTGCTCAAGGAGGATAACAGCAACAGTTCAGGATTAGGTTGTGCATTATACAAGAATTATACTATGTAACTTTTTTCTACTGTATAACAATACACTCACTTAAGATAATTACACATTTCTTTAATAGCATAATTAGCTGGAGTGAATAAACTGAGCAATGACATATATAAAAAGTTTATATACATTTTTATTAAATATTAATCTGTTAATTTGTGCATGTTACTTTTATTTTATATACATGTATGTATTTTAAAAAAAATTAAAATGCCAAGATCAAACAAACATGTTCAATCTGTCTTCTTGTATTAGCCTGAAAAAGTAGTTTGGAAATCACTACTATTCTCTAAATTTTTCCTTTGTAACTTTAAATTTAACAAGCCTTATTTTTAAATATACATATTAAACAAATAAAATAGTGTACAAACACATATTCTAATTAAATGCAAAAAATTGTCGTTTGTTTCTTTGCAACAGCATCATGTGAAAGCCAACCACTGATTGCTTTTACATTTTCAGGATATGCTTGTGTTATCGCAGGGGAGGATGAAAGCCATAGATAGAGCATCTAACCCCCTTGGGGTAAAGATATTAAAGATATTCCTTAAAGAAACAAAAATTAATCCTTTTACATCATACACATCTGTTACCACTGCAACAGAAATATAATGAAGTAAAAGTGACTGATTCTTTTTTCTTTAATGAATATCCGTAAAATATTTAATATTCTAACAAACCATGAAGATAATGAACATGTTGGAGATCCAGGGTGCGAAGCCCCCAGGTTAGGCATATAAATATACTTTATACCCAGCTAGCACATTGTTGCCATGTACAGAGTCAGGAAGTCTCCATACCCCTAATGTTAATGAAAAATATGAGTCAGGATATGTTTAAAACACATGGTATTTTAGCTAGGGTCAGTTGGCAACAGTTTTTTACAATGTCACACACTTTTGAGTAAAAGACAGTTGTGCTAAAATGGCTAGCATGAGTAGTTACAGTGTTGAGGAGCGGTTAGTGAAAAGTGTATGGGTCCATGAACAACATATGAATCAAACATGAAGCTAATTAGTGATATGATTTAGCAACACTTTAATAAGCCGCTGCCATGAAAAGCAACAATGCTGGCTTGGGAAAAATGTGGATTTGAATTAGGCAGTGTTAAAGATAGGCCACGAAGAGGACAAAAGTTAATGCAGTTAGAAACATATGCTGCTGTTGCAGTTTAAAATTGAACATCCCCAATGAAATTAACTTGTAAACGGTCAGCTGAACTTCATAAACCATGGACGACAATGCAAGATCATATGCAAAAGGACTTGAAAATTAGGCCGTTTCATCTGATGTTCATCAATGAACTGTCAGATACAGACAGAATGTTGTGCTACATCCTTCCGGGCTTTATTAGAAAAATTCCACGCTGCTGTGCACCACGGAAAGGTGCTTTTTACTGATGAATGTGCAATATATTGCAATTCATGTGCTGTAAATGTGTTATTTTGGGTGAATGAAAATCCTTAATGTGAAACAGAGTTGGAAAGAAATCAACCACATGTCATGATATAGGGTGGAATGAAAGCTGATCATTTGTTTGGTCCTTATTTTCTTGACGAGTCAGTGAATGCACAAGCTTATTTAGAGGTGTTGGAGGCATGGTTAATACCACAGCTTCAAGAGAAGGATCTCATGGGAATGAGTATGGCCACAGCCGGATGGAGCACTTGCACAATTTGCTCTATCAGTCTGCATGTTTCTGAATAAAAAATTTCCGAGATGCTGGATTGGCTGCGGTACTAAAGCATTACTAGCTCCATTATTATGGGCACCACGAAGTCCTGATCTAACAAAAACAGACAATTCATTATGGGGAATTATTAAGGCACATGTTTCTGCATGTCGCTACACCACAAATGAAGAATTGCGTGACACTGTAAGGGACACCTTCTGTAATGTAACATCAGAAATGCTCAGTCGCATGTCACAGAGGTCATGGCAACGTATAGAATTGTGTGCGCAACATAAGTGTGAATAACCCACCGGGTTGGTTTAGTGGTTAACGCGCTTCCCAAATCAGCTGATTTGGAAGTCGAGTTACATCGCTCAAGTCTTAGTAAAGCCAGTTATTTTTACACGGATTTGAATACTAGATCGTGGATACCGGTGTTCTTTGGTGGTTGGGTTTCAATTCACACATTTCACACATCTCAGGAATGGTTGAACTGAGAATGTACAAGACTACACTTCATTTACACTCATACATATCATCCTCTGAAGAATTATCTAATCGGTAGTTACCGGAGGCTAAACAGGAAAGAAAGAAGAACATAAGTGTGAATACACAGACCCACTAGACCATTAAAATTAATATTATGTATCAAGTGAGTAAATAAAATAGTTCATTATTATATCAGATTTTTCACTTATAAATCACTAGCAGACCCGGCAATGCTTCGCTATTGCTACATTTGAGTATATATACAGATTAAATAAACATAATTGAAAGTTTGATAAAACATTTAATAAAATGAACATTACAGAACTTCACAAAATTTAACCCTTTTTTCCTTTTCTTTTTTCCCCCTTTTCATTTTTACCATATTCCCTCTCCACCATTTCCCCCTTCTCAACATTCTTCCCTTTCCTTCACCAATTTCCCTTTACACTTTCCAATTCCCCCTTTTCTTTTTTCTACTCTCCCCTTTCCATTTACCCATTTTTATTTTTTCCATTTTCACCTTCTTCCCTTTTACAATTTTTCCCTTTTTCTCTTTCTCCCTTTTTCCCTGCACGTATATCGGTCCAGTAGTTTTTTAGTCTATAGCGAACACACATATCAGAAACACTGAAATGGAATTGTAAAATATTTAGTATAGCGTGTATTGCTTTTGCATCCAACAGATAGCACTGTTTTTTTAAAAAAAAAAAAACATGTTTTTACCTGTCACAGGTGTGACTTAAGTATATAAAAACATGCGCGTATTTGAATTCAACGTTGTGTCAAAATTTCAAAGCAATCGGTGAAGAAATTTCAGAGATTTTATATTTTAAACAAAAATTTATATTTTTATTTATATAGATTATAAATTTTTAGTTCTAACTTTAGGGGATACAGTGATTTCCTGGCCACTCTGTACATGCCAAGCTTCATATCGGTGAACGCAACATTAGCCGCTCAGATGTCAACAAGAGCACAATATATGTACGCACCTGCACAAGCATAACTACCAACAAGTAGCTGACTGCATGGTCGCTACCTCTCCCCTCCAGCTCACTGGCTGGTGGGCCCAGCATGGGATCAATTGGGGAGAACTGCCTTGGCCATGCTGGCAGAAGATGACCAACACCAACCCGACACTGCAGGGCTCTTAGAGCCACCACTGTCAGACTGTAGTGGAGAGACCTAACTGCCGCTGATGGAAAGCTCGGTCGGATTCCAATGGATGAGCCGCAACTCCCTGACTACAGCTGAGCCAACATAGCCGGAGACCAGCTTTCGGACCCAACAGCACTTCTCAGGGCTACCTCACAAAATGCACAAATGGTCCTTTTCTGGGCCATCACTTCAAAAACCTCGAACAGTTCTTTACATAGCTACCACAAGATTTTAAAGTGCCACATGCCGCCAAACCCATTTGGTAATATATTTATATATATATATATTTTTTTAATTTTAAGTTATTACTTTACTAGTTTTAAATAACAAAATGAAAATGGAAAATCGTGCTAATAAAACAGTAACAACATATTTGTGTTCATCAAATAACAAGCATGACTCATCATAGTAAAGTACAAAAATATGAATATAGAATTCACTTTAATTACATTATTATTTCATAGCGGTGCCATTATATAGTGTACATTGATCTTGATTTTTTTTTTTAATTAATAGGTGTCTAAACAATGTTTTAACAGCTAGATGATTCTTTCTTTAAAAAAGGCATTTTGAAAGAAAATTTCAGTTGCAACACTCTTCAGCCATATAACCCTTTCCTGTGCAATCAATGTAAAAAAAACTCTTCTCAGTAATATTGCCAATGTGTAGAAAATTTTCATTAACACTTATTTTCATCTTACAATTAAAATTTAAAGTAAGGAGGTTTACGATTTAGTAAAAAGGTTTATAGAAAACTTTATAAGTTATTGTTTTTTTTTAATAAAAGGTTACTTAAATTTTCATTCTTCTATTGATTATTAAAATGTTTAATTTCAATTTTTTTATAATAAAAACATTTTAACTAAAACCCAACTCTATTCAAGTTTTTGGTTTTAGAAGTTGTATATTTATTCAGAATATATTTAAAATCATTTTGTTGATATCTTACATATCAAGGTGAACACATAAACAAATGATAGTTTGTAATCTATGTGCATGCACGCACACAGAGTTTTATAAACCTAGTGAATTGAAGGAGGTCAGTGTTTTTTAAAATAAATTAAAAATTTATTTACTACATTGCAGTTAACTATTTAAAATGGTGAATTGTATTTAGTGGTTGTGACAATAAATAATACATGTGTACATGAACCTAAAGGTGTAGATTTTGAAAGACAAGAAAAAAATAAATTTTGTTAAACAAGCTAAACAAAATATTACTAAAGTATTTCCTACTATTTTCTGAATAATATATTCAGCATGTAACTGAAAGTATGTATAATAAACTATTTTAGTAACAGAAACAGTATTGCACTATCAAAAACATTTTTAGCATCACTTGCATTATATAAATATCCTAATTAGAGATTGGTTGTAATAAAAGTATTGAATATAATTTAGATACATCAATAACTATTTGTGGAATTGCATTTCTTCGACAAGGGCAATTAATTCTATATATATAGATTAACTATACAATTGAAATCTTAAAGTAAAAAAAAATTTGGGTTAAGTAATAAAGTAAAGAAAAATATTTAAACTGTTCATTCTGATTACAGAGTTCAAACAGAAAAAAAACCCAGTATGACAGAATGATTATAACCTGCAAATTTCTATTATGTATAAACTACGAGGGTAAGTCAATTTTATTATCTGAAATTTAGTTATATTTTTGTTTATGTTGGTAGTACTGCCGTGTTGCATAGATGACGCATGTGTGGTTTAATTGTTGTTATGTCTGTGCAGGTTTGATGCTACTAGGTTAGTTCCATTATCGCTACCCTGTCGTTAACCATGGCTGCTTCACTTTCTGTTTGGACCAAAGAATAGCAACGTTCAGTGATCCGTTTTTGTCGTCAGAAGGTGTATCAGGGGCCAAAATTCATCGAAGACTTTCGGTACAGTACGGGAATAGTGTGTTGCCACAACGGAGTGTCTACGAATGGATTGAAAAATTCAAAAATGGTCGCACAAGTGTTATGCATGACGAAGGAGCTGGATGACTATTTACTGCCACAAATGAGGAAAATATTGAGCATGCATGTGTCATGGTTTTTTTAGACAGACGAGTAATTATTGACGAAGTGGCACGTTGTCTGCAAATTAGTCATGGTTCTGCCTAAAAAATCATCCAAAACAGACATGGGTTCCATAAAGTCTGTGCAAGATGGGTCCCAAAACAACTCACGGTTGCATACAGTGAGATACTTACTGCCTAGCTGAAGCATGCTATTCGAAGGAAACACCAAGGACTGCTGTTGAAAGGTTTTGTGTTGTTGCACGACAATGCTCTTCCACATACTACTAGCCACACTGCTGAAACGCTCCAGAAACTCAACTTTGAAGTACCGGCTCATCCTCCGTATAGTCCTGATCTTGCCCCTTCTGACTACCACTTGTTTGGTCCACTCAAAGAGGCATTAAGCAGTGAAAGAAGCAGTGCATTCCTTGTTCGCAGCTCAACAGAAAACCTTCTTTAATGAGGGCATCAGGAAGCTTGTGCAACGATGGACCAAGTGCGTTGAAATGTGAGGGGACTATGTTGAAAAATGATGTACATGTAAGTTTCCTATTTGTATTGCAATAAAGTTTATAACTACATTGCGGATAATAATTGACTTACCCTCATACATTATAACCTAGCAGTCAGTCAGTTCATTGTAATATAAAAACTTCAAGGTGGTTATAGACAGATAAGATATTCATAAAGTTGTGCTCTTGCCATCTTGGTATTAAGAAGAAGTACACTTAATTATTTAAGAGAAAGGGGATAACACAATATGTTTAATTATTATTAGTATTATTCTTTATCATGCATTACAACAACTATTATTGGGCCTGCCTGCTGTTAATGTTCTATGAATGAATAAATAAATTACTACTTCTACTAATATTTCTACTGTACTATTATTGAAATGTAAAATGCACACCTTTTGTTTTAATTTAGAATTGTAATTTTCTAACTGGTGATTTAAAGTAGTAACTTCTTGTAGATGTTTACTTTGTAATGATTTAATAGTATTTTCCAACTGCCTTTCAGTTTGCTTTGTACCATCAGACCTTTCTAAAAATGCCAATCGTTGCTGTAAATCTGTTATCATACCTCTAGCTGCTTCTAGCTCTTTTATATTCTAGAATAAAGAAAGCAGTAAAAAATCACATTATTAAACATTATTTAAAACAAAAAAGTGAATATGGAAGAGTAGCAAAAAAAGTCTTAGTTTAATTATGATAGGAAAAGAATTTTGAGGAAGACAAAGAAAAAAATGTATAAGGCTGTATGAAGAAAGATCTAAGAAAGTGAACAGAGGAGTTGTATGTTTTCAAGGAAGAATAATACAAAAAGTGTCAATTGCAGTTCATGATCTATAGTCTGACGACCCGTAACAAATGGATAAAGAGAAAGAGTAACGATAACACTTTAATTTTTTAAATAATTTAGGTTTTGTTTTAAACTGTTAGTTTATTTATTTCAAATGAATCGACTTTGCTTTAAGAATTCCATTTTTTTTTTTCATGTTTACAACAAAAAGATTTCCTTAATTAAATTTAAAAAAAGTTTGCAATTTTATTGGAAGATAAAGTCAAATATTTAAATTACAAACAACCTTACCTAACAATTCTCTCAAGTATTTTTCAATATGCCTTTTCTTAATCAATCCCTTTACATCTTTCCTACCATGCTTCTTAAAAACTTTATCTAAGTTTCCTCTACTTTCTCTTCTAGAAATTGCACATGATTCTGATCCATGCAAGAATAGAAATATAGCAGCAATTAATGGATTTGATCTTTATATTCACTGGCACTAATTTTCCAACGTTTTGAAAAACTATGACTTTTTTCCTGATTGATCTTATTCTTAAATATTTCACACCTTAAAAAACTAAAATTTCACTAATGCACTTTCACAAGAATGTGCATTTCTTGTATTTATAAACTGCTTCATCTACTTTATTACTAACTGTCACCATCTTTGTGTTCTCTAAGTTTACCTTAATCTCCTAATTTCATATTTTTCCATCCATACAGTTATTCGATTTAGAACAACATTCTTTTCTCCCAAAAGAGTAATGCCCTCGATGAATAATCATGCTTTCTTTTGGTTCCTGGCATTCTATTTTGCTCTTCACTTCTATTTGGGTCTCTAACGATAAATATGCAAAAGTACAATCTACCTTGTCATAGCCTAGTTTCTATACAAAGATTCTAGTCTCTCCAAGAGATCCTTACTACACTTTCACAATATTTTGACATTTCTTACCCCTTGTTATATGTCCCCAGACAGAAAAAGTGCATTCCCTTAACATTTAATATTTTTGTACATATTACTTCATATTTTTGGAGTAGATCATTCTACTATTTTCCCTATTTGACAGGTAATTATCTTTCAGGAGACTGGAATGGTAATAGGACATTCCAGCCTCCTATATTGTTAAATAAACAGATAGTGTCAACATAATGTTTTAGCAAGATCTGCTTGCTCAGTTACCTGAGTAAGTTTTTTAAGAGGGTGTTGGTTACAGGCTCAACCAAGAACTGGAGGCAACTGGCAGTCTTAGCTAGCAACCTATAATTTGGCTTCTGTAAGGGCAGGTCAACTGTAGATGCCATATCTGGAGTCACAACCAACATCTGGGAGACCAGATTAGGCTGAAGGTATATGCGTTTGATTCTGTTGGTGATCTTGTTTGATGTAAAAAAACATTTAACAATGAAGGGTGGGGAACGATATTACAGGCACAGAGTCCATAGTTAAGGATGATAATCCAAAGTAACTTCTCTGAAAGATCAAAAGATCACCAATGGATATTTCCACTGAGGGAGAGGTACGAATCAGGATGAGTATGGCATTCCACAGGGTTCGGTGTTAGGAGCCAACACTGTGGTATACTGTGTATGACGAAGTCCTATCTGTTGTGGTTCCCGTTAAGGCAGCCCTTACTGGGTTGCTGATAACTTGGCACTTGTGTTGACGGCAAAGTCAGAATGGGTGGTGATGGACAATAAGAATGGGGCGATTAACATTACTGTTTTGCGTCTGCAGGAGATCAAGCTCTAGTTTTCACTGGAGAAGACCCAAGTGGTGGTATTGTCAGGTAGGTGTAAGCTGACCCTGATTTCAATTAGGGTCGGTACCACGGTAGTCCACCCTACCCCCGCAGTGAAATACCTTGGGGTTTGGATAGATAAGAACACCACGTTTCAGAGACACGTAGAAGTGTAGGTAAAAGACGAAAAAACAGCTACTGTAACTGGTTGGATTACGACCAACATTGGGGATCCTTGCACATTGAAACAGAGGGTCTCATCCTCAGGTAGTGCTCTCAAAAATACTTTATGAAGCCCCAGTCTGGTCCATCTCGCTGCAGAGGGGTAGAGCCCTTTTAATTCCTAGCAAGTTGCACATAGCTGTCTCCTTTCAGAAATGCTGTGGATACAGGACCATCTCAAGCGGTGCCGCTAGCACAGTGTCTGTGCTCCTGGATCTTCTTGTTTGGAGGAGGGAGGAGATGTACAGGGAGTGGGTAAGGCGGATATGAAGGCATCGCTTGTCCGCAGATGGCAGGAGAGATGGGATCAATTGATGAAAGACAGATGGACCTGATCCTCCAGAGATGGCAGAGCCAAAAACACGGGGGCTAGGGTATGAGTTGACCCAGTTCCTTACAGGTCATGGATGTTTCATGGCATACTTGTGTGTGCAGACGCTGAGACCCTCTGTGGATTGTGATTACTGCTGGGAGGAAGATACAGTGAAACACATGGTGCTTTGTGTGCGATCAGTTCCTGCATCATAGGGAAGCATGCAGGGCAGAATTCGAAGTGCTTACCCCAGAGAATATCATTGGGACTGTGCTTCAGACTGAACGGTCATGGCACATAGTGTCCACAATGCTGGTTAAGATCATCTGCTTCAAGTTGGTGGAAGATGTCCAGTGGTGAATAACTACCTCTGTCTCCCTTGGGGCACATTCCTGGCCCTAAGAGGTCGAAGTTTAAAAATATATATATAGTGTTACAGGATGTATTCACCAAATTTCAGGAACTGATTCAGGACACCAAAATGAGCAAAAATGTTCACATTGACATAAGTCCTATTTTGTTTTGTTTTCCTTCTGGAAGCCATTTTGTGATTTTCAAAAAAAAAAAATATTTCTTAGGAATGGGTATACTTACTTTAATTAAATTAGGCAATTCTAAGAATACTATCTTAAATATTTTCCATTTTTTACCTTAATTGTTTCTTTAATCTGTTACTTTTTTTATCATATTGACAGAATCATATTGATCAAGAGAACTCAGTTATTCATTCTCTACATATGAATATGTTATATAAAAATACAAAACTACATTGTAATACCTGAATTACATAATGAAACAAAACATAAAAAAAGAAATTAACTGAAATATAGAATTATCACTATTGAAAAAGGCACAAACTCTGCATAAATGAACAAAGAATGAATCAAATATAATTTTAATTTCACCTAAGTTTCTAATCAATTCAAAACAAGTAATGTTCTTCAGCATTCGAATGATGAATGAAGATTTTTTTTCTTGTATCCGGAAATGAAATAAAAATTCTGTAGTATATGAAAAATGCCATGCCTGACTGAGACTCAAAATTTTGGGAGCCTTTTGAATGAAAGGTAGATAGATGCTACCCTTCCACCACAAAGGCCTTCAATTAACGCTTTAACATGTTCTTTAATTTCATAATTTTTATTCCCTATTAGTTGATGTTATTTAAAAAATGACCATAGAATTTGTATAAAAAGAGTAAGGTTTACAAATCTTTTTTTTTTTCACTTAATATTGCATGTACAACGTAATTATATAATAAAAAAGAAAAATATTTATAGAACATGTCATACACATGCCTCTTTGATTACTATCTGAATGAAATGTTACATGACAAAATAATGAAAAATATAACAAAACTAATTAAAAATTTATAAAAAGCATTTAAATATAAAAAATAAACTTTATAAACAAATAGTATTATAAAATTATGTAAAGACATGTATGTGAGTAAGTAACAGTTGAAGTAAATAAAAAAGAGCTGATTCACAGAATGATGGAGCAGAATAACATATCAAAATATCTATTTCTAATTAGGATTTGTTTGTTATGAAGGACTATATGCAAAACCTTTCTTCATAATCCTGTATCTAGCCAAGTTCATTTTAGTTACGATTACTGGATTAAGTCAGCAGCATATGATAACATATCAAAATACGTAATAAGTATAACAAAGTGTGCTTGGAATATGGTTTGTGACAACTAAGAAAAAATGCATTAAAAAAAGAAGAAAATTATAAAAAGGGAGCCATTCATTACAAATAAAACCTACTTTTTATATAATTTGTACACTTCTAACTACCTTCATGAAAAAAAAAATATATATATATATTTTAGTATGACACATGAATTTTTCTTTAATATGTAAGAAAAATTCCCTGGTGTTTTATAATACCTGTTCCAGTTAATTTATGTAGAAGATACTTTTTAAGTGAAAAGTGAAAAATAAACAAGTCTCTCACCTTGCATTAGGGCGTTTTTTGCTTTATCAACAACTTATTTTTAAATCAAAATTATTCTACAAATTTTAAATAAAATTAACTTAAAATATTCAACCAAATAAAAAACTCAGTAAAATTATTTTTTCATCTTCTTGAATAAATTTAAATGTTGAAATATAAAATTTTGACATTTTGAAGTTGGAATTGTGTGTTTTTAATTTGGAACTGACTCAAATGTAAAATTTAATTACAAAATAGAAAAATAATTATTATTGTGTTTTTTTACAGTTTTTCTAAAGTTAGCATGATTACTTGTTAAAATTGATTATTATTAGATCATAGATAATTACATTTGGTACACAAATTAAAAAATAGGTAAATTATTACAAAGCTTGAATAAAAAATTCTTAAAACGTATATTAATGAAAAGTTCTTGTACTAACCTACCTCAGATCTAGTTTTTTCTAAATTAACAATATTTTGTTTCAATGTTGTAACTTCACGTTCCAAATCTGATGATTTATTTTTACTCCAAGCTGTAACCATAATTAAAAACTTATGAGGGTAAGTCATATATTTTACGCAATTTAGTTATATTTTTGTTTATTGGGAGTACTGTCGTGTTGCGTATATGACGCATGCGTGGTTTAATTGTTGTTATGCCTGTGCAGGTTTGATGTTGCTAGTTAGTTCCATTATTGCTGCCCTGCTGTTAATTATGGCTGCTCTGCGTTCTGTTTGCACCAAAGAAGAGCAATGTTCAGTGATCTGGTTTTTGTGGTCGGAAGGTGTATCAGGGGCTGAAATTCATTGAAGACTTTCAGTACAGTACGGGAACAGTGTGTTGCTGCAACGGAGTGTCTACAAACGGATTCAAAAATTCAAAAATGGTCACACAAGTATTACGCATGACGAAGGAGCCCGACGACTGTTTACCACCACAAATGAGGAAAATACTGAGTGTGCACGTGACATGGTTTCCTTAGACAGACGAGTAACTATGGATGAAAAGGCACATTGTCTGCAAATTAGTCACGGTTCTGCTTACGAAATCATCCACAACAGAATTGGGTTTCATAAAGTCTGTGCAAGATGGGTCCCAAAACAACTCATGCAGTTGCATAAACAAACGCACTTGGATGCCAAAAACATTTGGATTGCTATGGTAACAAACGAGACATCTTCTTGGACAGAATCATCACTGGTGACGAAACATGGATCCATCATTATGAGCTGGAGAGTAAACGGCAGAGTATGGAATGGAAACATCCAAATTTGCCCTGAAAAAAAAAGTTCATGATCCAACCGTCCGCATGAAAACTGATGCTTACGGTTTTTTGGGACTCACAAGGCCCAGTACTGGAACATTATGAGGAAAGAGGCATGATAATAAACATTGCGCATTACAATGAGATGCTTACTGCCAAGTTGAAGCCTGTAATTCAAAGCAAACGCCGAGGACTGCTGTCGAAAGGTATTGTGTTGTTGCACGACAATGCCCGTCCTCATACTGCTGCCCACACTGCTGAAACGCTCCAGAAACTCAACTTTGAAGTACTGGCTCATCCTCGGTATAGTCCTTATCTTGCTCCTTCTGACTACCACTTGTTTGGTCCACTCAAAGAGGCATTAAGGGACAGTCGATTTATCTCGAACGAAACTGTGAAAGAAGTGGTGCATTCTTGGCTCGCAGCTCAACTGAAAACCCTCTTTAATGACGGCATCAGGAAGATTGTGTAACAATGGACCAAGTGCATTGAAATGCGAGGGGACTATGTTGAAAAATGATGTACATGTAAGTTTCCTATTTGTATTGCAATAAAATTTATAACTACATTGCGGATAATAATTAACTTACCCTCGTATTAGAGTTAACACAAACTAAAAAATACTATAACTTTTAAATTGCAGTAATTTATGCATAAATAAATAAAACTATAGTATATGTGAACATAGTTATTGGTCTGAAACTCAATTATCCTAAAATAACATTTCATGCTATTTAAGCAGCACCAAAAACATGTTGTGTTATCAGGCAAAGGTTAAGTCCTTTTCCTATTCAGTTTGACATACCAAGATTGGATCAATATATTATTAAAATCATATACATATAAAATTTACAAAAAATACTTTTATTCCACTAAATTTTATACAAAATATTTATTAAATTAAAATCTAAGGTAGAAAATTAGTATAAAATGACAGATTTTAAAAATATTTAAAGTAATATAATATAAAAAGTTATGTATAAAGGGGCACATTAACTTACCTTGAGTAAGAGAATCAATATTTTCCCTCCTATGAAATTTCTGATATAATCTGGTGGTTATTATAATCAGGTTCTTAATTTAGAAACATATCAAAATCAAAATTGAAGGATTTGATGTTTCATCAAGAATTATAAAACGATTCTATATAAATGTAACATAAGGTCTGTGTGAAAATAAGGTCAGTATTAAAATATGTTTCAAAAAACTACAAATTAACCACAAACACAGTAAAAGAAAAACCTAAAAAAAAACTATTGCAATAGCCTACTTTCACAGGATCCCACATCATCAGTCGGTACATAATTCTGTAATTACATTTGCAAATAAAAACTTAAAAATTTAGAAAACATAAAGCCTAACAACAACAAAATTTGTAACAACACACTTCACTGCCATACTAGAATGATGTAAATTTAAAATATCACACAACTATGTTTGTAAGCAGTGCTGCCAACTGCTACAACTCACTATGGTCTTAACATCATCTTCAAACATGATCTGTTGCTAGATCATTTTATATTTTTGTTTAAATTTATAAATATAATATTTTTCGGGTATATTCATTTTTTATTGTTGTTACAAATTTCCAAAATTTCTAAATTATTTTTACTTCCTTATATGAGGTAGGAGAAGTTTTGTGATAACAAAAAATTTTGGTTTTCAGATTTCAACAGAAATATCAATTTTGACTATCACTGAATTCATTTTGACTAGTTTCGGCATGACGTCTGTATATACATATGTATCTCGCATAACTCAAAAACAATTAGCCGTAGGATATTAAAATTTAGGATTTACGACTGTTGTAACATCTATTCAATTCTAATTGTGCACCTCCCCTTTTGACTGCAATCGACTGAACCAAATGTCAAAAAAAGCCCAAAATTAAAAAAATTTAGATTTTGGACTTTTTCTTAGCTGTAGTAATAAGCCCTGATTGAGAGCTTTACAACAATATATCATAAGGGGTACTTATTTTCATTGGTTACAGAGTTATAGCCAAATAAAATTTTAATTAATGAAATATTTGGATTTTACAAGGGAAAGGCACCGGTTCAAATCAGACTTCATCTCCTTTTTTTAAATTTAAATATATTGATTTACTAATAACTATTAACCTATGATTGTAAAAAAGTTTTACGATATATAATAATTCAACAATAAAAAAGAAATGCGAAAAAATATCAGAAGTTACTAATGAAATAATCATAAAATTTTATGTACTTTTCATTTAAAAAAGTGTTTATGTAATTTAATAGGTGTACAAGGAAGTCATGTAATGTCCACATCAGATCTTTATTATCAGTAATAGTATGTTTATGTTGCAACAAGTGGTTGGCCACATTAGACACACATCTCTTTCTGTTCCTGTAAACATTGTAATGTTCTATAAATCCTTTTTTTTTAATGTGTTAGCTTTACCAGTTTATATTTTAATACATTCATTACATTTAATTTTATATATTCCCTTAAATCCTCTTCACCATTATTATTATTCCTTATTAAAATATCTAAAAATTATTAGAATTTAATATTTAAATATAAACCAATATTTAATTATGATAATATATTAAGTTATCACTCAAGATTGTATCCATATGTACCATCACCCCCAACACTTACTGGATTACCGAAGTTACATAAAATAAATAATCTTTTAAGACCATTAATAAATTTTAAAACAGCACCTGTATATTTTACACAGGTAAAATTCTTAGAATAAAAATGAATCTTGAATATAAACAAACATTATGTTAAAAATGGTTACGAGGTCATAAATAAGTTAAATTAAATTAAAGCTAACTCCACCACTAAAATGGTAAGTTATGATATCACAAACACATACCCTGATATACCAGCTGATAAAACAAAAGGAATAATAAAAAATAATTTAAAGGAAACCACAGAGTACACAAATGAGTTGATCACCATTGTAAGGAATATTTGTTTCCAAAATTATTTTGAATATGAGAAAAAATGTTATTTACAAACAAAAGGTTTATCTATCGGTTCACCTATTTCTGCAATTATGTCAGAGAATTTTACACAATATATTGAAAATATTGTGTCAAAATGGTATATTGGTTCATGGTGTACTGAGTACACACCAACAGCTATAATGGATAAGATATGTAGATAATATTTTGGTCATATATAATCCAGTTATAAATAATAAATATTTGATCATTTTAAATAAACTCAATTATAATGATAATTTAAAATTTACATGCAAAATGGAAAAGAACAAAAAAATACATTTTTTTTATATGGAGATTGAAATAAACATAAACAATGTTATAAAAAGATTAGTTTATAGAAAACCCACAACGAATAACATTACAATACATGTAAATTCCCCATGGTCACAAAAAATTGGTATATAAAAAAAACCTAATTTGTATAGCTATACATTAAACAAGGAATAATGAAAATAAACTCAAGAAAAAAAATATGTAATAAACCAAATAGCAGTTTAATGCAGCATAATGGTAATAACAGCAATGGTTATAACAGCAGAATAATGGTTTCAATGGTAAAATTACAAAAAGGTATATAAAAAGCAGAGAATAAAGTACCATAATGGTTTTAAAAAATTGCAACAAGAAAATAACACAGCATTATTAATAGTTTTTTTCTTAGAATACAACTAACTACACAAACAAAATAATATAAAAAATTACTAATGTTTATGATAAAAATAAATGTAAAAAGTGACTCAAAAACCAAAATATTTAAGGAATAATAACAATAATAAAAATGACGAAGAGAATTTAAAGGTAATATATAAAATTAAATGTATTAAATT
The DNA here is from genome assembly GCF_047948215.1 of Lycorma delicatula. Lineage (NCBI taxonomy): Eukaryota > Metazoa > Arthropoda > Insecta > Hemiptera > Fulgoridae > Lycorma > Lycorma delicatula. The sequence continues at coordinate 70,444,175 of NC_134463.1, forward strand.
TATATTGGTAAAACTAACAGATTTAAAAAAAGAGATTTATGGAACATTACAATACTTATAGAAACAGAAAGAGAGGTGTGTCTAATGTGGCTGACCATTTGTAAATGTAGTATTGCTGATATAAAAATAATTTCGAAATTTTGGAAATGTGTAACAACAATAAAAAAATTAATATACTTGAAAAATATTATATTTATAAATTTAAATAAAAATATGAAATGATTAATTAACCTACAGATCGTGTTTGAAGATGATGATTTAATTAAAAACAGCAAGTTGTAGCAGTTGATAACACTGTTTACGAACGAGTTGTGTAACATTTTAAATTTACATCATTCTAATACGGTAGTGAAGCTGTTACAAATTTTGTAGTTAGAGTTTATGTTTTCAAAATTTTTAAGTTTTTATTTGTTTTTTTATTTTTATTTGCTGATGTAATTATAGAATTATGTACCAATTGATGATGTGAGATCCCGCAAAAGTTGACTGTTGGTATTAGTTTTTTTTTTAGGTTTTTCTGTTACTGTGTTTGGTGGTTAAGTTGTAGTTTTTTTTTTGAGTTTACTTAGCGCAGTGATCAATATATTGATAAATTATTTGAATTTCCAGAAAGTTAAAGTAATATAATATTAATATAATTTTAATATTTATTAAAATTACCAAGTAATTCATTTGTTTGCTTGTAAGACAAAACAGCTCCCTCTTTATCAGCTTCGGCTATCATCATTTTGTGTGTTAAATCATCCTTTAGTAGTGCAGAATTTTTACGTTCCTTATCTAGCTCTTCCTTCAGAGATTGTATTTCTTTTAACCTTACTTCATACAACATTTGTAGTTGTTCAACACTATTGTATCCTGAAACAGACAATAAATATGTAATAAATACTGCCAATAAATTATTTGTTTCTATACATTGTAAGTTACAATTTTATTATTTTTAAATCTAAAGCATTAATCATTGCTTTTAAACTGTTTAAATGTTATTTGAATTTACAAAACTGATATCAGTGATTACATAATGTCCAATAAAAAACTTACAAAATCTGATGCGACCAGTAAATGGATTTGCTCCACAGGATGTGTACACTTTAGTGTGTATATATATATATATATATATATAAATATAATAATTATACATATACTCCAAATTAAAATTATACTGACAAACTCCAAATAATTGATAGAAGAGTCCTCAGAACCATTCTAAACAATAAACTCCATTCCATGAAAATGTAGAGAACAAGATTCTCTAAACCATGTCATTATCAATCATCGATACCGTAAGAAAACAAAGACTAACATATTATGAACACATATTACGGATGCCAGAGACAAGACTGATAAAGCAAATCTTCAATAAAATCAACAATTAGAAACTGAAGAACAGTTAGAATTGGTTTAAGGAGATCGAAGGTCTAGAACTTAAGATCGCGGAAGAAATGATTCTTGGAAGAGAAGACAAGAGAATCCTAAAGGAAAAATCCATCAGACTCCCCTTAAACAAGAGAAATGTACAAAATAATTACACAGAAGAAATAAGGGCAGCCAGATCTCTACAGATGAAAATATATTGAGAGCAAAAGAAAAAGCAGATTCTTATTCTCGAACTCGTTTAAGGATTTTGAAATAATGGATTGGGTGGGTGTCAAAGTACTAATAATAATTATTATTATGATTCATATAAATGGAATAATTTTCTCTAATTCTTCTCTCAATAGTTCTCTTTTCTATATTACACACTTTCTTTAATACTGCTTACTAGAACAATAAAAAAAATTTATTTACGTGGTTTTTTTTATATATATAAAAATGTTTAAGAGGTTAATAGTTATGTACTTATAATTCCTTAAGCAATCGACCAGAGTCAGGTAAGCCAACGTCTCGTTGTCCACTGCATGCTGCAGCAGGAAGTGTCCACAGCTGTTATATCAAATGTTATTTGTCATGTCACATTATATTCTTCTTTATTATTCATTCGTAATATTTTAAAACACTTTTTCATGCTCATAACTTTCTTTTAATGCCAAGATAAAAATGTAATTAGATTACATGAAGACTTATAAACACTCATAGTAAGCAATAATTACCTTACAATACACTTGTGCCTTAATAAATGGTTATCTTGTGAAATAAAATGGAAAAAAATGAATGATACACCCATATTTTTAATGGGCTGATTAAAACTGATTCGGGATTGGGTACAAAAGAGTATTTTCAATCATTCATCAAGTAGGATAACATGCAATAGATATAAGGTGCTACTGTTATGAAACAAGAAATAAAATATTTCACTTCAAATTTTAAGGAATGGATTATTATGTTTTGTTTTATGAAATTAAACTTGTTTCATACATAAATGTAGGATAATTACATGCTGGGGGTCAATTGACGATAAGCTGTCATGTGAAGTAACAATAAGTTAAAATGCAGTAAGTTAGCGTTAAATTCAGAAAAAATTGAAAAATGTTCATGAATTAATAATATATATATATATATATATATATATATATTATTAAGTTATATATTCTTGAAACATTATGCTAACTTTTTTTATATATATTATAAATATATTTTAATGCAATTTTATGTAACAAGAGCTGTTTAAATTGAATTTTCATTGCTCTTGTCTTTATTGTAAATGATTAATTACTTTAATCTAAATTCAGCAGGTTTTCATATGACAGTAAATAATTAGGGTTAACATTTTATTAATTGGATTTTGCATACCCGTATACTTCTTCATTTTGACCCTATAATTTATATTGACAGAGGAACTAAATGAAAAACAGCTTCAATAGGTAATAAAAAACTGATTCTTCATCTCAAAAATGATACTACATTCAGACCCATCAACTTGTAAAGTGGAGTATGTCATTATTATTTATTATTTCTTTTATTACAGGAAGTTAAGTAATTATAGTGACTATTTTAAAATAAATAATTGTATACTATAGGTGAAGTTTTTAATTTTACTTAAATAAATAAGTTTTCAGTAAAATGAAAGTAAGTGAAAACACACAACACAAAAAGTGAACTCTGTGTTACAGAATACGGTTATGAATTTATGAATGATATGATAATCAACTCACCTAACATAAAATCTGAAGGAATAATTAATAATACAGAAGGCCAGTTAATTCACTTACAAAGATCAGAATAAGAGAGAATTTTTTTTCAGGATAAATTAAAACGAATGCTAATAACAAAACTGTAATTCATATTCCTATCTTTTTGGCAAAAGATAAAACAAAAATGACTCAGTTTCTTTGACCTGAAGAAATATACTAAAGATCTGTAAAGTACTATTAGTACAGGTAGGAACATCTAATTTACAATTTTTTATTATTCCCATGCACACATTTTTTGTTGAAAATACCGTTTGCATATCTCTCTCTCTCTCTCTTTTAATGTACTAATCTTTTTAATGCACTTAAAAAAGTATAGGTTTGTTTATCTGTTATTTATTATTTATTTTTTTATTAATTTTTGTTTTGCTTTAATGTGGATGTCATGCCAAATATTATTGATGCAAGTTGTTTTATATACATATAGTTAACATCACTTTTATTCTTAATTGTAATTTGTAATACAAAAAATATGGGATAAGAATTTAGTTAAAAATTACAATAACAATAATTTTTCATAATTTATTTCCATGTTCAAAGTTCCACATATTTATAACAACTATCATAGTCTGAGTTTAATTTAAATCTACATTCTTAATAGGAAAAAAAATGGTAAATAGTTATGCCAGAATTACAACTTAACATTTCCCATTTTAGTTATATTATTATTTTATCACTGTCAGCATGGGTTGTATAATTAAAATATTTGCTGGAGTGGATCTTCTCAAGCTATAAAAACATTAGTGTGTCAAGGAAGAAGAGGAAGAAGCATTCACAAAATGAAAAAGATGTTTGTTACGATTTGAATACATATTAAAGGACTCTAGGTATTTAGTAACTTACTAGTAGCAATATATGCATCTCTTTGTTCTTTTTCAGTCTTAATTTGATTCTGGTTATCATTTGTCGACAGAACTTTAGGTGAATCACCTTTACAACCAAGAGAAGTTCTACGATAGCAATGCAAATGATGAGGTGATGAAACATATTTTTCATTATCACTGTTGTCAGCATCAACTGATGGTGTTGAAACCATCTCTTCAGTGGCTTAAAAAAAGGAACATAAAAAGTATAAATTTATGAAAAGTAAAACTAATGTAGGTGAAGTTTAAATATAAAGGAATAAAACAACACTTTTTAAAACAAAATTATTGAGATTACTACTGCCTGAATTATGAAAAACCTTTAAATGGAAAAAAAATAAATATATATATATATATACATACATACATAAATGTAATCAAGAATCTTTAAAACTATCATTTATAACAAAACACACGTGCATGTGCACACACACACACACACACACACACACAAACGCATGGAAGTTTCTGGGCAAGAAACTAAATAGCACCATTCATACATAACCTCATGGGTTCAAAACATCTATGGTAAACTACATTTATTAAAATTTGATAACTTCATAATACCTGGAGTGTATTGGGAATAGCATCTTAGAAACTGAAAAAGGTACATTTAACAAACTGATTCTTATAAATCATCTAAAATACATAATGCAGCTTATTTCCACATAATTCACCATAAAAGATTCAGCTTATATAAAAATTAGTGTAAAGAGAAAAAGCCATTTCATTACATGCTATTGGCATTTCTTAATGCCAATAACCATACTAGTCAATGTCACTTATATATATATATATATATATATATATATATATATATATATATATATATATATATATATATACTACAGAGTGACAACTTTTCAGCTGTTAAAAACCATAAAAAATGAATCTTAGCAAATACTCCATTTCAGAATGATCTATTCTTGAACTACTTGAGGTGACAAAGAACACACTTGACGTCATTAATGGCACACTACTGTTTAAGTGGCCTGTGAACTGTGAAGTGTAAGTATATATGAGGTATATACTTTTCATTATCACTGTTGTCAGCATCAACTGACAACACATACATAATACGAAATTTTTTTATGTAAAAAGATTTAGTTAAAAACAATCTGATACAATAATAAATAAATGGGAGTTATTTAATGTTTATCAAAGCTACTTTCAAAACTGACCTACAATATCTACAGTACTACTGCTCAACAGTGAAACGTTAGAAAAATAAAATTTAGTAAATGCTCCTACCTAAAAAATGATCCACTTTTCAATATATCATCACTAATGAGAAGTACTGCAGGCTACTTCTGAAAATAGCTATAAAAAATATTAAATGGCTGCCATTTCGGTTAGAGTTCTTGTGTAGTTCTGTTTTATGTTAATAATTTGGTTTTTCAAACCACTATTAAAATAGTACGTCACAACCTATGCTTTCCATTTAAAATCTCTGAGTTGCTTTCTGGATGCTTGGAGATGGGTTTTTTCAATTTTTTTGCATGCTGGTCTCTTACTGAAAAATGCAGATTATTTTGAGGCAGGTGCATTTGCTAATATTAATTTTTTTATGTTTAACAGTTGAAAATTAACACTGATAGAAAAAAAAATTGTTTAATGTTTCTCTAAGTGTGATACCATTCATGAATTGCTTTTTTGCGTACATTACAGAACTGTAAATGCAACTTTTCTATCACCCTTAGTTTTAAATAAATTACACTTCAAAAAAAATTAAGGGAAAATATAGTTAAAATCTGTAAAATTTATAATTTTGCATTGCCATACCTGTGTTAGAATGATTTTGCTGATGCTTTTCGTTTATAAATAGCCTCAGGCACATCCCGAATTAATCTCTAACAGTAATCAGCTAGCATGTTAATATTCCATTTTGCTTTATAGTAGCTTTTTATCACCAAAATGTCTTGGTGGAAACGTTCACAGTGTTCATCACTAACGTCTGCGAGGTTGTCCGGGAAAAAATCCAGATGTGAGTGTAGGAAATGTATTTTCAAAGACAAATTACATTCCATAGCTCTGTACGAAGTAAGAAGTTGATTAACAATAACAATATTGTTAATCAACTTCAAACAAAAATCCGACAATTACCACGAGGTAATTGTTGAATTTTTGTTTGCCGAGAGAAATTTTGCATACTTCTTTAAATGAAGCCCAACTGCACTTTTTACATTATTTAAAACTGAGTTAAATACATCATCTTTGACCACCTCTCTTATTTGAGGACTAACAAATATCCCTTCTTTAATTTTTCCTTCACTTACATTCAGAAATTTCTGCCTGATGTACAAAAATCCAGGACTGTCCTTCTTTATTGGTTTAACAAAATTTTTCATTAGTCCTAGCTTCATATGGAAAGGAAATAAAAATATGTAAAAATATTTTTTTGGGTTCAACTAAGGGCTCATGAATAATATTTTTCCCAATTGGAGCTAAGTTGTCTCGTTTCTTCCAATCTTTGGTAACATAATGCACAAAGAAAACACATGTACTTAGTATAGACTAACTGCATGCCTAGCTATAAATTTTAAATCACCACATAAGTTCCAGTTATGTTTTTTATAGTTTATTTTTTAACATCTTTCATCACATTGTATGTCTCTTTCAAATTAATATCATAAACAATTGGTATCGAAGGATATTTGTTACCTTTGTGTAATAGAACCACTTTTAAACTATACTTGGATGAATCTATAAAAAGGCGTAATCCTTAGGTTTATGAACTTGTCCTAAGTGCAACATAAGCTCATCAATATTTCTGCAATAAACCAAATTATTTTCATCAATAAAAAGTACTGAGAAAGTTTTTTTTGTTGATTTCGAAAATCTGAAATTTTTGCATTTTTTTAAAGTAAATTCAAACCTTGCAGTCTTGATCCTAACAATTTAGTTTGATTTTTTGATAAATTTAAATCTAACCAAGTCATTTATTCACCTTATGATATAAGATGTGGCTTATTAGAAGATAATTCAAAATCATTGTTGCCTTCTTCAATACTGTCTGATTCTTCATTGCTGCTTTCGAAACATACATTCACAGGTGGTTCAGGAACTGGAATGATTTCACTGTGAGGTACAGGCCTGATTGCAGATTGTAATGAAGGATATTTTACTGTATGTTTAGATTTTTTAGAAATTTCAGACACACTTGTTAAACAAAAGTAACAATTGGCTACATGATCCTTTGGTTCACGCCAAACCACAGCTACACCAAATGGCAAACCCTTCTGTGTACCTTTCAGCCAACCTCTTAAATATACAGAACAATTAGTGCATACTATATGAGGAGCCCATATCTTATCCTGATCACCAATTTTACACTGAAAGTACAAATGATATGCTTTTTTAATTAAAGATGTAATGTTTTTTCTATTTGATTTTACAGTAAACTCATCACATATATAACAAAAGGCATCCACATCATTTACACAATTTCGAGGCATTATGACACTGCACTGTTAACAAACTTAAGACAGCAATAAGACTGAACAAAATTAATTCATTCCTAAATCAAGTGCTTAATACAAACAGCACAGCTGTGTTTTCAGCTACGTGTTTTGACTTGCACAGACATGATTAATTTTGTCCATGAAGGCTCACTCTTAAGTATTAAGATATGATGTCATAATATGTGACTATGATGTGATTTAATTCTTTGTCTAGTATTGTTTATTTATAGCTTACAAATTATGTTAACAAAGTTAAACAATAAAAAATGAGCTAACAAAATACAATATAGGAGCTTAAAATGAAAAAAAAATCCTTTAACTAAAATTTAAAAGTTTTTCATAATTGGTGGGTGACAGAAAGATTCTGAGTTCATATTCGTTTTCAACAAAAAGAAAAACAGATTAAAATCATCAGTATTATTAATGTTTGCCCTACCTTATGGACAACCTGTGTGTATATAAAATAATAATATAATAAAATACTCTATATTTTTCATTTTAATGTAACCCTAATGTTTCTACTATATTTTTACATTATACAACACACACCAAACAATGAAAATAGACAAAATAATGTAATTATAATTCTTTACTAATCAAAATCTGTATTTGGTTTTAGAAAAATCATGTACTATATTACTGTATAGTTAAAAGAATAGCAGAAATGGTTTTTATTTTGGTTAGATTAATGAGAAAATAGACCTACTAGTGTTTACACTACAAATAAAATTATACATATCATTATCAATGAGGATGTAATTAATCACAGCATCAATCCATGCAGAGTTGGTTACTTTATTTATAAATACTCATTTTACTAATTGCTGTGAAGTGCTGTTTAATGGTTTGGCTTTATTTTGATTTTGTACTTTACACTCTGTTATACATAAAATATAATAATGATTAATATTTATTTTTATTAATAATTCTAAACATTCCAAACTGTAGAACATGCATCTTTTTGTTTGAATTAAATAAGAAAAATTAACAGTAAGATCAGTTCTAACCACCTGATCGTGGGCAGTAATAATGTTGATTGTATACTCTTCTTCTTCTTCTTTTCCCAAAAAACATATCCTGAAAATTCATTACCCATCAACTGGACCTACTTGCAGCACCATACTGGCAATTCCTAATAACTTGTAGGACACCCAATATGTACTGGAGCATAATAGGTAACATTCTTCTGTTGGACTATCTATGGACCTTTTCCTATCCAATGGTTACACAAAAAGCCCAACTATTAAAGGTTTTTAATAAGTAAAGCTAGGCCTTCTATTCTGCCATAAAACTATACACATGCTGTGAATATGTTCCTGCCATAATTGTTTTACGTTAGAGTGGTTGAGAAAAAGAAGAAGCCACATAGTAATTTTCAATCAACTATTGGATTAACAATGTAGTAATATTACCTTTGTGTATGTGCATGCCTATCTGTACTATGTATGGGTATAAAAAAAAAAAACCAACAACCAATCTGAGGCGAAGCTACTACACAATTCAGACACTGGGATGATCAAACAGATTAAGGAAAAATATTTTTCTTGGCATAATGCAAATAATGTACTTTTTTTTAGACATACAGCTTTATTTGTACAGTGAATATAATTATCTCGAGAAAAAAAAACAATAAACAGAAAGAAATTAAGAGTACTGCTGCAAGTATTAAATGTATACAAGTGAAAAAAACTATAATTCTTGTAATTCTCTGGCAAACAAGTTTTACTTGTCAAATAAATTTTTTAATAAAATTTATAATAAAATTAACCTTTAACTGTTAGAAGAAAACATTCTTGCTTGTTTTGTTGATTTGACAGAATTTACAAGGGTTTTTATAATATCTTTCCCATTTTCAGCATGTAATAATTCTTTTCTGTGAATAGAAATATTCACAGATGTAAAACATCACATTTTAGAATATAAAATTATTCATATTCTCCTCCCAAAGTAATACTAATATTAAAATACTAATTTACAGATTTTAATACATAGGCTGTTCTTCTCCATGTACTTGACCGTTTTGTGTCAAACCACGTTAAAATTCTGTTCAGAAGAACAAATATTTTATAAAAATAAAACAAAGTAATAATAAGAAAATAAATTTTCTGACATCATTGAAAAATCTAATCTGGATTAGTGTGTTTCAGACTTTGTAAAAAACGTGTACTTCAATAAAATATTAATGGAATCAAAAGCAAAGTATACTACTTTGGAAATAGAGATAAATGATGAATATTAATACAAGCCCACATCCACACAGTGAAACATAGGAACATACACAGCTAGGAACACAGGATCAATGGTAAAAAGAAGTAGATATTATAAAAGAGTCCGAATTGCAGGAACACAAGACCAATTTACAACTGTTTTTGTTGAGATATCAACGACCTACTACCTAAAGCCAGAGAGGCTTAGGTTTAGGAAAACCTTTGCCTATCCTCAGAATTGTGTAGTATGTGGAATATCCAGCTGAACTACCAACAGTTCAGCCAGATCCCAAAAAAAGTTATGATTGGATATTACCTGAGCTTTATCTCCTCTTTCTATGCTTCTTTATTACAGTCTGTTGGACTTGATTTATCAAAAAAGGTTCACGACTGGAGTGATATAATCAATAATTTATAATATAATTTAGCTGATAAATCTTTATTATTTATATGGTATAACATAATCCAATATAGTAGTAATTTAAAATATAAAACCAATAATGTAATGATGCAAATATTTACAATGTGTAATACAAACCAGAATCATTAATGCTAGGTAATGTGTGCTGATATCTCTGTTTTTTGTATGTATCATAAAACATAATGCGATGATTATTATTATCATTTGGAGACATGTCCAGTGAAGAGAGAAAATGAAATTCATCTCTCTCATTTTTATCTACATTTGGTGTGCCAGTTCTATTAACATCCATAGTACTCTTCTGATTATTAGTAACATATGTGTTCGTTTTATTAACATGGCAATCTGAATTGTCCTGATTATCATAAAATGATGAATCACCATTTAATGAATGACCTGCAAAAAAATTGAAAAATTATTCAATAAACAAAGAAAATGTTTTATATGTAGACCTAAAGCTAGAAAATTCCATAATCAAACAATTTATAGATGGATATCTGTTAGCAACATAAGAGTTAATCAGATAATACAAAGTAAAAATATTTTTTTTTTTTGTCTTCAGTCATTTGACTGGTTTGATGCAGCTCTCCAAGATTCCCTATCTAGTGCTAGTCGTTTCATTTCAGTATACCCTCTACATCCTACATCCCCAACAATTTGTTTTACATACTCCAAACGTGGCCTGCCTACACAATTTTTCCCTTCTACCTGTCCTTCCAATATTAAAGCGACTATTCCAGGATGCCTTAGTATGTGGCCTATAAGTCTGTCTCTTCTTTTAACTATGTTTTTCCAAATGCTACTTTCTTCATCTATTTGCCGCAATACCTCTTCATTTGTCACTTTATCCACCCATCTGATCTTTAACATTCTCCTATAGCACCACATTTCAAAAGCTTCTAATCTTTTCTTCTCAGATACTCCGATCGTCCAAGTTTCACTTCCATATAAAGCGACACTCCAAACATACACTTTCAAAAATCTTTTCCTGACATTTAAATTCATTTTTGATGTAAACAAATTATATTTCTTACTGAAGGCTCGTTTAGCTTGTGCTATTCCGCATTTTATATCGCTCCTGCTTCGTCCATCTTTAGTAATTTTACTTCCCAAATAACAAAATTCTTCTACCTCCATAATCTTTTCTCCTCCTATTTTCACATTCAGTGGTCCATCTTTGTTATTTCTTTGTTATTTCTACTACATTTAATTACTTTTGTTTTGTTCTTGTTTATTTTCATGGGATAGTTTTTGCGTAGGACTTCATCTATGCCGTTCATTGTTTCTTCTAAATCCATTTTACTCTCGGCTAGAATTACTATATCATCAGCAAATCGTAGCATCTTTATCTTTTCACCTTGTACTGTTACTCCGAATCTAAATTGTTCTTTAACATCATTAACTGCTAGTTCCATGTAAAGATTAAAAAGTAACGGCGATAGGGAACATCCTTGTCGGACTCCCTTTCTTATTAGGGCTTCTTTCTTATGTTCTTCAATTGTTATTGTTGCTGTTTGGTTCCTGTACATGTTAGAAATTGTTCTTCTATTTCTGTATTTGAACCCTAATTTTTTTAAAATGCTTAACATTTTATTCCAGTCTACGTTATCGAAAGCCTTTTCTAGGTCTATAAACGCCAAGTATGTTGGTTTGTTTTTCTTTAATCTTCCTTCTACTATTAATCTGAGGCCTAAAATTGCTTCCCTTGTCCCTATACTTTTCCTGAAACCAAATTGGTCTTCTCCTAACACTTCTTCCACTCTCCTCTCAATTCTTCTGTATAAAATTCTAGTTAAGATTTTTGATGCATGACTAGTTAAACTAATTGTTCTGTATTCTTCACATTTATCTGCCCCTGCTTTCTTTGGTATCATAACTATAACACTTTTTTTAAAGTCTGATGGAAATTCCCCATTTTCATAAATATTACACACCAGTTTGTATAATCTATCAATCGCTTCCTCACCTGCACTGCGCAGTAATTCTACAGGTATTCCGTCTATTCCAGGAGTCTTTCTGCCATTTAAATCTTTTAATGCTCTCTTAAATTCAGATCTCAGTATTGTTTCTCCCATTTCATCCTCCTCAACTTCCTCTTCTTCCTCTATAACACCATTTTCTAATTCATTTCCTCCGTATAACTCTTCAATATATTCCACCCATCTATCGACTTTACCTTTCGTATTATATATTGGTGTACCATCTTTGTTTAACACATTATTAGATTTTAATTTATGTACCCCAAAATTTTCCTTAACTTTCCTGTATGCTCCGTCTATTTTACCAATGTTCATTTCTCTTTCCACTTCTGAACACTTTTCTTTAATCCACTCTTCTTTTGCCAGTTTGCACTTCCTGTTTATAGCATTTCTTAATTACCGATAGTTCCTTTTACTTTCTTCATCACTAGCATTCTTATATTTTCTACGTTCATCCATCAGCTGCAATATATCGTCTGAAACCCAAGGTTTTCTACCAGTTCTCTTTATTCCGCCTAAGTTTGCTTCTGCTGATTTAAGAATTTCCTTTTTAACATTCTCTCATTCTTCTTCTACATTTTCTACCTTATCTTTTTTACTCAGACCTCTTGCGATGTCCTCCTCAAAAATCTTCTTTACCTCCTCTTCCTCAAGCTTCTCTAAATTCCACCGATTCATCTGACACCTTTTCTTCAGGTTTTTAAACCCCAATCTACATTTCATTATCACCAAATTATGGTCGCTATCAATGTCTGCTCCAGGGTAAGTTTTGCAGTCAATGAGTTGATTTCTAAATCTTTGCTTAACCATGATATAATCTATCTGATACCTTGCAGTATCGCCTGGCTTTTTCCAAGTGTATATTCTTCTATTATGATTTTTAAATTGGGTGTTGGCAAAAAAATTGGTAAAAATGTTGGGTGTTGGTAAAAATATTATCAAATTTAAAATAAAAAAAACTTTTGCACAGTTCAGCACATGAAGACTGACTTTTCATTAATTTAATTTGATTTAATACTGCTAACAATAGATGTCACAGATAAAGAAACGTTACTGTTCATACTTGCAGTATTGTAACAAACCGTGCATCTAACTTGTCCTGCTTAAATTTTTTGATCTTAAATTGAGCATAACTTACGAATGAGTCAACCAATCTTAATCAAATTTTCACATGCACAACTTCAGATACACTACTACAGCATAAATTTCAATGAAATTGGTCTAGTAGTTTTGGAGATTTTCGAGCCACAAAAGTAACACTACTTTTCTTTAAAAAGTAGGTAAAAAAGGTATAAAAAGACTGAATAAAGAAGAAAGGATAATAATGTGATGAGTATTAGAAAGATAAAAAAAAGAAGCACAAATATTCAGTTAATTTTTTTTTTAAACCAAACAGATAGTATGAACATAAACATACTATATTCATACATATGTTTATACATATATATATATATATATATATATACATATGTTTATATTCATACTATCTGTTTGGTTTAAAAAAAAACATTTAAATCTGTGTTGTAAAAGTATTTCATTCTTTTCATTTTGATGAAAAAATGTATTACTTACTCACCATTCTGGTAACCTCCATGGCAGTGGTAATGATACGTTGTTTGAATCCCAGTCGGGCATGGCATTTTCATACAATATAAAATTTTTATTCCATATTCCCTCCAACAAGCTTTGAGATTTTGTAGTGAATTAATCAATCCCAAGAAAAAACCAAAATCTTTCTTTTTTTTTTAATTATTAACATTTTGTTTGTAAGTTAAAATAAAAAGTTGACAAAATAAATTAAATAAAAATATATTTCCTTTTAAAGACTTTAATGTATGCTTTCACAGAGATCTCTGCTTCTTCAGAATGGATTTTTTTTATTATTAAAACCCATTCTTAATAAAACTTATATCTTAATTGTAGCAAAAAACTTCTTGAAAAAACTGAGATCTACATGAAATTATTGAAAGTGGTTTATAAAAACAAAAAGGAACAGATACACAAAAAATTAAAATTAATTAAAAAAATAATTTATCCTCTGCTACACAGATTTAATTTTTAAATTGTCAATTATTAACATTGAGATAAATTTCTTGATTGTTAAAAATACAGAAATGCCAATCCTGACCACAATTCAATTCTGGTCTTACATTACCAGCCACATACTATCAAAAAGAATGGTTTAATTATAAGGGAAATTTCAACTCAGGTTCTTGTAAAAAGATAAAATTGATTTCTAAAAAAAAATTATTATTAGAAGCAATATTTTATGCACTTTTTTATCATTTCTGGTGCAGTCACTTCAGAAGGGTGTCCACTGCATGCTTCATCGCTAATGCGTGTTTGACCCATTTTTAACTATGCGACCCAGCATTTAACTGTTATATATGGTGGAGAAAAGTCTCCCAATGCTGCATCAAGCTCATCTTTAATTTCGTTTGCACTTAAATCTTTCAGAAAAAAGTATTTAATCAATGTACAAATTTCCAGAATTTTATGTTTTCAAAAAATGTCTGAATTCTCCACTTTGATGGACTGTAAATACTATACTAAGTGATGCAGCAACTAGAAACTCTTATAGTAAACTAATAATGAATCATGCGACGCCATCAAGAAATTACAAGTACTAACACCAACTTTATGTGAGCTCAGAACTTTCCACCCAAACCTCGTAGACATGCTCTTTCAACAGGGGTTTCTGATTTTATATCAGTGATTTAACCCGCATGGATAAAATATACCTATTGTTTTACATAAAATTAATATACTTTTTTAAAAGTTAGACCAGTAAGTTAGACTCAGTAGACCAGGAAATACAATGGTACTACTATAAGCAAACAATCATAGAGGAAATGCCATGGATGATCTCTTATAGTAAGAGAATTAAGGCTTAGCTAAATGACTATACTAGCCTATTTTCAGATAGAAAGAGACAGATTTCTATCTATAGAAAAACAGAATACATTTTTAGACAGAAATTTGAGGAATTACAAAAGAAATAAATTACACAAGTATAGGAATGGCCAGTTTGGAACATTGTTCAAACTGGCATGTTTTATAGAAATCAAGCTACTGTATAGAAAAATAATAGAAAAAATTAAGCTACAGACTTTCTGCAGATATACTTATAAATACCAATAAATATTAAAAAACAACCAACCAATTTTTTAATTAGCATTTGATTAATTAACTTACCATTATTATTATTGTTGTGAAAACTGCTAACATTACTTCCTCCATTACAGTCATTCTCATCATAATCATCGTCATCATCATCAACACTTAAATCATCAAAAGCGGTAGACAGTAGATTTTTAATCTAAAAGAACACACAATAACATGCCACTAATTACAAAGCCATGTTCAGAGCATCTACCACAATATAATGATTTTTAGCCTCAATAATAACAGTTATTGCCAAACATATAAAAAAAATTAAAATCATCAGTTTTTTTTTGTATATATAATCAGCATAATTTCAAAGAAATTAAATTGTAGTCCTGAAGTGATCTTATGAAACCATAATTTTAAGTAGTTTTAAATAACTTATTATTTTATAAAAGTGTAAATCTCCCTATCATGCTGATCAACAAAACTTTTTATTATTATTATTGAAATGGGTCATAAATAGTGTATTTATCTTGACATGTTTAAAAACGTTCAGTTTAGTTAAAAACTGAAGAGATAAATTTTTTTCTGTTAGTCTAGTTTTCATCTTTTTTTGCAATGTCAAAAATTTATGTAATATTTTCACAATCTACTTGAAAACAATACCTTTTAAGGTCTTCAAATGCCTAATTTTCGACATGAAAATTTATTATATTAAAACAGAAAAAAACTAACAATACGTTTTGTGGGAACTTTTTTCATCTTTAAAAGTGCTATTTGGTTTACATTTCTTAACAAAAATTACTTTAGAAAAGTAAAAACACTTAAGCACCTCTCTTAGCAGGTAGTTTCTATCAGCAACAAAATCACATAAGAACAACTATGAGGGTAAATAGGTATTATTCTTTTAAAAAGGCTATTTTAAAATTTAGTAATAGTAAATGAATGTAACACATTTCTATTCATTACTTGTGTAACAATTTATGAAATAAATTGTTTTTATAAAAACAAAAAGGAACAGATACACAAAAAATTAAAAAAAATAATTTATCATCTGCTACACAGATCTAATTTTTAAACTGTCAATTATTAACATTGAGATAAATTTCTTGATTGTTAAAAATACAGAACTGCCAATCCTGACCACAATTCAATTCTGGTCTTACATTACCAGCCACATACTATCAAAAAGAATTGTTTAATTATAAGGGAAATTTCAACTCAGGTTCTTGTAAAAAGATAAAATTGATTTCTAAACAAAAATTATTATTAGAAGCAATATTTGATGCACTTTTTTATCATTTCTGGTGCAGTCAATTCAGAAGGGTGTCCACTGCATGGTTCATCACTAATGCGTGTTTGACCCAATATGTTTCATAGATTTAAATTAAGGTAATTAAAAAGCTTTCATCTTTGTAGGAAGCATTTTTGGACTGTCTCTGTTATCCTTCCCCCCATTTATTTTGTAGATATTTCTGGCAGAAAATTGCACCTGCATTTTGGAAAAAGTTAAAAATATTCTTAGATTTACCTTAAATTTAAAAAAAACAAATTAATAAAAAATGTGTAAAAAATATCCAATTTTTTTTTTAATTTAAGAAACACCAAACAATGAAAAATAACAAATTAAAAAAAAAAAATACCAAAACATTGAAACAAACAAACATGACTCATTTTATCTCATGATAAAACAAACAATTCAAACATATTTGCAGGAAGATCCATAATGATGCCGAATTATAATTACAACAGTGACAATATCACTACAACATTGCTCGAATAACTACAATGTACTGATGCAATTTTAAAAATAAATATCAAACAATTCAAATGTCAATACTCGCAGCAGGATGATGTAATCAGACAAGTGTGAATGCGCTTGTTAAAAGTCTTAACGTAATAATCATAATTGCACCATCTTGGTGGGCACTATCTTAAACTTAAATAGATAGGACTGAACATGAACTTGAGTTATAAATTTTGTTAATGTAGTCTTTTATATGTAGAGTAACAAATGTAATATAAATCATTGGGTTCTTACTCTCGACAGACTAGGGGGAAGGATAACAGAGGACGACAACCGTGTTTTGAATGGGACTGTTAGTTCTTGAATGAATTGTGAAAATACTGTATAAAATGTTGGTGGCTTTTGTAAACTGGGTAAAAATATGCTCCTTAAAAATTTTATTTCAGTAAGCTTTTATACATCTAAAAAAAAATTAATCAACAATGACACACTGACAGTATGTAACTTACACAAAAAAAAAAACGATTGCAAAGATCCTTTACGGGGTAAACACATAGAACTAGCCTCATATTTCACAGAGGCAGATGTCACAAAATATTATAACAAGAACCATACCTCCTCATTCCTCCGTCTTTCATCTTCAATCGCTTCTTCTTCTTCTTGGCACTGCACATTCGCATTAAGTTGTATTCCATCACTCCCTTGAAATAAACTTAAACCAGTAGCTGCTTCCATTACTCTGTAAAGATTTACAAATAAATTTAATAAAATAAACAACATTTTTTATCAATTTATAATTACATGATTGTTCATTTCTTAATTAAAATTACAGATTAGAATTAAACTTAAAGATGATCTCAATCAATTCTAGTTTAATATTTTATGATGATTTCCTAGAATAAAAAAAAATTACATGAATTTTATGAAAATTCAATTGTTTCTTGGCACCTCATTTATCCAGAACATGCTTAATTAAGATTGTCTTTAACTTGAAGTGTGCAGTTTGGAGTGTTCCATCTAGGGAAGTCTGAGTCAAGTACTCCTTTTTTCTGATCAAACACTAACTATTATAGTCAGTATATATTATACTTAACACCATGTATATATTATACTTCCTATAGTTAAGATTTTTATCAAACAATAAAAAATTATGGGGGTTCAACTTGAAACTATTCAACTTGAAACTTGGTTCATCAAACAATATCACTAAGCTACAGAAATGAGAATTTACTCAACATGATTAATAAATTCCTTACAAAGTTAATCCTATTAAAATCATCTTTTAAGTGCATGAAGTAATCTTGGCCAACAAAACTTAAACCTCAATTCCTTTAGTATCTTTCATAAACCTGTCCTGGTTTTTCCAGCCTAATAGAAGCTTTTCCGGTATAAGTGTGAATACTCTACTAATGCCTTCATAATAAGTTGTTCATTTCTAAACTACAACTGATTCCAGTCAACCTCATCATGGAGAATCTCAAATACTTAAAACTCTATATTCAGTTTTTAGAAATTTTTATGGGTCAGTAGTAGAAAATTAATAAATCTGGTATGGTATTCTTCAAGAATAGTAGTAATATACTTTTTTCACAAAGACAGAAACATAAAAACTCCTTGTTTTGTGAAATGAATGTCATTATTACCAACATTAAAGAAATGAACTGAACAATTGAATAATTATATTAGCTAATTACTGCTAACTGCCAAATCTAAATTTGTTGCAATTACAGAATTTAAATCTGCATAAAGGAAAATTACTTTTTAGCCCATTATGTAGTGTGTCTGTGGTAATTATACACAATTATGAACTCATCTCTGATTTTGGTGAAATCTATTAGATACCTTATTTAGAAACTAAGTTATTTGTTACAACTGAAATTATTCTTCGGAAATGCTTTACACCCAGTTTACATCCATTGTAAGTTATATAGTATCCTCAACAAAAAATTTCTAATTCAGCACTATACAAATGTAATAAATATTTTCACACTAAATAAGTTGGTTTCAGTGAAATTAAGTTAAGAATGAGAATAAATTCACTTAATACTAAATTAATTTACATCAAGCTTAAGGTGTGGGGTTTGGTAAATGTGCAATATATATTATTTAACTGAGTTATACTTTCTATTGGGTTGGGTCTTCATGTGTTACTCAGGGGAAGTTTTTTAGTCGGTGTGAGCCAACACTGCTGTGCCAATGGATGGCTGCTGGCAGAGCTTTTTCCTCCTGTGACGGGAAAAAAGTGAAAATTAATTGAGTTCAGTTAGGTTTAGGTCAAGATTATGGTTGCATAAGGCTACTCAGAAGGGCTGTGCAACAAGAGACTGATCCTGATCGGCGTGCGACCCTAATTGCAGATTACCGCAGAGTGAGGTCTAGATACTTTCACAAGGTAACCAACAATCCATGTACTGAATTTCATATGGTATCAGCAAACATAACCTACCGCTCACTAACCACAACTACTTAATTTAAATACTAAACTGGCCATTTGTTAGTAGAGTCCATAGTTGTATACAATGACCAATTATTTAGTTTGGTGAGGGTACTGTGTAAGTCAGGTAAAGGGCCTTCCAACGAATAATTTCAACCATTGAATAGTTTAGAATGTAATGAATTTTTTTCACTATATGAAAAATAAAAAGTTATTCAATTCATAATAAATAAATATTTATTAACTGGATCAATACATAATTTTAGAGAATAAAATTCACATCACAAATGGGTAGGTGTGCTTCTCCAACTACAGAAAAAGTTACAACCAAAGTACTTGCCTTAGAGTAAAATAAAACGTATGGGGAAAACTTTTATCAGAGCAGCCTCACTGCAAACAAAATTTATAAATAAAAATGATATAGGCCACATTATGTGAAATAATAGTGATATAAATATACGAAAACCAAAAATAAAATCAGTATACAATAAAATAATAACTTTATATGCTATAATTACAAAGTATAAGAAAAGTTATTTGTAAGCGTTCCAGAAAATTAATTTTTTTTATATATCAATTTTTTACTAATTAAGCAAATTACTAATTTGTTTAATTACTAAATTATTAATTTTTATTAAATAAATATAATTTGACTAATTAAATGAACATGAGAAGAAAGATTTTGCATGATCTCTTATTGTATGAACAATATTACAATATAATTCAATTAACTTTCTGGTAGAACATGAATGTAGCACAAACAATTTCAATATCTGCTAAACCTTAATTAGCATAATTTCATAATAAGTAGAATATCTATGTAAACATACTACATGACATGAAGACTCCAGAGATTGAAAAAAAAATTCTTTCTTTAAATTACTGTAATACACAAAAATGTAAACTGCAGAGCAAAACAAGTGTTTGCACATCATGATAAACAAATACAGATAATTTTAACTTTTAATAAAAATAAAAAAACATTGTAATATATGAGAAAATGACAATTTTATAAGTAATTTATAACTGAAATAGATTTGAGAATTTAAAATATTGGTGGCAAGACCCGTAGGTTAAAATTACTTTTTTTAATCAAAAAATTGTTTTACATTCATATTCATGTTGTGAAAACAAATTAATACAAATAACAATTAACTAAAGACTAAATTTATAATAGTGCTGTGATAAAATTATCCTGAATAGTAACAGAAATAAAACTAACCTCTAAC
The DNA here is from genome assembly GCF_047948215.1 of Lycorma delicatula. Classification (NCBI taxonomy): domain Eukaryota; kingdom Metazoa; phylum Arthropoda; class Insecta; order Hemiptera; family Fulgoridae; genus Lycorma; species Lycorma delicatula. The sequence goes on from NC_134463.1 coordinate 70,464,749, forward strand.
ACTAAATACTAGTACTTAAACATTATAATAAAAAATGATATATTCAATATAAAAAGAGTAATTGAGGCAATGCTACTATATAACACAATCAAATAAAACTACAATAATAATGTATTCAAATATTGTCTCATTTTGCAATAAACTTTTCAAGGCAAAGTAACCTCTCTTGAGAAAATAAACTCTAATCAATTTGACAGTTTGCCGGGAAAACACAGATGGTCTCATTGTGACCAACGTATACTTGTGTGTTACAGAAAATTAATTACTCATTTAATTTCCTTTTTACCTTCTTAAAGTAATCTTATCTACTAGTAACATAAGTACCTAAGTTTTTTACGTAGAAATTATAAAAACGAAATTGTCAGGTTTAATATACCAATCGGTCTGACAGCTCATAATCAAATTATTTCAAAACTGCAGCTTATACGTTCTCATGACTTGAAATTTTTTTATCTGTTATCTATTATGCAGTGTAAACAAAGTGCAAGTAATAAGAGACGCATAATTATTATCATCATAAATGTAAATACTTTTAACGCTAAGATGTCAATCAATATTTTCAATTGGACAAAGTGAAAACATTTTTTAAATTATTATTTTAACGTTACAGTAACTTAATAAACTGTTCAGAGTTAAAACTGAACAATAAGTAAATAAGCTAAATATAGAATGAACATTAAGAAGCTAGAGACCCAGTGGTTTATAACGTAAAAGTTAACAACGAAAAGAAATGAAATTAAGGATATTGTTTCTCATTAATCTTGAAAAATCGCTGATAGTGTTATCCAATAAATTGACTGCCAAATAATTTGGTTGCCTATGTAAACGATTTTGATATCGTTGACTGATTAAAGATTTTTGCGTAACTCTTCGTTATATATGTGGTTATTGCGTATATACCAAGGTATGTGTTACATTTTTCGGATTGTTTTTGTCTGATAACGTTCAAGTATGTCAATATTGAAAGTGCTTGCTGTACCCCACAATTCAAACCCATATGTCCAAATTGGTATCAAGATTGATTTATAAATCCATAATTTATTTTCTACTAAGAGCCGAGATCTGTGTCCTATTAGCCACTACATGTTTTTAAATTTAAGGTCTAACTGCATTCACTTAGATTCGATATGTTTTACCCAAGTAAGGTGCCGGTCAAGATGAAGACCTAAATATTTACATTTCTGAGAACTTGGAATTAGAATATTAAAGATAGAAACATTTGGGCAGTTTTCCTTTCGAATGGTGAATGTGACATGCTTCGACTTTGTTTCATGTATCTTTATTTCTCAAGTTGTAAGCCAGGATTCGAGAAGAGTGAAATAATCTTGAATATAATGAGATGCAGTAGCATGATTTTCATGGACAGCAAGAATTGCAGTATCGTCAGCAAACATTGCAATGGTTGTATCTGCTGTAATTAGCAAGTAAACCGAACATATTATTGATGGGTTCAAGAATGCTTCCTTGAAGTACCCCTGATTTTATTGGGGAAAAAATCTATTAAAACTTCTTTATGTTTAACTTTGAAATATCTATATTCTAGATAAGATTTTAACACTACACAGAAAACCTTTGTTAAAAGCTTGACTGACATCGAGGAAAACTACTAAGCAGTATTTTGTGTTGTCTAAAGCATGACTTATAACATTAACAATTCTGCTTGCTTGGTCCACAGTAGCATGTTTCTCCAAAACCCAAATTTGTGATTTGGAATTTGATCATTTATGAACTGCTTCATTCTTTTTAAAAAGAGCTTTTCAAACACTTTAGAGAAAACGTGAAAACTGAATCTTACTTTACCTGTTGAAATTGTTATCTTTAACAATGTTCTTTTAATATGTTTTGCATATTCCTATTGTGTATATTATATTTTTTAAAAGCATTTATTTTTGCAAAATTGAAAAACCAGTTAAATATTTCACCAGAGCAAGTACTAGTTAAAAAATGGAGACAGTGCTTTTATGTTTAGTCAAATGAGTTAATTTTACTGTATTACTGATGTTAACTCTTTTATTCAAATATCATCTTGGTAAGTTTATTTTTAAAAATTAAGAAATGTAATATTTAATATTCTAAGAAAGTACATACATTTATTTTAAAAGAATTTTAAATGAGATTACAAAGTTAAATTTATCTTCTCACACATTTGATAAGTAATTGTAATTTTACAACTTAAGTTACATAGAGTAATTAAGATGTTTTGTGATTCTGGATCAATCACTGATTACGAGAAAGAAAAGACTGTTTACAGTGGTGACGAGAAAAAATTATTTTCCGTCAAGTTTTTCTTGTTTAATAGCCCCAAAGATTTATTGACAAATATATATTCATATACAAATCAAAAAATTATTTTATATTTAGCAACTTTAATATTTACTTGAGTAATTTATGGCTGTTATACATTGCAAAGCAAATATATAACACTACAATAAATATAAATTCAAAAAAATTTTAACACTACTATTTTGGTTTTTTTAAGTTTATCATAAGTCATTCATAAATATGTTAGTAGTCATTTTATCCATAAATTTATCAATTATAACATTACATGTAATTTGTCCTCTTAGAGCAAATAGATATTTAAATTGAATACACTTTTGAAGCTGAAATTCTTTGATTATAAACTGTAATTATTTAAAATGTTGTTCACCTCGTCGTCAGGGTACAGAATTTTTATTTTATTAAACATTTTTATTCTTTGTATTGGGGTGTATATGAAATAAATTTAATGTATGTGATTGTAATATCTCTCGTGTGAAAGTTGACATTAACTTGGCAAGTTGTCAACAACTCTGTCTTCTCTCATAACCTACAAGATAAAAAGAATTATTTTGATCATAAAATGACTGCATAAAGTCAATTTAAAGATCACTTAGAATGAAAAAAATACAATTTATATATGCTTTGAAATCAAAGAAAGATGTTTTGAGATGTGATGGTTGTGATATGATAACTAAATGGAATTATACATATATTTTTTTTATTTCAGTATTTGTTTAAAAATTATTTCTAAATAAATGCATTTCTTTAAACACCCTTATTTAATACAAGGCAGCACTAACAAGTGCAATAGATCAGACTTGCACAGCTGCTCTACCAATTGCTTCTCTATTACAGGAGTGTGATGCTATGAGATAATGATTGTTACCATAAACAAAAGGTTATACCAAATAATTATTGTTTATTGTTGGTCAGAAACATTTTTCAAGGATGTTATTTTTTATGTAGTAAATAAAACATAAAATTAGATGATAGTATATGTGGTATGTTTATAGATAATACCATTTTGCACTTTAGTTAACAGATCAAATGCATGAAATGTAACTGCAACCTGCTGATACCAACCTAATGCTATGGAAAGATATCCAATTATAAAATATCCCGATTTTTATATTTTTTCCATTAGTCTAGGAAACAACTGAAAATCAGTTGTTAGCTATGGACTTTTAAGCTATGGATTAGCTTAAAATATATTTTAGCTATGGATTATTAAGCATTTGAATGAAAAAAAATTATGCTTACTTAAGATAAGTGCTGTGGCTTACATGCTATAACCAGCAATGGTTCTGCTGGAAATATCCTTTTTAAATTTATAGATTAGTATGATGAAATGTGGTTTATACTTGTATTTACGTAAAATCATAGAATGTATACCATTTATTTACTAAATATTTGAAATTACACATTAGAAAATCTTTTCAGGACTTTTCAAAGTCTGGTTGGTAAACCAGACTACAAAGTCCCTTCCCAAAGGTATTACAGGTCTGCAGTATTATAGAAAATGAACTAAATTATAGTCCTGAAAAGAACCGGAAGCATTTTATTATTAGCAGTTTTATTACTACTATTGAATTACACATTTTTATCCAGATATGGTGCAGTCTACTTTGCAGCTGTTTTAAATATTGTTTATAAATTTAAAATGGAATATGTGTTAAATTGAAAAAAAAAAAATGTTCTTTAGTAACTCAAAATATACTCGGTGTATATTTAAAGTTAGCTGTGATGTAGATAAAATTTTTACAATTTTTTTCTTAAAATGAACTTTACTATAATTGGTTATAAAAGTTTCATATTGAAAAAAAGTTCTTATTAGAAGAGGAGTAGAATCCCCATAAAAAAATTCCTGTTTTATTTACTCTCTTCTATAAAGTATCTTGTAAGTAAGAAAATGTGAAAAGAAAAATCTTTCTTTCAAGGGACAAATTTAGGTAGGATTTCATAAAATTTTGTAGACAATAATTATTAAACATTATATGAATTTTACCACACAACTTCAAATTTTTATTCAAAACATTTGTTGGCAGAAAAATTATTGAACGACCAATCTTTAATGGAACAGGAACAATTAATCTACTGTTGACACAAAAATTATATATACTTCACTATATTAGCCATTAATAATAGAATGAAAGTAAAAATAATAATTATACACTGCTATGTTACTTAACAAATTCATTAATACTTTAGTTTGAAGCTTTGTAAGATAAAGACTATGCAGCCATATTCAAAACGTTACATCTTTTTGGTAATTTTTTTCTGCATTCAATGGAGTTAAACCATCATTTTTCATTACTTTTGAAAAGTATGTAATGTGTTGCAAATGAAAAACGTTCAATATACTTTTGAAATGAAGCCTTCAGACTATTTTCAAAGCCTTCTGTCAAATAGCTTGATTATGATGATTAATTGCCATTAAAAAGGAAACTCTTTTACCAATTGCAATAAAATTATTACACAAGGTAGCTTACAGTATTGACTTAGCTCTTAAAAATTGTTTTATTCTTAACAATAAGATATTTTATAAATTACATAACATCCGTAAACACAGAACAAAATTGTTCAGAAAGTAATTTAACTTGTTTTGAAAATGGCTAGATAGTCTTTATTTTTCAGTCTTTTCTGGTTAGCATTGCATATTATTGAATCTTACAGCAAATTATATACTTATATTATGATGTTATTGTTTATTCTCTTAGTAATATGTTAAAATTCAAGAAAATCGATTGGAAAATTTACAGTAAAAAAGTAATGCATATTCCTTCATTCCAGACTGTCTTAGCTCACGCTTGATAGTTTGTAATTTTTCTGTATCTCTTTGAATGGCTTTTTTAATACTTAGTATTTTTTTTGTATATTCATTTTAAGAATAAGAATAAAATAAAAAAATGTTTAAGTAAACTTAATAAAATAGAAATTACCAAAAAAATGCACTAAAGAATAATTTTTTTTTAAATTTTACCTTTTAGTAATTAAAATAAGATGAAAAACAAAAGTTAATTACCCTTAATTTGGCATAAGTTTCAAAAAGTAAAAATTTTAAGAACTGTTTGAAGTGTATTTTTTTAAACATTGTTTTATTTAACTATTTATTAAATTCTAATAATATTTTACTGACAAAGCATGTGTAATTTTGAAAAATATTAAAATTATTAACTTATAGTATTTATATGTATAGTCATATGATTTCATAACAATTTCCTGACACCTTTGTATATGTATTTTTAACCTAAAACTCTTACCCAGGTGACATAAGAAGTTTTATTTTGAAATAAATTTTTTTTAAATAGATTTTACTTTTGTGGAAGATGGCTTCTGCTGTTCTAAATGTTTGTGAACTTGTAGATCTAGCTATTGGTGTACCAGATGTAAGTTTTGTTTCTGAAATGAAATTAACTAAATTTTTTTTAATGTAAGTTTACTCGTATTTGATGTACTGTGAAGTAGACATTATAGAAAGAATCAATATCACTTTATTACTTACTATTCAGTATATTGTTTTCTTTGATTTCTTTCCTTTCATAAAAACGTTTTTGGGTTTATTAAATTACCCATTCAAAATGAAGTGAATAAGTGACATTTATAAAATTTATTAAATGCATTATTGATTATAAAGAATACAAATTAGTAACATGGAAAAAATTAACTAGATAGTAGAAAAAAATAATTGAGTAAACTATGCAAGGAGAAATCTTTTCACATCGTAAAATAGCAAAACAACCTTAATCATTTTGATAAACTTCAAAGTAAAATGGCAGTGACTTGTTTATTAGCAAGACTTTATGTCTGGTGACTCGACTTTGAGAAGATATGATTTGTAGTGCAGTCTTAGGAGATATTGTAGGCTAAACCAGAATTTCATTTTTGAATGTATTTTGAGCCACTGAAGATGACTATAAAGGTAACTGAATTTTGGAGTAAATATGTTTAAAAACATTCTATTATAAAACTTTGTTGTGTTTTTAACAAAAAGTTTAAATTTCAATTTTTCTCAGGGGAGGTTGGGAAGAGTTAAATTAAAAATTTTGTAATTATAAGGACAGCTCATTTTTGACATCTTTTTGTTATTAATTTTTAACAGATAAATATCTGTTCTCTTCATTGTTGATAATCTATGACCAGTGAAAGTGATCAAAGAATGCTTTCTAATCATTTTATTTTTAAATATGAAACCCTCATATATAAAAATTGCAACTGAAAAAATCATTTTTATTCTGTGATAAATTTTTAAGTGATTTTGATTAATTATGTTTTTTGATATTTAGGTCAATGCAATAAGCATTGAGTTATTGCAAGCAGTATTTCATATTATTCTTACAAAATTTGGTATCTCTCAACTTAAAGTAGAATTTGAAGGCCAGGATGCAAAACGAATTAAGGTAACTTATTATGATTAATATGTTGGTAGCAACATCAATCGATAACATTGCTTAGTTGTTTAACAATCTGTTAATCGCTGTTAATCTGTAGTTTATGTTACAAATTGCTATTTAATTTTAAATTAATTTATTTTAATTTTACCCATTAATTACAAATTAATTAGTTAAGATGTTAATTGATGTTTGTAACATTTGTTAAAAATGTAATTATTGCAAATTTGTTTATGTATCACCATTTTTAGTCACAACTTTATATCATATATTTTCGGGTTAATTTTTTTTGTGTACGCATTTAAAGCAGCAATGCGCAGATAGTTACTTTTAGTTTATTTATTGCAATTATCCCTCTCATCAGATTTATGGGGCTTCACACAAGTGTTTAATATTGTTTTAGTTGAATTGAACAGTGTTATTGTGTACATTTTTCACTTTATAGAGGTTCTGCAATTAGGCCTCCATTTTTTACTTTGCCTGATGTCTACAAATACGTGAAAAAGTTTTGCAGTGAAATTTGTTTTTGTGCCCCAACTGTATGAGGGTTCAGTTGTTTTGTTTAAACAGTGACAACTGCAAGTAGCTTGCCACTGATCGAGAACTTGACAGATTGCATGACAAGTGCATGACAGATTAGTGATTGGAGGTTCACTATTCATTCTTATCTTGAACATGAGGATTTATGGAAATTCATCTTGGGCGATACATTAGCTATCACAAACAAATATAATATGGCCAAAGCCAAGGCCAAATTTGTATTAGATGTGGATATTAGTAATTATTCTCTCATCAGAGACTGTATCATTATCTCATTAGGAAATTTTCTTTGAGCAAAGCCTTTTACTTGAAAATAGTAAAAGGTGGAAATCTTGTTTCATTGCTAAAATGGAACATAACTGTTCATATCTGTATAGCATAACTGTACTTCTTTGTTTTTCAAAGCTATCAATTCAAATAGAAACACTTCTTTCAACAATCAAATTTATCGTTGAATTTTGTGGCATATCAAAGTACACAGGCGTTCGTTATTGGTGGTAGTTTGAAATTGACTTTTAAACATATCATTGAAATTCTATAAGCTTTTCTTCATATACATCTGGCAATCTTTGACTTTACTACACAAGCTAATGACTCCACATAAATTATACACTTTAACAGCAATGACCACTAAAACATTTTCTTCCTATCTATAATATGGCAGTGATTGTCTTCACTAGTTTGAAACCTAATCCTGTAAATTTTCTAACAGAGACTAGATTACAACAGTAATCTAGTGAAAGTGTAATTTAAAATTATTTTTTTTATGGGTTTGTAATTTTTTTATACAGAAAATGAAAGAAGAAGCAAAACCAAATATGACTAAGTTTTTGAATTACAGTATTGTAGAACCAACAGAGAATGAAGACGCATTTAAAAATGTAAGTTAAATTTTTTAACAAAAACCTTTTTCAAATATTTTTGAGTTTATTGATAATTTCTTCATTTCTATTTATAGATATCTTTAAAAGAAAATGTCTTTTGCATTTTACATTTAAGTAAGTTTATTGTGTTAAAAAGTGTTTCTGAAAATGTTGATTTGGTAACTTAAAAAGTGCATTTTATTTTACTTCAGAAAGAGTACACATATAATAACAGAGTTGAATGTGTTTAATTTCACCTGACACTCCATGACAGAGTGTTAGCTTCTCTGTCTGTCATCAGAAAGGTATTGATTCTATCAAATAGAAATGGGAGCAATGCTGGATCAAAAATATACTTCTTATATTATTATCTAAAAATTAAGCAAGGATATTATTTCTTCATCTTCATAAACATATATGTTCTTTACAACCACCTCATAAATTAAAGTAATTAGATTTGTTATAGAATGTAAAATAAGTGAAAAATCTATTCATCCTCTAATTTATGCAGAAATATTCTTTGGAAGATATTTGATGCAGGTCCTTTCTCAAGCTCAATAAAACATATTATCAGAAATTCTTTTTTCGGAAGAAAAAATTCACTAAGAAATTTCAATGTATTTTGGATTGTTAGCTAATAATGCAATTATAAAGAAAACTAGGTACTTTGGCATTAACCAGCATGCATATTATTTATTTTACAAAATTAATGTTAATAAGGCACAATGTAAATATAAGGTACTTGTGCATTAGCCGGCACACGTATTATTTTGCATAATTTTCTTATTATTATGAATTTATTTATCTAATGCTAGTTGTTAATGTGCAAGTATCTAAATAATCAAAACATTACTGATAATTAGTCAAGGTTAGCGAGCAAAGTGCGCGTAAGTATTTTTTTTTTTAATCTCTGGGACCACTGTTAGGACAGAGAATAAGATGAATGTTTTGTAGTGTGTGGAAATGCCATGCCTGACCAGGATTTGAACATGGTACCTCCGGATGAAAGGTTCCAGGTTTGAATCCTGGTCAGGCATGACATTTTCACACGCTACCAAACATTCATTTCGTCCTCTGAAGCAATACCTAACTGTGGTCCCTCTGCTCACTTCACTCACTAACTTCATCTAATTAATGTTAATTATATATGTTATTCTCCAAAATTGGGAGCAATTAATCAAATTCACTGGTATTATGAATCACCGGATTAAACAAAAAATGATATGGTATGAAATTATTTAAACAATTTTTTTTATAAAAAAAAAAAAAAAATTAATTTTTTTTAAAAACATTACTTAAAATTACTTAAACTTCTTTTATGACTAGCGTTAGATAAATAAAACATGCATAATAATAAGAAAATTATATAAAATAGTATTGTGCCGGCTAATGCATAAGTACCTTTATTAACATTAAGTGCATTATTAACATTAATACTAAAGGATAAAAAACTTCTAAAGAAAATTCTACTACTGATTCATTCACTTTAAAGGGAATTTACGGCATGGTACTAAAGCATATAAATCAAATTTTCACAACATTGATACTTAAAAAAATAAATAAATTCTCATTTGTGCATTTGTGATTATGTTCCTTGGGTAGTTAAAGCATGAAATTACTAGCTATTGGAATGAGATAATTCTGATTAAAAGGAAAATATATTAATTGAATATTAAAGGGTAAATTAAATGAAATATTTTATAAATAAAATAAATTTATTCATTTGATTTAAATTTTTGTGAAAATATCTTCCTGTCTAAAAAATAGTATTTCTAGTTACATAAGAAAATATTTGTAGAATTTGTTGTGCAAAAAAATTCATATTCTGTACTGATTGATCAATACAGTAAAAAGAAAAGAAAACAAAAATTAAATGGATTATTTTTTGTTTAAATTTTTTATTCTTAGTCACTTCGCAGAAAACATTTCTGTAGATAAGATTTTTAAAAAAATTTAGAAAGACTGAAGCATTTTCTAAAATATTCAAAAATATGTTTCCTAAAATGCTAAATACATTGAGTTTGTTTACTTAACTCATTCTATTGAAAAAAAAAAAAATCTTTTATTATCATTTATCTCTTTAAGTTATTTCTAATGAATGATTTTTGAAACAATTATTACGTATTCAAGAATTAATAATTCCATTTTTTATTGTAAGTCCAGTTTTTCTATTAAATATTTAGTTTAATTTTTAATGTAATACTGATTTAAATTTTTTTATGCTAATAATGTTCTTGATAAACTCAGGTCATAATGAACAGAAACTGTGAATGTTTGAGTCTGAGTGTTTTACTTACCATTTCATCCTTGTTAAAATATATAAAGCATGGCCAAAGTCTTAATCAAGAGAAAAAAATAAAATAAAATCTAATGCTGAAAACTTATCCTAGGGTATTTTCAAGAGTTATTCATGTAACCATACATGTCCCATAAAAATAATCTTGAATTTATCATTGATTTGAATATTTTTGAAAATGATAATAAGAAAATAAAATTTTATATTATTATATTTCAATAAACATTTTAATGAAAAATAGTGTTTAGATTCCTTATTAATAACTTTTCTTTAATTTATTTACAGGAACAAAAACAGATTAAAGATAAAATGAAACAGTTTGAATTTCAAAGACTTGAAAATAAGGTTTGTTTTTAAAGTATTATAACAAATAGTTATATTTATTACTTAATTCAATCTTAAGTACAAAAGTAAATTATAAAATTAATGATATTGTATTTTTCTTGTGATTTTTTGTGAATTTGTGAAAGTCTTATCTCTGTACCAATAAAATAGAGAAGTGGTTTATCTATTTTGTAATGCACAATACAGTGTCCTGAAAGTCTGGAAATGGCTTAATTATATATAAAAAACTGACTGTGAGTATGTCCAGAATAAGTTGATATTGTATAAAAGAAACTACTCTGTTGTGTTTGGAATTATCGTCGGCCATCTTGAATTCAACTTTATGTTTTTAATTGGCATGATCAATCATATTACATGATTTCAATGTAGATTTTAATGGGAAAAACTTAAGTGAAAACTCCATGTTGATAGGTTCATCCACGTTTTAGTTATTGACTGAAATTGACGATATTGTAAGAAATATTGTTCCAATTTTGTTAGAAATTTCTTTATTTAATATCATAATGATAAATATTGATATTTTGTAATTTAAACAAAAATAAAGAATAGAATATTTGCAGTGATTTTGGGTTTGTATACTGTAGTTAAAAAGTTGGCATGAACGCAGTTTGTTAACTCTAACTTATTTTAGAAGGTTATTAAACACCATAAATTCATTTTAGTGTAAATTTTATTATTCTACACTTATAAGTAGCACAATCTGAATGCCTCACTATGGTTTTTTTTTATTATTACTCACCAAAATTTAGAAAGTTTAAACATATAGATGCAGTTCAGTTGATCATGAATCTTATAATTCCAAGTGTTAGCACTGCAAATAGTAAAGTGACAGCAACAGGATGTAGTAGAAAGAATCCAGTCATCAGTTCAGCAATCCATCCCCAGCCTGCATATCAAGAGATTTCTAAACTTTGATGAACATTACTTAAAAACATTATTTTAAATAGAAAATAATAAATGTTATTTATTCAGGGTATATATTTCTTAATAAAATAATAATTTTTATTGCTGTTTTTATACAGTCCAGAGTATTTGTTTTAGTATTTTCATTGATATCGTGTACTTAATGTAAAATTAAGAGTCTACTACCTGACCATCAGTGCTTGTTTTAATTATCGATCACTTTCACTATATTAATTCACTAAATGATCGATTAAGTTAACTTTAGTTCTCTTAAAGTCTCTTAGGTTAGTTTGAAGAGGTCATCGGAAAGAGAAGAAGAAGAAGATGAAGAAGATAGAAGACCGTCTATGCGACCCAACGTCCCGGACGGGAGTCCGGGAAAGAGCCCAGCAGAGATGCATCCTGAAGGGCAGCCAACAAAGAAGTGGATGAAGAGCTTCTACTTAACCTTTTCCTACACAACTTACAATTAAATCAGCAATTGCGACTTATTCCGGAGAAGGGCTCCCTCCAAATAACCAATGCCCCCTTGTGGCGTGTTTCTGCTAGCCAATAAAGCGTTAGTACCGAGAGGACTTCAGTGGACGGACAGAAGGGGAATCATGTCGGGAGCACGGGTTTTAAAAGCCTAGCCTCCTGCGGTCTGACCCAGAATTGGGTGTGATAACGCTGGACATGAATGGACACGGAACGCTATACAAAATCCGTCCATAAAACTAAAAGAAACCACTAAAATCATACCCGACATTAAAATAAACCCATAAGCACGTCCGAATAATAGATAGATACAGCAGCAAGGGACATTGTCCAGGCTCTGCGTTTTCGAAGGGAGAAATGAAACTCCCGCCACCTTTGCGTTCCACGTTTCGTTCCATCTTAGGTTAGCTCTATTGAGGTAAAAAAAAAAAATTTTTATGATTATTATATTTGGTGTTCATTGCTTGTAACTAACATTCATTTCTTCAGTATGAAAATTAATCATGATATAAATTTTTAAAAAATCTTATAAATCTGTATCATTCTTAATCAGGTTAGATTGCTAACGACACATGTTGAAGCCCTCACAATGTTACCAGCAGCTGATGAAATGATTGAAAAACTTCGAGTACAGCCAGATGCTACACCTGTGTTAGAGATGTTGCATAATGTAGCATTAACAAAACGAGTATCTGCCCTTGAAGAAGAAAACAATAAGGTGGATTTGCATAAATATTTTATTTTTTATTTTAATGCATAATGTATATTCTAATAATTCACTTAATACATTTATTAATTATAAATATATATATATATATATATATAATTAATACATTTATTAATTATAAATATATATATATATATATATATATGGTAACATTTAATACCTTTCATTGGAATGTTAATTATTTTTAGAGGATAAACACTAGATTATGTTTTCTACTAGCTTGTATACTTTTTTGTCATTATCATTATGTACAGGTGAATCAAAGAAAACAGGAAATTTTGAAAGTTGTGTTAATAGCCGTGGGCGATTGGTACCACTTGATAAGTGGCGCCAGCCTCTCTAACCTAACCTGCAATTTAGTTGTCATGGATCCTTGGAGTGGTGCGCAACGTGCATTTGCTATCAAAGCGTTTTACAAAAGCAATGACAGTGTGGAGGGAGCGTAGAGAATTTCACCGTCATTTTAATCTGGGACGGCACGACCGTGTTCCATCAGCACATGCAATTAAAACATGGATATCTAATTTTGAGGAAACTGGTTCGGCAATGAGAAAGAAACCTCCAGGCCGTGAGCGAACCATCCGTGCACCACAGAATGTTCAAGCTTTACAAGATGCTGTCACACGAAGTCCACATCGGTCAATCTGTCGTCTCTCAGCATCTTTATAATTGCATAGTTCAAGTGTTCAAAGAATGTTAGTGAAGAATTTGCAATTCCATCCATACAAGTTGCAGATCGTCCAGGAACTGAAACCAAACGATGCAGTTGTGCGAGCACAATTCTGTAGTGTAATGCTTCAGAAGATAAATGATAACGAAGAGTTTGTTCACAAACTGTGGATGTCAGACGAAGCGCATTTCCACCTCAGTGGATTTGTTAACAAGCGAAATTTCAGATACTGGGCACAAGAAAATCCTACACAGCTACACAGCGTCCGTTGCACAGCCAGAAAGTGACCGTGTAGTGTGCTATGTCATCTTACGGTGTTATAGGCTCTTATTTTTTTGAGGATGACAACGGTCTTGCGATTACAGTGACGTCGGCTCGTTACGTAGCCATGCTTGAAACCTTTGTTATGGAACAACAAAGGAGATTTCCACCAATTCTTAACACAGCCTGGTTTCAACAAGACGGAGCAACGTCACATACTGCACGAATATAGATGGCAGCTGTACGCCGATTGTTTGGACAACATGTCATTTCACGAAAGGGTGACATTAGATGGCCTCCCAGATCGCCTGATCTCTCAGCTTTTTATTACTTTTTGTGGGGTCACCTTAAAAGCAAAGTGTTCCACAGTAGACCTGCTACAACGGAAGAACTGAAGGCAAAGATCCGAGAAGCAATTGCGGAAATTCCAGTTGAGATGTTACGTCAAACCATGAACAATTTTAACGAAGAGACTTCATGAGTGTTTATGTAGAAGAGGAGGTCACCTGCAAGATGTCATCTTTAAAAAATAAACTAAAATGTATGTATCCTAAAATGGCAACATTTGTACAATTACATGAAATAAAATTCATTTCCTAAAATAAATTTTTCATTGACATTATTTAATTTTTTAAATTTCCCGTTTCTTTGAATCACTCTGTATAAATAAAAAGATACTTTTGCTAATATTTTATTGGGCATAATGATCCTTATGACTGAATCTGATATTAAGACTTACTTTAAATAGAACAGATCTGAATATACTACATAGTAAAACTGTGCACACATAAAAATGCTTTGAGATTGATTGAAGAAAAAGAAAAAAATATGTACAGGATTAGTGATAAACTGTGAATAATCTGGCATAGTGAATATATAATTTTAACTTTTTCAACTATTTCTGTACATACACATTCTATGTTGGTATTTAATTATTTATTTATTATACTTTTCTGAACATAGAAAAGCAGTGATTACAGACATCAACAATGAAAGCAAACATAAATAACATAAACTATTTATATATATGTAACAATTTGATTATACACATAATTAGATTAAACATGTACTAGATACTGAATCTAGAAGTTATGTATTGCATTACACTCATAGCAGGACTATTTTATTAATTCAGCTTTTTCTGTTAATAGATGGCTTCTCTTATTGAGCTTATGATTAGAGAACAGAATAAGGTAAGATCTGTGATTATAAAAAACTTTCCTGACTCTAAGTTGGATGCTATAGAATGGTAAGTTACTTTCACCACATAAAAGTAATGTTAAATTTTCTCAGTAAAAGTAAGCATTAAATGTTAATTGTAATGAGTCGTAATGTTAAATGGACTTGATTGTGATATCTTAAAATTTTATGGTGGTTTTTTTTTTATTTTATAACTATAACAGTTTTTTTTCTACTTTGTGTATTAATTGAACTGTAATGTCACTGGGCAGTATTGCAAAATGTATTTTTTACTGGATGAATTTTTTAATTCTAATTTCTTATTTATTAGATTTTTATTTAGAGGAAGGTCTTCCCAAAAATGAAGAAAAAAATTATTTCTATTTTCATAGAGCAAACTCTTCTCGATAAAATTGTACATTTGTCTTATTTTTTACGTTTAGTTTTTTCTCTTCTTTGTTAAAAATTCAGTAAAAATAAAAACAATATCATAATCACAGCGTAATAGTTTTCTTGATAAAATTATATATTTATCTTATTTTTTACATTTAGTTTTTTTTTTTTTTTTAAAATTGAGTAAAAATAAAAATGTTATCACAGCAACAGTTTTCTTTTTCACCAAAGAATTTTGATTTTCAAACTTTAACAGTTTGTTGAGGAACTGAGTTCACCAATAAGTAACTTTATCTTAAAAAGCACTGCTTCATTATATAAAAAACACTGAGGTTGGTCTTCTACAGTGTTTTTAGAGGCTGAAATAGAATGATAACAAAAAGCCTATCTAATTAGTCTTGCATTTATAGCAATCTAGCTGACCCAGCAATGCTTCTCCATTGCTAGATTTGAGTATATATATAGATTAAATGAACACAAATGAAAGTTTGATAAAACATTAAAAAACTGAACATTATGGAACTTCATAAAATTTAACCTTTCCCTTTTTCCCTTCTTCCCATCCTCCCTTTTTTGCATCTTCCCCATTTCCCTTCTCTTTTCCCCTTTTTCCATTTTTTTGCAAAAATATCTCTTTTCATATAAGTAATATATATTCTGAAATGAGCCAAATTTGACATTAAATGCAATTTTTCAAAATATCTCAACCCCAGAGCTATTTAGCGGGTACATTTTTTGCAGAGATATTTATTTCCATGTAAATAACACATATTCTGAATATGAACCAATATTGGACCGTAAATACAAATGTTTTTGAAGTATCTTGTCACCACGCCACCTAGTGGGTTGAAGGGTTGAAACTAATTCAGAAACCTTCGCGGGCGTGCGCACAACAACTCGCCAAAGTTTCATTTTAATTGAATGAATGGTATAGGAATGCATATGGGACAAACAAACAAACATTTGTCTTTATTTATATAAGATTTGATGAGGGAAAAAATGTTTCAAAGAGAATCATAAGTGCTACAGTATTTTGTTGATTGAAATTTTGGATCTACTACTTTTTCTTCTTTGGAGATGGGAAGAGTTTTTCTTCTGGACAGATAAGCATAGAATCATCCAGGAGGAATAAATTATTGAAGCAAATTGAAGTAATTCAGATTTATACATTGAACAGAAAAAAAAATTAAGGATATAATTCTAAAAATAGAAGTACTAAAGAAAAGTAGGAAAAGGGGAACCTAAATGAGGACCACATTTATTTGGTGTAGAATTTTTCCATACATCTTGCCTTTTTCTTTAATCATAATTTTCAACAATTATGTTTTTCAGGAATCTTTGATCTATTCAAACTAAATTAAAGACTTAAAAAAATATATATGCAAAATTTCATTACTTTTAAGACTCTGACTTTGAAAAAGTAAATACTATGGCTTCAAATAGTTTAAAAAAAGTATTTCCTTTGTTATCCCTAATTTTTATTATTGATCAAAAGATATTTTAAAATCTTAATGTGAAAGAAATGTTGTTTTCGTACTCAGTTTTCTTCAATACCAATTTCATGTAATGATTTTACTAATCAAGTTATGATTTTTGAAAATATATTCATACTTTTCACCCCTTCTGCATGTTCACCCTTTTGCCATGATTTTAGAGGATGAAGGTAATATTTTAGTAATTTTTATTCAGGATTGTAATAAAAACAGTAGCAATATATAAGGTATAAAAACGTTTTTCATAAAATTACAGTATAATGAAATCATTATTTTAAAAGAAAACTCCCCTTAAACTAAAAAATTAGTTTTGCTGAAGGAATTCATCATATACAAAACTTTATTTCATCAATAAAGTTTGCAGAAATTAAAAAAAAATTGTATCTCAAAATCTACTAGAGATAATCAAACTAGTATTTTTTTTTTTTAAATTACCAACTCAAAAAGTTTTTTACATACCTTAGAATGTTTCAATATGAGCTCTGTGGGTCGCACTGCAAACATCGAGCTGATAATAGACTTCTACCCAGGTTCACTGGATCATTGCAGGCGTAACTGTGGCAATAGCAGCATCTGTTTTCTTAAATGTTTTGGCATAATTGTAGGATTGGGGATCTCAGCAACACAATGTAATTATTGAGTATATCAGAGGTTCCCCAAAAATAAACATGTGATGCCTGATCGTGTGATTAGCCCATTCTTTTTTCACGTGTCTACTATCATGGGGAATGCTTATTTAGACATGCTACAACTGTACGTTTTCCTGCAAGTTGACCAAATTTAAAAAGAAAATAACATTGATGAAATGTTTCAACAAGAAAGCCCCCACACTTTAGTCTAGGTGTTCAACGTGCTCTCAAATAAAGATTCCTTAATCGGTGGATTGGTAGGACTGGTCCTGTGCTTTGGCCTTTGTGACGCCCAGATTTGACATCCCTAGACTTTTCTATGGGAATACTTTAAAAACATTGTCTGCAGTGAAAAAAATCAGGGACGTACAATATTTAAGATAATGGATCACTGCTGCTATTGTTACGCTTGGATGATTCAGCGGACCTGAGTAAAAGTCGATTATTGGCTGGGTGTTTGCAGAGTGACTTACACAGCTCATATTTCAATATAAGCTGCGTAAGTCACTCAGATGCGTAAGTCTTGTTAGATGTACAGAGTACATCTAACAAGAGTAGCCAGGAGAACATGGTCAAACATATTGGTAAATGCATAGAAGTGATAAACATCATTTTGAACACCTTCTGTATATTATTATGTACATGTTTGCCAATAAACTATTATTTATAGACAACTAACTGAACTTCTTTTAAGTTGAACACTGTGTTTCAAAAGCCATGTAAACATATTGAAATAAATTAGAACATTTTTCTTTACTGACCCATCAATCCCCTATTTTAAGAAAAAATAATTTCTTAAGGAGTGTAGACATCACATAATATATGACTATGTAAGAGTGTGAGGTGGTGATGAGTTTCACCTGTAAACTTGTCTTGGCGTAAGAAAAAAAATTACCCAAAAATATTTTACAATTAAGGAAAACTCATTTCTTTTACAATTAATTTTAAAATTTGAACATTTTTAAATCTTGAAAAAAGTTTGAAAAAATTATACTGTAGTTTTCTATTGTTATGAAAATGAAAGTAAAAGCACAAACACAGTAAAGTAACAACTATATGCAATATACTCTATGATTAAAAGGTCCTGTTACCCATTTTTAATGTATGGTAATCTTTTCCTAATGAAGGGAAATTTGATTTGTGATGTGAGATTGTTAATTTGTAATATGATGTACTCTCTATACAAATCTGTTTTAAGAATTGTAAATTTTAGTATTGTTTGAGAATACACATTTTCTTTGCAACAATAGATTTTCATTCTTGAACAATATTTTGCAACAAAATCCTATATGAGAGTGAAAGAGTCTTTTCAAATAAAAATTGCTGATGTTCTGTTTTCTGAGAAAATAGTAATTTCTAGGGTAGTGAACCATTTTTGAGAGACAGGTACTGTTCATAACAGAAAATGTCATGTTGACATTCTTTTTTGACAGATGTGTGGTAAGATATTAGATGTGAAAAAAGGTAGCTCAATCTCCAAAGAAAAATTTTATAAAAACTTTATTTGCAAGTCGATTTGTTGCATTAAAGTGTTGAGAGATCTGCTAAGAAAGTAGAATAGATCGATATTTTGTAATCCAGTAGCTACAGCCTGTAAATGTAATTGATTGGGATATTGCTGGAGATTTTCAAGTCTTTCATAGATGATAATTGAGTAGAAATTTTAAATGCAATGTTCTTTAATGATGAAGCTGGATCCATTTCTATATACATATATCTTAATATTTACTGTGTTTTGGTCGTTTAAATTTCATTTAGAATTAAATTTTATTAGCACAGTGGTCAGTTTGTTAATGAATTATTTTATACATATATAAGTTGTATTTTTATTGTATTTTAAGTTGTATTGTTTGTTCAAGATGTTAATATTTGCATTTAATTATTTACAGTGATAAAGAAAATACGTTTGTTGACACTCTTGCTCACGGTGATCTTTCCAGTAAACCAGAAATTAAACAAATTATAATGACGCAAGATAAAATCCAAGAAATCATTCACAAGATTTTACAAACTCTGGAGGGATATAATATTGATGGTATGATTTTATGTAAAGAGATTCAGAGAGTTAGATTCAGAAAGTTATAATTTAAGAGAAATCAAATGTTACTAAAACACCTTGGCATTCTGGGTGATAACATCCAGTAAAGGATGCTGCCTAGGATTAGAGATAATATTGCCTACCTCCAGTCTTATTTCATACACTACCCTACCCCCTCTTCTCTGGGGGATTCTACAAAATCTCCAAATTATTGGCAAATTTCAAACCTGCCTTGGAATTAGAATAGGAAAGTGATATCTGCAGTGGATAGTCTCCTAACAAAACCTAACTAAGTCTCCTAACTTGGAAAGGAGATTAATTTAAAATAGGAATGTGGGATATTAGAAGATTAAGGAACAAAGAAAATTAAGTGGTGAAAAGGAATAAAATGCAGCAGTATGGATGGTGCTGCAACACCAGAAACAAACAAGAAGTTCAATGTTTAACAAAATATTATCATATATAATGATGTTTAAAGATCTTAGTGAGTTTTCATTGCCAGGAATTAAATAATAAAATTGAAAGTTACTAAATGATAAATGAGAGACAAAATAAAATATATAGAAGAAACTTTTAAGTGTATACATAGAATTACAAGAAGGTTATAAGACAGTCCTGGTAGTATATAATTAAGATGAAGAGAAAATTTCATAAAATTTTAACACAGTGGACTACACGACTAGGTCAGGATAAATGAGAGTTGTGATTTGTTGCGGTGTGGGATTTCAGTGCAAGATTTGGAGATACAGTAAATGGCGGTATTGTTGAAAGTAACAGTGAACCAGTCCATAAGAAAAGTGATAGAATATAATTCAATTTTGTTGTTTCTAATAATTTGTAAGTCAGTAACCATGTTCTGTGTGCATAAACATGTACAGAAATACCTTAGAAATGTTCTATGGCTAAAGGAAATGATAAAACGGAATTTGAAAAGAAATTTTAAAGTGAAGAAGTTTGGAATTAAGCAAAAAGATAAATTGAATGAGGCTGCCAGTTTGGAGTGAAAAACTTATGAATAAAAAGAGAACTTATCAAAAATATTTAAACCTGTTTAAAAGAATATGTTGAATATTATTACAATTCAGATTTAGTAAAGATGGTAGTTTGAATGTAAAATGTGAGGTGATGTTGAATAAGATGTTCACAAATTAAAGATTATCATACAGTAAAAGAATTAAATTAAGGAGTAAATAATAACTTGAATTTTAATTCAATTTAGGAGGAAAAATGACAGCTGGTCATTTTTTACAATTTATAGGCTGAAGATAAATGACTAAAAAAATCATGATAAATCTTTCCTAATAAGACTAGAGGGAGTGTGGCCTGACGTATAATGATGTTTTAGAATCGCCAAAAGATTAAAAACATTATAGGCAGTTTGTCCTCTGAATTAATTAAATGTGCATCGAGGAAATTTTTAAGGTGCTTTCTTAATTTTATTAATATTTGTCAGAATGAGTTTGTATGATTCGACTTCAGACAGTGATTTTTCTACTTTTTAAGAAGAATAAGAAGAAATAATTGAGTAATTATAAATGCATCTGCCTGCCGAACTAAAGTGACAAAATAACTGCCAAAATTACTTCAAAGAAATTGAGTAAAATAACATGTTATTTTTTTAGAAATGTCAAGCAGGTTTTTCACCATAGAAAATCCTGTTCAAATAATGTCATTCCTTTATTTGAGTTGTTAAGAAACAAAGGGAATTTAGTATTCCAAGTTGTAACTATTATAGATATGCAAAGGCCTTCGGTAAAATCTGTCTGTTTGAAAATTTTACTTAAGAAAGGAATAATCATGTAACTAATTAGAATATTGTAGGATGCATAAGAAGGCACAGTTAGTAGAGTGGCAGAAGTTAGTTCCATAAGGGCTCCATCTTACAGTCCATTGTCACCTATTTTATTTAATCTGTTTATTGATGATATCATATGAGTATATGAATGGTATTATTAGATGGAGTAAAAATTTAATATTTCTGCACCCTTGAGAATTTTAGCTTTTGTAATGACTTAATGTTGTTTGCAAGTTTAGAGAACGACTATCAGAGATTTTTATTCACTTTTAGGTTTGATGGCTGATAAATGGATACTCTACATTTTATCAGAATAACGGGTTGTAGGAGCTGTTCACCTTAGGAGTAAAGTCTTCATTAACAATAAAATAGTAAAACAAGTTCAATTGTTTATCCACCTTGGGTGACATATTTTACATACAGTGAAGTGAGACATGATATTGATATTAAATTACAACAATTTTACAGTAATATTTATGCATTAAAGAAAACATTTGTTGGTAATGTGTAAAATGATAGAATTTTGAAATTTTATAGGAAATTGGTATGGTCATTTCTGTTGTATGGGTCAGAATATTGGACCTTGATTGTTCAACAAAATCAAATTTGAAGACTGCTGAGGTGAGCTAATTGAGATTTTTGCCAGGGTACAATTTATTGAGCCATAAGAGGATTGAGGGTGTTTGTTTTGAACTTATTTAGTCAGATTATATTGAATATCATTTAGAGAAATGGCATGCTCTTTTACTTAAAATGTCAGGTGGTCACATGCCTCAATGAATTTTTTGTTATAAACTAGCAAAGCTTTGTAATAACCATTTACCCTAAAATCATCTCTCACATATACTTGGATTTTTGAAATTTCAATTAAAAAATGTTTCTTTGATTTATAATGGGTCTTGATAATTAATCTGTACTGTTTATAATGATGATGATAACTTTTTCAATAGACCTAATATATGTATAGTTCTTATAGAATTATCGTATTTCTTTTTAATAAGTATTCTATGGGTAAAATAACAGTTTTTGCATGCTCTTTTACTTAAAATGTCAGGTGGTCACATGCCTCAATGAATTTTTTGTTATAAACTAGCAAAGCTTTGTAATAACCATTTACCCTAAAATCATCTCTCACATATACTTGGATTTTTGAAATTTCAATTAAAAAATGTTTCTTTGATTTATAATGGGTCTTGATAATTAATCTGTACTGTTTATAATGATGATGATAACTTTTTCAATAGACCTAATATATGTATAGTTCTTATAGAATTATCGTATTTCTTTTTAATAAGTATTCTATGGGTAAAATAACAGTTTTTTTAAGTCATCATCAATGTAACTGATAAACAGATACTGTTAATAAGTATTCTGTATACTTATAATAAAAATAAACAAATATAATCATATTTATCTATAATTAAAACTTTGGCAAAAAAGAATGGCATAAATGCTTCAATTTCTATTTACTTAATTTTTTTTTCAGAAACACTGGCAGCTATCATTTCAGATATCCAAGCACTTAAAGAAAAGGTAAAATTGAGTCTTTTTATCTTAATACTAGCATATGTATATATTTTGTTTGGAAAGGACTGGTCATATCCTGTCACTTTTGGCTCATATGTTATCAGTTACCATTTATGAAGCTAATTTTTTCATGCCACCTTTTTTTACAAAATGATCTTGTTCAATTGTAGATTCACTACTCTTATTTGTTATAAAAATTTCTCACTCTGCTTAAGATTAGTAAAAACTCAGAATCCATTACACTCTTTAAGAGAAATTTTTTGTTGTCAAATTTTGCACAACTCTACTTACTCAGATATCATATCGTACAGTGAAGACTGTCATTGTGATTAACAAGTTAAACATGGCAGAATAAGTGTGGCATTGCAGATGTATTATGGAAACAAATTTATTGTTGATATTTGAACTTTCATCATAGTTTGGATAAGTTTTATAGAGCTTTAATTCTTTTTTCACTATTGCCTTCATTTTAATAGTAGTTATTTCTTTAAACAGGCAGCAACACCAGGAACTGAATTAAGAGGAATGCCTAGCGATGAACAAAGTACTATGTTTGAAGGAATGGATAAGAAGATATATGTGCTAGAGAAGGCATGTCACAATAACGATGCTAAAATTAAAAACTTTGAACAAAGTAAATTTTAATTTTTTTTTGTTACATTGAAGCATAGATAGATTAATCAAGCCATAGTAGTTTTTAAATTAGTAATGGTCTTGTTAACTTACTAATTTCATTCATCTCCCTCACTAAAATACATTATATAAAGTTTAAAAAATAGTTACTCCGAGTAAGTACGTATTATGACATTTATTTACATAGTGTCCAAATACACGTGAATACTGCCATATTGCTTTCTAAAATACAGCATAATGTACAAGAGTTTTTATAAAATTGTCTCCCTCAAACATCATCCAAGATTTATCAAATTGAATTTATTCTTATATATATATGTAATATTATTCTAACATACTTAATTTATGCCATCTTTATCACTTTTTAATTTTTCTAGTTTTAATAAGGTAACTGTATTTTAATGATATTCTCATTATATCTAACCCAGTAATAAACAATGAATATCTATCTCATAATATTAAACAAATTAAATTTTGATAATGAAAATTTCAAATTCACATTTGAAATAGATAGTAATAGAATGTTAAATTATTTAGATGTCAATTTCAAAATAAACAAGGTCAACCAAATTGAAACATCAGTATATAGAAAATCTACATCTAATAAATTAACAATTCATGAAAGGTCAAATCTTCTGTGGTCTCATAAAATTAACATTTATAAAAATGTGATTAATAGAGCAATCAAATATATACATACAACAAATAGTGGTTGAAAATGGGTATGATACTACTTTAATTAATGATATTTATAAAAAAAAAAACAACTCTAAAAACCAAATAATAAAATAATTATCTTACAACCAATACCTTATTATGTATTCATAATAAGACACAAAAGAGTGAAAACATATACATAAAAGTATTTATCTACTAATAATATCATTGAAAAAATTACTAAAAATTACAATAAAGAAATATTTAAACCAGCATAAAACGTAATAACCACATAATAAAATATTTAAAAAAAAAACAAAAATTATAATAATAAGATAAACAATCTGTGTGGAATTTATATAATTAAATGTAATGATTGTGTTGGTATTATATAGGAAAAACAAACAGAGCCTTTAAAACTGAATTTCTTGAACATTATAGAAATTACAAAAATTATAAATTAGGTTTATCAAATATGGCAAATGATCTAATAAACAATCAACATTCTATTTTTGATATTAACACAATTTAGAAATTAATAAAGGTGACATAAAATTAAGTGTTTTAAAAAGATGTTACGTATATAAATATAAACAAAATTTCAGTTTGATAAACCAACAGACAATGTTTGAGGAAGACAGTCTTATCAAAACTGCAACAGAGAGCAGCACTTGTATAATAAATTAATAACAAAATTTTCCTTATTTCAGTATTTTTATTTTTTATTTTTATTATATAGTAACTAAATTATTTCAATCATGACTGAGGGATGCAGGATCCCACAAAGGTACTCTCATGGTAAAATTAAGGTAAGATATGACAACTCACTATTCTGTACTTGGTGGTTTTTATTTTAATATAATTTAAAAATATATATATATATACATACACAGGAGAGTTCAATGCAGTTGGTCGATGGTTGCACAAGCTTCCTGATGCCCTCATAAAAGAAGGTTTTCGATTGAGCTGCGAGCCAGGAATGCACCACTTCTTTCACTGTTTCATCAGAGGTAAATCGACGGCCTCTTTAACTGGACCAAACAAGTGGTAGTCAGAAGGGGCAAGATCAGGACTATACAGAGGATGAGCCAGTGCTTCAAAGGAGTTTCTGGAGCGTTTCAGCAGTGTGGGCAGCAGTATGTGGACGGGCATTGTCGTGCAACAACACAACACCTTTCAACAGCAGCCCTCGACGTTTGCTTCGAATTGCAGGCTTCAGCTTGGCAGTAAGCATCTCACTGTAACACGCACTGT
Organism: Lycorma delicatula; assembly: GCF_047948215.1. Lineage (NCBI taxonomy): Eukaryota > Metazoa > Arthropoda > Insecta > Hemiptera > Fulgoridae > Lycorma > Lycorma delicatula. Next base: position 70,490,079 of record NC_134463.1, read on the forward strand.
TTATTGTCATGACCCTTTCCTCATAATGTTCCAGTACTGGACCTTGTGAGTCCCAAAAAACTGTAAGCATCAGTTTTCCTGCAGATGTTGGGTCTTGGGGAACTTTTTTTGTAGGGCGAATTTGGATGTTTCCATTCCATACTCTGCTGTTTATTCTCCGGCTTGTAATGATGGATCCATGTTTTGTCACCAGTGATGATTCTGTCTAAGATATCCTGTTCGTTACCATAGCGATCCAAATGTTTTTGGCAGATGTCCAAGCGCATTTGTTTATGCAACTGTACGAGTTGTTTTGTGACTCATCTTACACAGACTATGAAACCCAAGTCTGTTGTGGAGGATTTCATAGGCAGAACCGTGACTAATTTGCAGACGATGTGCCACTTCATCAATAATTACTAGTCTGTCTAAAAAGAACCATGTCACATGCATGCTCAATGTTTTCCTCATTTGTGGCGGTAAACAATTGTCCGGCTCCTTCATCGTGCGTAACACTTGCGTGACTATTTTTGAGTTTTTCAATCCATTTATAGACACTCCATTGCAGCAACACACTGTTCACTGTTCCTGTACTGTACCAAAAGTCTTCGATGAATTTCAGCCCCTGATACACCTTCCGACCACAAAAAACAGATCACTGAACGTTGCTCTTCTTTGGTACAAACAGAAAGCGGAACAGCCATCGTTAACAACAGGGCAGCGATAATAGAACTAACCTAACAGCATCAAACCTACACAACCATAACAACAATTAAACCACGCATGCCTCATCTACGCAACACGACAGTACTACTAACATAAACAAAAATATAACTAAATTTAAATTGCGGATAATAATTGACTTAACCCTCATATATATTATATATATATATATATATATATATATATATATATATATATATATATATATATATATATATATATAATAAAACAGTATCAAATAAAATAATTTAAACAATTAAAATATAACCACCAGATACAGTCAGAATAAAAAGGTAAGAACACTTACTTAACTGTAGCGCTTTCAAAGTGTCACCCCTTAAGTATTTAAAAATTTAAATTACACATAATTCGAATAAAAATAACATTTTGAATAAATTTCATCAATTAGTATATACTTGTGTCAATAAAAAATTTAAGAACTTTATTTAAAATTTTATTTTTATTCTAATTAATGTGTAATTAATATGTTTAACTGCTGAAGAGGGAGTGACACTCCAAAAGTGCTACAGTTAAGGAAGTACTCTTAGCTTTTTATTGTAACTGTACCTAGTGGTTATAATATTATAATAGTTTAGATTAATTATTTAAAATCTATCCCATAAAAAGGATGGTGTGTGGGTTTGTTTGATTGATTGGTGTGTGGGTTTGTTTGTGTATGTGCTCACATTTTTAATTTAGCTGCTACTGGTGCAGAGTGGACCATGTGGTGCACCGAGTGCTATGTACAGCATTCAAAGGATTCATTCTTTCAAACAATTTATACTTCTTTATACAAATGTTTTATCTATAATTATATTAGTGATTTCGAATATACAATTATATTATATTTTTTCCTTAAAAGAGAAAAACCTTGGAGTTAGAGCTGTGTCAAAAAAATCACAACTCAAGAAACTGCTAAAAATGTTCAGGATTTTGAAGCTTTTCAATATAAAAGTTTTTGTTGTTGGAGTAATAAATTCATGAACGTTATTTTGTTATAATTGACAAAAACATTTAACAAATTCATGTGTAATGAAACATAAACCATATAACATATTCACGGTGGGCCATAGGCCCACTTTTTTCCTAGATAATATTAAAAAAATTATTTGTTTATATTGTATATTTATATATATCTTTTTTTAATAAAATAATTCATTAACAAACTGACCACTGTGCTAATAAAATTTAATGTTAAATGAAATTTAAACGACCAAAACACAGTAAATATTAAGATATATGTATATAGAAATGGATCCAGCTTCATCATTAAAGAACATTGCATTTAAAATTTCTACTCAATTATCATCTATGAAAGACTTACATCACCATCAATATCCCAATCAATTACATTTACAGGCTGTAGCTGCTGGACTTCAAAATATCAATCTGTTTTACTTTCTTAGCAGATCTCTGTTTTTATAAACATTTTCTTTGGAGATTGAGCTACCATTTTCACATCTAATATCTTACCACACATCTATGGACATGTAGACATTTTATTTTATGTAAGAAAGGAGTGAGAATAAGTCTCCAAGACATTTTATCTATACGGCATGTTCTTAATTACCAAAATAATTAACTTTGTCTAATTCTTTTTTTTCTTTAATTTATAAATTATTTAGTAATATATTTAATATATAAACATGGATACTATGAGAAAGGGTGGAGTAATTAAAATGTGATTGTTAAGACTTTAGAAAAGATTAAATGGACTAATACGAGTGAAAAATGGGGTAATTAGAAAAGTGTACAAGAATAAAAACTTAATTTAGAATAGAAAAGGTAATTGAGTATAATAGTTCATAAAGGAAAGGAGCTGATTATACAGTTCCAGAAAGATTAACAAAATAGACACCAGAAGAATTTAACAATTTCAGATGATCTAAAAAGGAATGATAGTTGTTAATAATAACCAAACCTTTTGCTTGGAGTAGAGAAGAATAAAATGGATATGGTCTAAGAGATCACCTCGGAGCAAACAGTAATACAATGATTAACTAGTGTATAAATGTATGATTATACATAATGTCTGATACTACATCGTGTATGATAATGTAGTGTGTTTGTAATATGGTATTATATATTATTATTTACTTTTTTTTTAGAAAAAATCTATTTTATAAATAAAATGTTTTACTTCACATTGTAGTGGCTAATAAATGTAAAGCAAATTTAAAGCTTTTTGTCAAAAATTTGGTAAAGATTTAATATAATCTTTTTAGTACCACCACTTTGTAAACTTTGAATTGTTATTAGTCTTATCTTAAACAATGATTTTATTGTATGATAACAGTTTTTTTAAAAAATAATTTTCAGATATTAGACGTGATTTGAATTCTTTAGAAGAACAATTTAAAGGTCTTGAGTCAGATCTTAGTTCAGTGGTTGATAAAATTCAGGAACAAATTCTAGACAATTTATCATACCAAGGGAAACGATCATTATCTGGACAAGTAAGTGTTTGTTTATTACTTTCGAAAACTAGCTCCTAGAAATTTTTAAAATAATTTAATTAATAGATATACTGCATTATTTTTGGTTCTGTTAGGATATATTTTAATGATTTTATTTTGCAGAAATAAATATAGAGATATAAAAATAGAACAAGATACAAACATGTTTCTTCTTTTCATTTTTTATCCTGTACATTCAGAACTGTTGAATAATAGTCATTAAAAATATTTTACACCTTTTTACGGATAAAATGAGAGCAAAACAACACTTTTCCCAAAGAAAAGCCAAAAAATGTGTCTTTTTAATATAAACTTTATTGAAAATTTAATTTGTTTTTGTGCTCTAAACTTTTAAGATTTTTTATGTAGAAATTATTTTTCTTCTTAATCTTTCTTAAAAATGTGGGGGGCTCTTTAATGTAGAATAATTACTATTCAGAGCTCTTTAATGTAGGACAGTTACTATTCAGAGCTATTTTATATAAGGCAACTTACTCTTCAGAGCCGCTCGACTGCATTTATATATTTTCATTGGCAGGACAAAATTTTCGTATTGATGTAAGGTGAGAACTTTAAGATCATTAGACAAACTTAATGCCTGCTATTTCTAAAACAAGAGAAGTATTTTTGGACAAATAAAAGCGTCTGAAAATTGATTGTTCACCCATTATTTTATTTAATTAAATATTGCATAATGACGTTTAGTCCTTTATTTCCATACCTTGTTAACTTTTTTTTTTAGTCTGATTTATTGTCCTTTTTTAGTTCAGTTTATTTTTTTTTATTTTTTATATTTTGGCTCAGTGATACAGAGTAACTGGACCGAAGTTATAACCATATCAGAGAGGTATCTGTTGAGAGCCAGACTAAGGAATGTTTTCTGTAAGAGGGTGCAGCTCTTTCAGTAGTTGTTAAGGGTGTAGGTCAGGAAGACTGGCCATATCAACAACCTCAACCTTTTGAGTACTGGGCAGCTGAAAGCAATGAAAAACTACAGCTTTTATTTTTCCAAGAAATGTAGCTCACTGCATCTTTATGTAGCAAAGATGGAGACTCCTTCCATGGTAGAATATTCTGGAGGTAAAGTAATCCCCTGTTCGGATCTGTGGGTGGGGACTACTAAGGAAGGGGGTCATCAGAAAATTAAAGAATAACATTCTATGGATCTGAGCATGGAGTGTAAGATGTCTAAAGTAGGTTGGTAGGTTAGAAAAAAGAGTTAAATGTAGATGTAGTAGGAATTAGCAGGGTTTGGTACGAAGAGGAAAATCACTTTTGGTCAGGTCATTTTAGAATAATTAATTCAGCTTCAAGTAAAGGGCAGTCAGGAGTAGGTTCATAATGAACAAGAAGATAGGGAAGAGAGTATTGTATTTCAAAATGCATAATGATAGAATCATTGTAATAAGGATAAAATCAAGACCTAAGCCAACAACGTTAACGTTATGCTTACAAGTGCCCATGATAATGAGGAGTAGTGTGTATACGAAGAAGTTGACCAAGCAATTAAACACATAAAAGGAGATGAAAATTTAATAATAGTTGGAGATTGGAATGCAAGCACTGGAAAAGGCAAGGAAGGAAATATTGTGGGTGAATATGGGCTGGGCAAAAGGAATGAAAGATGGGACTGACTTACAGAGTTTTGCATGAAGTATAATTTAGTAATTTGCAATACCCAGTTTAAAAATCATAATAGAAGAATATAAACATGGAAAAAGCCAGGCGATACTGCAAAGTATCAGATAGATTGTAATATAATATAATCATGATTAAATAAAGATGGCACACTGATTTATAATAAGAAAGAAAAGGTTGATAAGTGGGTGGAATATATTGAAGAGTTCTACAGAGGAGGAAATGAATTAGAAACTGGTGTTATACAGGAAGTCGAAGAGGATGAAAAGAGAGATACAATACTGAGATGGGAATTTAATATAGCATTAAAAGATTTGACTGGCAGAAAGGCTCCTGGGATAGATGGGATACCTGCAGAATTACTGTGTAGTGCTGGTGAGGAAGGGATAAATAGATTATTCAAACTGGTGTGTAATGTTTACCAAAAGGGGGAAGTTCAGTCAGACTTCAAAAAGCGTGTTATTGTCATCATACCACAGAAAGCAGGATCAGATAAATGTTAAGAATAAAGAACAATTAGCTTAACTTCTCATGCATCAAAAATTTTAATTAAAATTCTGTTCAGAAAAATTGAGACGAGAGTGGAAGAAGTGTTAAGAGAAGACCAATTTGGTTTCAGAAAAAGTATAGTGACAAGGGAAGCAATTTTAGTGCTGAGATTATTAACAGTAGGAAGATTAAAGAAAAACAAATGGATATACATTGCATTTATAGATTTAGAAAAGGCATTTGGTAATGTAGACTGGAATAAAATGTTAAGCATTTTTAAAAAATTAAAGTTCAAGTATAGAGATAAAAGAACAATTGCTAACATTTACAGGAACCAAACTGCAACAGTAATAATCAAATAGCATAAGAAAGAAACGGTAATAAAAAACGAGTCCAACAAGGATTTTCCCTATCTCTGTTACTTTTTAATCTTTATGTAGAACTAGCAGTTAATGATGTTAAAGAACAGATCAGATCTGGAGAAACAGTGCAAAGTGAAAAGATAAAGATGCTATGATTTGCTGATGATATAGTAATTTTAGCTGAGAGTAAAGAAGATTTAGAAGAAGCACTGAATGGCATGGATGAAGTCCTACACAAGAACTACTCCATGAAAGGTGAAATGGTTAAATAAGAACAAAACGAAAGTGATGAAATGCAGTAGAAATAAAGTAGATGAATCACTGAATATAAAAATCTGATGAGAAAAACTATGGAGGTAGAAGAATTTTGTTATTTGGGAAGTAGAATTACCAAAGATGGACAAAGCAGGAGTGATATAAAATGCTGAATAGCACAGGTGAAACGAGATTTCCATCAGTAATATAATTTGCTTGCATCAAAAATTAATTTATATATCCGGAAAACATTTTTGAAAGCATATGTTTGGAGCATAGCTTTATATGAAAGTGGAACTTGGGACGATTGGGATACCTGAGAAAAATAGATTAGAAGGTTTTGTAATGTGGTGCTATAGGAGAAAGTTAAAAATCAGATGGCTGAATAAGTTACAAATGAAGAAAGAAGCATTTGGAAAAATATAGAGACAAACTTATAGGCCAATCTTAAGACATCCTGGAATAGTTTTGTGAGTATATAAGTTAATTCTTGTTGTAGTTTGGTTCCATCATGTTTTATATTATACTAGCAAATACCCTGTTTGAATTTTGAAAATTGGACGATTACTTGCAGAGATATTATAAGAGTACCCCATTACAGCTCTCAAAACAGCGCCCCAGGGGCACTTTGTTTTTTACTAGTTGATGGTGATGATTGGTATAGCCTTGCACAAGGTGCTTGCATCACCCCTCCGCACTCTAGCCTCATATGCAGACCCCATGGGAAGCCCATTGTTTAATAACAATGGGCTTGTTTAATAACAAGTTTTAGGTAGATTTCATAAGAAAGCTACCCATTGTAATGGGTACCATGATTTGATTTCTGGAAAATTTTGACATATTTTCATGTTAGACCCCAAAACCACCGTCAGTTCAAAAGTTTATATATTCACATAATATAAATATGTATACATACATTCATATATATATATAATATATGTAATGTATTATATATTTTATATATATGTATATATAATTTCACTTTGTTGTGGACACGATAACTGTCATAATTTTGCATCAATCACTTTCAAATTGATACATAAAATATAACGACCCAAAATCTTGATTGAGTGCTTTTGCAAAAAAAAAAATATCGCTATAACTTTCTTATTTAGTAAAATATCAAATTCGCTGAAAGTTCCTGCTATTCGTTGAATAAGGGCCTAAAACTTATTTAAAGTTTTTTGATATCACCAACCATTGCCCCAGGGGTGGGAAAAAAGGGATTTTGAAGACAAAACAGCATACCTTCCTTTAACAGACACAATGTTGTTTACATTTAATTGGTTTAAAGTTGTCATTAATCCTCTAAACATTACCTAAAATGTTTGTCTGAAACAGTTTTTGTTATGACCAACCCTTATGGCAAAGGATGACCAAAATGTTGTTGGAAGTAGATTGGGCTTGTTGTTTGCTAAACATGGAAACTTTTCTTCACATGATGTCATTGTCATATTGAGTAAATTTGAAGTTTTCCTTAACTTTAATATGGAAATCTTTTTTATCTTGTACTTAGCACCAGTGAAATCTGCCTCGCTTTCCGGCGTGCTAATAGGGATTTTTTTTAATACTATTTTATTTAATGTACATTTAATCCTATTATATTTGTTATATTATTCATTCGACTGATTTGAATCATTCAGTTCAAACCCAGCTAACACAGTGGTAAGGGCTTACAGTTTATATTTCATTAATTTAAAGTTTTTGCTTCAACTGGCAAATCTCTACTACTATGTATATATATAGCCTATGACATTCCTGGTAGTGTAAGGATTCCAACACAGGGTCATACATACATAAATACACCCTAAATACATTACACTCCTTTCTAGACAGTCATGTACAAAGGAATTATATGTAAAAATAACCTGTACTGTATGTTTTTTTTTTTTTTGGAATAAAATAACTAAGTATATTGAAATATACTAAAAAACATAAAAACTATACTAAAAACAATTACACTTTCCTTTGAAGCATATAGTTTTTATAATCAATACTATTTAATATAGAATTTTTTCTTATTTTCCAGCATCTACTAGTGATTATAAGTCATTACTTATTTCTTAAAGTTTAAAGTCACACATCCAAAGAAAAGACTGTGATGATTTATGATAACAAGTTTATTTTACTCAGCTTCAGCTACTGACATTTTTTATGAGTTTCACACCCTTTTACTTTGCAAATGTAAAGTAATTAAATTTACTGTCTTGCCAAGAATCCATGTATTCTTATTTATTTTATTATAACTTATTCACTTTGAGTATATTTACTGAAGTTAAACTTTCTAATCATATAAACCATATTATTATTTTTAAAGCATGAAAATTATTTGTTGTTAAAAGGCTGATGAAATTCAGGATAAATGAGGAGAAAAGATTCAGGCTGATAAATTTAAGACAAATGAGGAAAAAAGGCTGCTTCAGTGAGTTAGTTGACTTTGGATTCACTAGAGATTAAGATTTTATCATGAAGATCTTCCTCTTTTAAATAGAGGTGGTGCATATAATGCATTGTCATATTAAAAAAAGACTCATTAGTTCTTTGTTTTACACTATCTATCCTGTTTTTCTCAAGGTTGTTAATGTATGTAATACACCTGAGATAATTAACCCTCCCTACATCAAGTGCAACTTATCTCACAGATTCATCATCCACAAATCTATAAATATAAAAGATCTGACTTGAATATCACTTTAATATCTTCCCCCTGTACCGTAAACTGTCATCAGTTGTTTTTGTGATTCAGTACAGTTAAGACATAATTTCCCAAGGCATCTTTAATTTCAATGATTCCTTGTGCCTGTTTAAGATACTATTTACAATGCTATTGTTCAGACTTCCACAAATAAATTTAAGTATATCTTAAACTTATTTAATTAGGTATTTTATTTTAGAGTTAATTGACAGATTTGTTACACCTATTTAGGTAATATTTTACTATCTATCAAGAACTTATTATCCATACTATTACAAAGATGCAGAGGTATTGCAAAATTTGTTGATGGCGTCTGACAATGATGAAAATGAACTTGAATTTGAAGATGCAAGTGACACATGTAGTGAAGATCAATTTGAAGACAGGGACCAAAATTCTGATGCTGAACAAGAGAGTTCTTATTCAAAAAAAGATCAGGAAAGTAATAACAAAGAAATAGATGAAAATTCTGTCTGCAAATATATAATATCCAAGTGGAAAAAACTAAATTTTCACAGCATGTAAAAATGACACTACAGAATACTGTATTTTAGTGTCATGCAATCTGCAAACAAGCCAAAACTAATCTTGAGTGTTGGAACTGATTCATAAATAAGGAAATATTGGACATCATTTTTCAGGATACAAATGAGCATATTGTAAAATTTGGTCCCAGTATTTTCATGAGAGAGGCATCAAATATATCGATCTTGTCAAAATAAATGCATTTATAGGGCTGATATATGTAGTGGCACACTGTGCAGTAATAGACAAAGCTTAGATGAATTGTGAGGAGATGTTGGTCATGGAGTTAGTATTGAACTTAAAATGATTCATGTTTTTTCTTTGTTGCATCTGTTTTGATCACTTATGAAAGCGAGAAGAATGAAGGAAATCTGACAAGCTTGCTGCTATTTGCAAGATATTTATATTTATTGGTGAAAACTCTAAAAGACACTATTCACCTGGACCAAATGTAGCAACTGCTGAAATGCTATATTATTTAGAGGGAGGTGTTCATTTTGATAATATATTCCTTCGAACCTGAACAATTGCGGAATTAAATTTTTTTCCTTAGTAGGTATACAAGTTTGGTACATGTATAATTGGGAAATATATCCTGGATGACAACCTGAAAGATAATTTGAAATCAATTATAAAACTATCAATGTTACCAAAAGACTCACCAAACCTATTTAACACTATTTGCAACATTACAGCAGATAACTATTCTTGGATGTAGAACTTTTTAAGTTTCTCCCAACTAAAAACTTATATATTAGTTCATTAAACAAAAGAAGTGCTACTTCAGAGTTGATCACATCTAAACATAGTTGTGCAAAAACAATATTTGATACAGAAGGATGCCACAATTTTATCATATATTCTGATAAAAAGTAAAAATGTTATACTAATATCCAGAATGCATTTTGACAATTGAGTTGGCAAAAAGACAGAGGATGAATAAAACCCTGATATTATTACTTTTTATAATCATACCAAATCAGGAGTCAATCTTTTAATGTACAAAGAAATACTTGGTGCTGACCATTGGTAGTGTATTTTACAATTGTTAATAAAGATGTCATTAATGCACAGATGCTGTATTTAAAAAATGGTTATGTTATAAAATTAGAAAAAAAAACATTTATTTTTGAAACAGTTGAGTAGGAAAAATTGTTAGTGGAATATATGAACTGAATGAAGAGCTGGAAAAAATATAGGCAAATTCCTTTACTTCTCCAACAAAAACTGTAGACTTCACTGTTAACCTGCAGTCAAAGTAGAAGAACCTGAGACCAAAACTTTGTCAATCGATAGAAAACATTGTGAACCTTGTGTAGGGAAAGAAGGACAAAGATTTTTCCTGTACACTTTGCAAAGTTTTTTTGTTTAAAACAAGCAACAGTGATTTGTGAAAATTGTTTCAACTCCAAATTCAATGTCAATAAACCTGATGAAGAGCAGATTAGTTAATATTATTATTCTACTATCTAATCAGATAAGTTTGCTATTTATTGACAGATTTTATGTTTTATTGATTTTTATACCTAATCTGTAATAAATATGTCGTGTTTCAAGTAAAATTTCATTTTGAATAAATAAAAGGTAAGTTAAATGTTTTTTCAATCTAAATAAATAGAATTTATATTCAAATCTAGCAGATGCATTGCACCCATACTGGATAACTTTTATATTTTCCTCAGCAAAGTGTTAAGGAACTAGTCACAGTTGCTTTCACTGTAATAATGATGTTAACCATAAAATGCTAGGCAATGAGCAGAGTGAAAGTGTCACTTGTTGGCTGACATATATGTGGTGATTCATTGGTTTTGCTTGGCTCATTAAGTACCACCATATATTTGGGTCCATATCACTTTTCATTTTCTTTAGTATGTATGGAATTTGTTGTTGTTGAGAATGTCCTCTTTGCTATTTTCAGGTATAACTTGTTTTTCATACAAGGTACATACAACTGCTTTTGTTATATATTATGCAATAGACAGACATTAAATGGAAAGATGTACTGTTGCTTATGCAATTTTTTTGAATTAAAAAATTATTTAAAAATATTTTTAGTCTTTAGTATATTACCTAATTTAAGTATTGTATATTTTTAGGATAATATGACTGATTTAGGTGGAACTATAGGTATGCTGCATCAAGAATTAGATCTTCTGTCAACAAATCTACAAACTTTAATTATGGATCATGATCGAAAGAATGAAATCATTAAGGTCAGATTTATTTTATTTATTTTTAAAAATTTATCTTGATGGAGTTTAAATCCAGGGAAATTGAAAAAAAAGAAAAAATGAGGTAATTTCTTCTTACCTTAGTATCTTGCTTCTTGTTTCAGGAGATTTTAATTTAGATCAAAATGTGCATTTGCATGTTTTTGAAAAAAATCAACATTTGTACACTGAGTGCTATTAAAATCTCAGTAGATCAACCGAAATTATCACATAATGTGTTTCTGAGGTGGTTTATCTAGCTTTCCCATGAGGAAGGTTGATAATTTAAAGCTCTACTTATGAATACTAATAGATTCTTAATATTGTTCTCTCCCATTTTATTTTGTATTGTAAGTAGCAGCACATCCTTACCTAGCTATTCATGGATAAAATATCCAACAAATACAATCATTACATGAAAAAGGATTGCAGTTGCCAAAGAGTCCTAAATTTAAAAAAAACGCTGTACTTTGAGACATCTGGTATATCATATAAATCTAACATTCAGTTAATTACGCAATAAAACAGTTATTCAGAATATCAAGAACAATTTTTTTTATAAAGGTTTGTTAATAACATATTCAATCAGGAATGATTTTGCTTACAATTGAGTGGACGTAGTTTCTGATCTGTAACTGTTTTTCATAGGTTATATGAGTAATTCTGCTAATATAACAAATTTCTATTAAGGGTTATTTTTAATATAATATGTGGCTAATAGAAAAAAATTGTTTTATATGAGTTTAAATGTGGAACATTATACTTCTAAAATTTTCTCTTTTGATGTCTTTCCCAGTTTTTATTTTGTGCCAAATAAGGCAGACATTTAAAAACAACATATATTTTTATTAATACTCTTGTATATTATTTTTTGCAGTTTTAATTTATCTAATAACTTAGACAATTTATGTACTAGATTTTAATAATTAAAAAAAAGCAAATTAAAATAAATTTTTTATATGGATCAACCTGGAAGTAATAATAATTTTACTCTGTAAATGTGGTCATCGAGATGCTGCTAAATCCTGCTAATCTAAATACAGAATTAAGAACCTGGAGAAAAATGGACATTAAAAGGATGAAAATGTGTAAGTATGGAACTGATTTCTGGGTTGCCTCATTAAATTTTAAATTACAAAGAATTTACAAAAATCTAGAAAAGTGTCTTTTAAGTACATACTACATTTGAAAACAGGCTCTAAGCAGATTTTTTTTAATCATTAGATTTACTTATACCTCCATCTGCATATAGAATTATACATGAAACTACTTCTAGTAGGTAATGTGTGATTTTATAACAGATCATCTACAATACTTTGTTTATAAACTGTTGTAAACAGTTGTACGCAATTAAGTTATTGCAAAAATGTCAAAAGAATGTAAAAAAAAATGGAAATTAATTTACTTTTTGTAATCTATAATAGTAAAAAATGCTAAACACTGTAAAATTTCAGTTATTATATTTTAATGACATTACGTTTTCTTTCTCTACACTATTTGTTAAAATGAAATAGGACATAGTTCATTTAATTAGAGTAAAAATACTGTTTGAGTAACTTTCTTAATGTATTGATATGACATTCTAGTGGCATGTTGCAGTGCCAGATTGTTCTCCATATTTTAAATAACTCTACTGTTGTAAAATTATTTAATTAATTAAATTATTTAAATAATTTTCCAATTTGGAATTCTTTCTGTCAAAAATGTTCAAATCCTGGAGTATACTATGTCTATATATATTAGTACATTTTTATATATTATTTTATAGAAATTGAGAACTGCCATTGAGAGATTAGAAAATACAAAATTGGACAAAGACTTTGTAGATGATCTTCTTGCTTGTAAAGCTGATACAGTACTTGTGAATAGAAAAGTTTCTTATGAACAGTTTGATCAAACATGTTATGAGTTAAACGGCGTTGTTAATAATGCATTAAAAAAGATTGATGAACAGGTACAGTTTATATTACTGATTCTTTGATTTATTTTTCAACTTTTAACAGATATTAGTTCATACAAAACTTATATACAAAACAGTTTTATACATAAAATTGCTGTTTTAACATGATTAACAAATGTTTAAATGTATTCTGCTATATAAAATTGTTAATTCGTATCTCTTATTAATTTATTTTTGTAGTAAGTCTCAGTAGCTGATGACTGATTTGTTTCCGACTGATAGAGGAAAAGAGTGATTTCATGGAAAGAAAAAAGGAACATTTTAATTTTCTTGATTTGGAGACTGGAACACTGACTTTTACCTATAATTTTGCCAAGTTTTTGTATGTTTGAAGTAATGATTCATTGTTAAGCTTCTTGTTACTGTGATACCAAGTTAATTTATACAGATTGTTCTGGTATCTGTCTGCACCAAGGAAGAAATAATGACAGCATTTTATTCATTCAAAGGGGGGGGGGGGATGAAATCTGTACAGTTTATTCAGGAATGGAGCAGCAGTATAGTGACGGTTGTTAAACAACTGTTATCATGTATAAGCAGATATACACCTGGAATGAATAGTTCAGATAGGGTTTCCCCTTCTAAGACTAACATCAGTATCAAAGCTATTAACCAAAGATTCATACTAATCAGTGAATTAATTTGATGAAGTTACAAACAAGCTTAGTGTAAGTTAGTAAATTTAAATAGGGGATTCCATAATTCAGCAACCTAGCAGAATTTATTTTTACAACATAAAGTATATTATTTTGTTGTAATATAATACAATTGCACAGATTGATGACATCTTATTGTAATAAGTCAATATCAGGTGATGTGAACAATTCTTAACGTACATAAAAAATGTTCTATAAACTGTATAGCTGAATATACACAATAGACATGGTTGTCTTGACTTCACTGCAATGAAAAGGTTTAAGCATGAATTAATTTATGTTTAACCATGAATTATTAATTGAAAAGCTCGAATTCTATAAATTGCAGGTTCCAACTTGAACTGGATTTGGTCTTATTTCTCTAAATATTATCAAAATATTATGGATAAATGAAACGTAACCTTGAGATTATTAATCAGGGTCCTTAGTCTGCTTTTTTATATTTAAGTCATACAAATCAGATCATGATAGATATCTGAGATAATATCTTGAACAGATGACCAGGTGGTTTGAAGCTAATGGGTTACATTTCACAGATTAATTTATTTATTTACTTATTCAATAACAACAGGCTAATGTCGTATAACAGATGACAGTGGATAATAATCAATTTTGTAGTGTATGAAAAATGCTATGACTGAAAAGTATTTGAATACAGAACCTCTGAATGAAAGGCAGAGATGCTCTCCACTCTGCCATGGAGATAAGCGTAGTAAAATACATGTAATTTCAGAGCAATTACCAGAGAATTGCAAAAACTGATTGTTCTTATCTTAGTAGAATTAGTTGTTAATGATCGTACCATATTCATTGTTTTAAAAATAGACCACTCTAATTTTAAGAGACCGTATTTCATCTATAATGTAAAAGATCTGCTGCTACTTTAATATAATCTTAGTTCAAGAGATAAACAAATGTGTAATTAAAATGTTTATAGTAATATAATTACTCCAAACATAGAATCTCCTCTTATGATAATTCTCCTTATGCTGATATTTACTAATGTAATCACTCCAATTTTAGATTAATTACTAGAAATTTTCACAAAATTTAAACAAGCATACATAAATATTTAATTCAGGAAAAAACAATTCAATGAAAATTAAAAATATATTTAAAGAGAACTTTGTTTTTTTATTTTTTCCCACTTTTTTATTGTAAACTACTATTCTGCATCAGAATTTTATTCGATGATGATTCTTTATATTATGTGTGATTCTATAATCTAAACCTAATGGTTCTATAATCTTTGTGTTAAATCTTTTGTTTGCTGTTTTAATTCTATATTGCATTACTTTGTATATTATATTTCTTTGTATTTACTGTGTAACTAACCTGATACTAGTCATCTGACACTGAACGAGCTTTTAATGGTGATATATAACAAAAAAATAAATGTAAATTTCATAAATAAGAATAAAGTATTATTAGATTTGTTACTAATTGCAAGGCAACCCATATATGCATTAGCTAATGCATGTGTAGCTACACATACGGATATAATACATAGGTTGTTTGTAACACTTGTAAAAACTATTCATATAAATTTAGAATAAAAATTTACTTGTCACAATTAAGGATGGACACTTATATAATTTTACACTTATTTCTGTGATATAACCACTTTCCACTTCCTTTTTCCTGTTTAGCCTCCAGTAATTACTATTCAGATAAAACTTCAGAGGATAAATGAGAGTGATATGTATGAGTGTAAATGAAGTGTAGTCTTGTACAGTTTCAGTTCGACCATCCTGAGATGTGTGATTAATTGAAACCCAACCACCAAAGAACACCGGTATCAGTGATCTAGTATTCAAATCCATGTAAAAATAACTGACTTTACTAGGACTTAAACACTGGAACTCTTGACTTCCAAATCAGCTGATTTAGGAAGACACATTCACCACTAGACCAACCCGGTGGGATTTCTGTGATATCTCCACCTTAACATACTTAAATAAGAATTTGTCAACATATCACAAAAATAATGTAAAAAACATCATCCCATTAGAACAAATAAATTAAATCGTAGCCTTTTCATAGTAAACTGAACATGTGCTAATAAATATTATTCATTTAAGCACGGCAGTGGATTCCAGCATTTTTGCCAACTGGTTAAAATATTTTTATATTGTTTAGAAAATATACATATACAGGCTGTGACTTTACATATCAGGTGTCATTTCAGTAATAATGAAGTTGTGGATTACTATACAGTATGCATTTGTAGTGGAAATATATATTTAAAATACTGATTTGGTTGTGATTACACAGTGATTATTCCATTATGATAACCAATATTCCATGTCATATTGCCGTTTGTAGCTGTAATACGATAAAGTTGTGGTTAATAAATTTTTGAATTACTGCTTTTGCAATGAAAACAAACCACTGAATTCTGTACACTATATGAGAATTCCTCCAAAGATTGATAGATCAGGCAGACCCTCATTGTAACCATTGTTTTCAACCGCAAAGCACGCTACAGCCCTTTGTTTATCTTACAGTTTTGAGTTTTGACCACAGGGTCAGAATTCTTCTGACCCTGTGGTCAAAACTCAAGGATTTGAATTTTCATCCATAAAATGATGGTGGGACAAGTTCTAAGTGAGGTTGATTAAGCAAATCTGGTGAAATTTTATAAAAATTTTATTAACTCATTTACTTATAAATTGTTTCTGCTAATAATAACGAAGTGCATTTTCATTTATCGGGAATAGTAAACAAATAATTTTCATTACTGCTCTGATAAGAATCCTAAACAGTTTCATATACGTTTTCTTCACAGTCTAGTGTTTTCTGGAAAGTTTTGGAATTAGGCTCATTTCTTCAAAAAAGAAAGACATGCAGTGACGATCACTACTGACTGGAACATATTGATATTACAAGATTTTGGCTTATGTGGTTTGGTTTCCAGCAGACTGGAGCAACAGCCCACATTGACAGAACATCCATGGTGGTGGTTCGAGAGATTTTTTTCTGGCAAGGTGATTTTCAAAGAAGGAGATATTGCATGGTCAGCATGTTCTCCAGATCTGTCTATGTGATCATTTTCTATGGGGTTATTTAAAGTTTAGAGTGTTTGGCCCAATAACATTAATGAACTGAAAGGCTCAGTACAAGAAATCTGAGCAATCCCTGGTAATATGGTGCAAGCAGCAATGTGAAGTGTGTGGGAAAGGCTGCAATAGTGCATAGAAAATAGTGAAGGACATTTGTCTGTGTTATTTAAAAAATGAATTTATGCCAATGAATGACATTATATTTACTATAATTAAATATTAAAACATACTTAAAAGAATTATATTTGGATATTTTTTATTTCATTTTTAAAATTGTCAGGTTCCTGTGGCACTCTGTATTATACATAGAAAAATGTGCAGATAAAATACTACACTAACACTGCTAACTGCTTCTCCATTTTTATGCAGAGGCAACTGACAAAGTCAGTGCAATGAAACACTTGTATGGCCAAACATGAAATGTGATACATAAGATGTAGAACAAAAAATAAATAAATAAAAAGGATGCATAGTGATAAAAATTACCTATATATATATATATATATATATATATATATATATATATATAAACATTCAAACACAATTCCAAAGGTTTTCAGAAAGAATAAGTATTGTTACTATCAGAAAAAAAAACACATGAGTTAATCTATACTAGCAAAAATCATACTGATAAACATAGAGTTTACAAGCTAAACTACATTGGCCACATTAAGTAATATATATAGTAAGATAGAGTAATATATAATATCTCGCAGATATAAAGAGCAGTACATGCAAACAACAGACTTAATCATTGTGAATCATCTCATAGAAACTGAGCACATACAAAGATATATAAATTTTATTTTATTGTATAAAAATAACGAACACATGTTTAACAATGTAAAATCTATAAGTGCACTAAATTTAATGAAAACAGTATGCTGTGATAAATGAACAAACATAACACAGGTAAAATGTTATTAACCAGATGCTAAATTAGTTTCTTATCACTTTAAGGAGAGTGTTATTTAAGTACTATCTGTACTTGTACTTGTGTTATCTATCTGAGCACCACAGAAGAAACTACATTATAATTTTCTAAAAGCATATTTCAAGTATTTAGAGTGATTTGCAAATAATTTATTCTGTAAAAGTGTAGAGCTTATTTTGTCATACTGATCATGAATTGAATGTTATCAAAAGCTGCAGTTGTATAGTTACCCCAGCTAATCTATGAGCTTATGATGTCATGTACTGACATCTCATTATATTATTTGTTCCAAAACATTATTTTTGCGCGTAGTTATTATTTTTATTTCATTTTTCGACTTACAAAAAATACGGATGTCCAAACAATACATTTATGTTGTGTGTTCAATTCTTTCCACTTGAGTTGATTACATGTATAAAAATGCTTAATTACTCAATCTTCTAAACAATAACAATTCCTTAACCAATGACTAATGCGCTGATTGGTTTTATGTACAGGCCTATACAAATTTATACATGCAGTTAGAAATGATGTCATCATCACAATTATATTTAGATTTGTCATTCATAGTGTACAATGTGTGTATAAAGAAATAGACTAAAATTAATTCCATGAATGTAGATGACTGGAAACCCTATTGTGAGAAAGTAAAAAATATTGAAAAAGAATATGAAAAACTGGAACCACTAATAGATGAAATGACAGAACATTATATTATACATGTAGACTCTGGTAGTAGAGTGACAGTGATAGTGATTTGCTTAGTGAGGATGGTGAACTTGCTAAAAGCTTGAATTAGATGCATGAAGAAAATTCAAGTAAACTTTCATTTATTATTAAAGATTAATAATTTAGTACAAATAAAGTTTATAAAAGAATTAATTACGTATTGTTTTTAATTAGTAAATGTAAATATGATAGTTATTACCATGTACAGTATTGATAATAAGTAATACTTTGATTTGATATGCGGAGTTGATGTTTTCAGGCCAAGTAGTAATACGCAGTCTGCTCGTGACATCACAAGCTCGTACATTGGCTGGGTCTAGTATATTTTACTTTGTAGCACTTATTTGAAACCAATCTTGACATTATATCTGTTACAAGTTTGACTAAACTGTTTTTTTTTGTACTGGTTCATCTATTTCTTGATAATCTAAAAATTTTCTTCTGGTTAGATTGGTACATGAAGAAAATATCTTTGGTTATTTAAATGTGGATGCTGTTACTGGTAGATTAATATTGTATAGAACTATTTTTATTTATTTATTTACCTATCTAATTACTTTCTTTTGTTTCTATATATGAAAAAGGAAAATCAATGGGCAAGTGCAATAGGAGAAATAAATAACTTAATGAAGAATAAAATAGATAAAGGGGAGTTATCTCCAATAAAAGATTTTATTAATCATAAATTAAAAGAATTACAAGATAGATTAAAAACATTGATGGCAGAAAAGACAGAATTTGAAGCAGCTGGCTCTAAGAAGAAACTTTTTAAGTATATTGTTTAATTTAATTAAGTTTTAACTAATTTTATTATTTAAATATTGGATCAGTAATTTCTTTTTCATTAATATTATTAATTATAACTTGGTTGTATGCAATTCCAATACTTAAAATTTGTCATATTAATCATTCACTGACAACCATAAAGTGTTTAATGAATTTATTTATGTTATTGAGCTCATTAATAATTCTTCATTTGGTAACAAACTAATATTGCATATTACGTATATACTATCAGAAATGGTAGCTGTGCTACTCCACTGATAAAAATGGACATCATAAATGCTTCACATCATTTGTCCAGGACGATTAAAGAAAACTGTGGAAACATATTGAACAGAAAAATATTACCGAGTATATAATTTGTTAAAAAATAAAAAGTTGGTATAGAATAAAATAACATTTTTGATATTTTTTTACCAAATATTTAAGTGTGTGTGTTTAAGGGCATTTTACATGAGGTTGTAGAAGATATAGATTTATCTAATTATTATTATTACTTTTTTTAAATTTATTTACCAGTTGACTAAGTTTGTTTTTGTAGAAATATATCTCATTAATTTAATTCTAAATAAACTGATCCATATGTCATCCATCATTAAAAATGATGGATGAAATAAAATCCTTTTTGTCATAGATAACCATATCACTGTGGGTTTTAAAAATAAGTATTGATTTCTAAATTGCATATGAGATTATATAATTTCAAAACTGATATATAATTATATATTTAATTTAAATATATATATATTTAATTTCTATTTAAACATTGTTTAAATATTGCTTTAATTAAAAATAATGTACAAAATGTAATGTTTAGTTTTATTTTTTTCATTTTCTGATTTGTATAGTCTCTTTTTTTGCTCTCAGTTCTATTATAGTTGTGTGTAGAACATTTTTCAACAATGTTCTATGAACAATTAGTATTTAAAAATAGTATATTGTTTTATTTTTTTCTTGGTTGTTAGTATATTGCAATGTTAATGGACATTTAAATAAATCTATAAAAATGTTTAAAATTTATTTTACAATAATAGAGAAAGAGAGGGAGTAGACGTGTTCTGTCAGATATGTTTAATTAAAAACATGTCCAATTTTATTAAAACTTTGACTGCAGCTGTTCTAACTTTTAAGAGAAGTTATTATTTAGCATTTTATTTATTTCCAATTTGCAACTTTTAGTTTTTAGTGTTTCTTAACAGTTTTAAAAAATTAATGCAATGATCAAAATTACTTTAAAAGGAAAACTTACATTAAAGATTAATAAAAAAACTGTGAAAATTTTTTCAGTTAAAAAATTAACTATAACAATAAACTGTAGATTATAATGTACTTGTATGAATAAACTTCTATGAATCATAAACAAAGATATTTAAAAAGAAGTGCCTATTATGAATAGAAATGATGGAAGGTATTATCTTGTCTTGTTATTTATTACTTAGAATCAAGAGTGTTATTTTATATTTTTCAGATAGTTATTTTATACTGCTCATTATTTTTTTTTTTTTTTTTTCAAAGAGACGTTGATTGCATATCATGTAATAAACCAGTGATACAGAAGGTAGATAAAGATAGCTATAAAGATATTAATGCATTCCCTGCAACCAAAAGTGTACGATCTTATCTTACTTATGAATTGGATCAAATTAGAAAACAACAAAGACAGTAAGTAATAAATCTGATTACTTATTGCATTTCCTATCATTTTTTGGAGAATTAAACATATTACTAAGAAAAAGAATTTATTTTTATTATTCCATGCTAACTAGTATGCATAATAGAGGTAAATACTGCAGTTTGAGAAGTACTCTACATCTTAAACAGAATCAATTTTGGGTAAGATTGACCTTGCTCTCTGTTTTAGAGACCAATATCAAAATAAAATTTTTACATAATTTTTATAGCTACTTAAAAACCTGTAAGCTATATGATAGGAATAAGGAGACATGAAATCTGTAGAGAACCTTTTACAGATGTAATATTAGTGATGATTCTTTTATTATTTATTTATGAAAAAATAAATAAAACCAGTTGTAAAGATAGATTTAATAATAAATTGGACACTGATAATTATGGTATGATAATTATTTAGGCATGATATGGATGTAGATTTGTGTTAGTCCATATAACTATGTTATTTTAACATATGTGATCTTATGTTCAACAATTCTAAATTTTGTGTAGAAATTATTGTGTAAAATTGAAATGCATTAGTGCTTGTGATGGTAAACATTTTTTCAATAAAAATACTGGCACAATTTTTAATAATAAAATGTTTTTACTCCTTTCCTTCTCCAATAAAAAATTGTAAATTTAGATCAGTCATGTTTAACTTTTAACTCATCGTTCATTCAGTATTGAACCCAAGACATAAAAAAATATATGTTTACAAATTTTCTGTTTTATTCAAGTGTGTAGTATATATGTACTTAGAAAAAATAATACATAGATTACTTCATTTGACCACAGATTCTGAGCTTAGTTTCCATCATTTACCTATATTTATTTGCATTAACTTTTGATTTGTTTTGATGAAATTTTTATGTTCCTTTGTATAAATAATGAATTATTTATACATATAAGTGGGAGCAGTGTTTATTAAGCATATTTTTTTTCAGGAGACAAAGACATTAATTTTGCTCTCCGAATTACAAAAAATAACAAATTATAAACATCTAATGCTGGAATTAATGGCCCAAAGCACTAGTGATAATAACCTTCACAGTAATAAATAGCTAATAATAACAATAATACGTAATAACTAATAATTTGCAACACTACTAAAATATGGCTATGTCAACTGATATTGTTTACTTTATCACAATATTTAATTTTAAAATTTAGTTGTATTACAAATAGAGTAGTAAATCAGCTATTACTTTATAACAATGCAGTTTATATTATGTTACAAGAATGCAAGTTATTAAATTTTCATTTTGGCTTCTTCTTCAACATACTAGTATTATTTGATTATCCTAAATTAATTGCATATTGGAGAATTATATTGTAGAGGTTCAAATGTTTGTTCTGTCGTGCAAATATTATTATTATCTTTGTTTATTAATTTAATTTTATCAAGTAATAATGTATCCTTTAAGTACGGCCTTTACAAGAGATATGCAATTTTTTTAATAACAGATTTCAAAATAAGAACCAATAAGAAAATCAACTGTGACCAAGACAGTGCAACGATTTGAAGTAACTGGGACTGTAAGAAATCATCCTCACACTGGGAAACCAAAAACTGCCACTAATGATTGTTTTTTGCAAATTACTTTTTTAGTAGACTTTTTTGTGGAATGAATCATTAACTAAAAACAGATGTCTCAGATGTGGTTTCTGTTAATAAAATTTAGAAATTAGATTAAAGTTTCATTGGTCTCTCTTTCTCTCTTATCTATCCATAGAGTAGTTTGAATTGAGTTTCCAGAGAATTTTCTCTTAAGCCATTGCCTGTAATTTTACCTAGCTCAAGCAATTTCATCCATGATGTTTCTTATTTACTCCAGCCTACCTCTTCCTTTGTGGTTTTCCGTTTAATCATTCCTTCAAAAAGAATTAAATGATTTAACACATGAATCTTAACCTGTGGTCCGCCTCAAAGGTGTTTTTGTGTGGCTGGCAGATTAAAAAAAATACATAAAAATTTATCGTATTTTGTTAAATACTTATGCTTATAAAGTAAATTTGAAATAATTAAGGTATAAAATGCTGGTTATCAATCATATTTAAATTCATTCACTATTTACTGAATTTCTATAAACCTGTAGTTATAGAATAGAAAACTATAATATATAAATTTACTATTATAAATTTTATAGTATATAAATTATAATAAATAAATAAACTATAGTAATAAACATCACAGAACTGAATTTAGTGAATTCATAACAGTTAAAAAATTTGTAACCAAACAGGCTTATCTCAGTTTGCTCTTAAATAAAACTTTTAACAACCTAACTTTTTAAGTAAGTAACTGTTAATATATTACACAAGAAAGGATTGAAATACTGTAACAAAACATTTAGAAAAGTTTTCCATAATGTATATTGAGATACCTTTTTTGCTTAGGATGGTAATGTAGACCTGTTATTGAATGTATATATTTTTATATTTGATTAAAATATTTCTTATTCTGAACTGCATCTCTTAAGCCATCACCCCACGGTAAGATTAGAATTATTGGCTGGAGGACGAAAAAAGGTTGAAATAAACCCTTGATGCAATAATCTTAATTTCAAAATTTTATTAATTTATGTGTATATAGATTGGTGGATAAAATTAACCTAATCTAAATTAATATATAATGGAAATTCTTATGTTTAAAAACTTTCCGTTGACACAATCACTGATGAAGGTTACATAGAAGTAATTAAAATTGTTAAGTACATCACTTCACTTTAATATTAATATTAAAGTCATTTTTAATATTATCTCAAAACACCCTTTTCATAAATACATTAAATAGGAAACAAAATTGTGAAAATAAGATATTTTTAACATACATAAAAAAAAAGGTTTTCAATTCATGTTAACATTTAATTTAATTTTTAAAATTACTGGAAACCATTTCTTTCCTGGTATGGTTGATTTATAGATCTATCAGTACAATTATCTATACTTACAGATTCTACTTAAAAATATGGGATGGAATTTTTTTAATGTATAAAAAATGCCAAGTAGAATGGGATTGTAATGCAAGACCATTTGGGTGAAAAAGTAAGTTGCAACTTCTCCACCACAGAGGCATGCAAAAATGTTACTGTTATTCTAAAAAAAAAGGCTGTACCCCTTTTGAGAAGTAATTTGTGTCCCACATCGAGTCACCTACAAACAATATGGAATTTAATAATAGTACATGTATGTTAAAAGTAATAAATCATTCAACTTAATGATACATCTTACATATTGTTCTCAGTCATTTTTCTAATTTTTCTTAAAACAACATGTGGACACCACATGACGTCCTTGTACGCCTATTAAATTACATAAACACATCTCTTGCTGAACTTAATTTTAATTTTTTTCATTTCAAAGTGAGATACGGTCCAACCAATTCTTTAATAAGTGGACAGTTACACAATTGAATTGTGGTGGACACCACACTGCATCACTTTTTTGTGGTGTCCGTATTAGCATTTTATATTAGTTTACTAATTTTGTTTCACGTCGCTATGTGATGTGAGAACATGTCAGATCCGTAACCATGCACACATTGGTTCGAATCCAACTTTGTTTTTTAAACATTTTGATTTATTAATAATTATTAACCTCTGCAAAAAAATTTCGAATTACAATGAAAAGTACATAAAATTTTATTTCACTAATAATTTATGATTTTTTTTAATTGTTATTAAATTATTATTTATTGTAAAAATCTTTTTACAATCAGAGGTTAATAATTATTTATAAATCCGTATATTTAAATTAAAAAAAAAGGTAAAAAATGTCATATATATATATATATGAAGTCTGATTGAACATGTACCTTCCTCTTTTAAGATTGAAATATTTCATTGATTAAAATTTTATTTGGCTAGAACTCTGGACCAATGAAAATAAGTGCCACTTATATCATTGAAAAGCCCTCAATGAGAACTTATTGCTACAGTTAAGAAATTTCCAAATCCAGATTTTTTTTTGATTTTGGCCTTTTTTGGACACTTTTGGTTCAATCAATTGCAATCAAAAGGGGAAATTTACAACAGTCCTAAATCCAAAATTTCAACATCATATGGCTAAGCGTTTTTGAGTTATGTTAGATACATATACTCATACTATAATACTCAAATACAATTATACTATAATTCAATTATCCTCAGTTATTACTATTATGTGAGATATACACATGTACAGACATCATGCTGAAACTAGTCAAAATGAATTCAGGGATGGTTAAAATGAATATTTCTGTTGAAATCTGAAATTTTTCGCTATCAAAATACTTCGTACAAAGAAGTAAAAAATAAGAAAATGTCAATTTTGGAAATTTAATAAAAAAATCTAAATATCTTAAATTATTTTTACATAAAATTTTAGTTTTATAAATTTTCATAAAAAATGTCAGAAAAATATTAGGGTGGGTTCCCATCTCATCATCCCGCTTATCCCATCCCACCACTATTGTTATGGTTCTACCACTTTTGTTTTTATTTTCTATTACTTACATCTCCTTGACCTTTGTTTAATTAATAGATTACTGTTTTTATATTATGTAGTGTTAGATATTGTAGACTTCCTCTCTAATTTTAGTTGTTTTTCACTCTCTTGAACTATTTTTTATGCTTAAGAAGTTTTCTTTATCCTTAATATGGTTTCTTTTTGGAAAGCTTTTTTTGACTTTAGAATTTGTTTTCTTGTGTATTTTTAAGACACTGATTATGTCCTAGATTCTATATAATAGAACTGCTCAATATTGTCGTCTTTCTGGTTTTTTTCACCCTGATTAAATTTGTTTCTGCTTAGTTTTATTACAATACGTCCTAAGTTTACTCTCTTGAACCTTCTTTTCACTTTTTTTTTAAAAGTTTTTTATACTTTTTTGAGTTTTCTTTAGTTTGTGGTTTTTTTACAGCGTTCTTTCTAATTTTAAATGTCTTTTTAGATTTCTTTTTAAAAGCCTTTAGATTTTATGTAATACAACTTTAGGGTGTTTTCTTCTTTTTGGAGCTTTTATTTTTTAAAACTTAATGAAATATTTTTTCTTACTATCTAACCTTTTAATAAAAGTAATCTTGAGACATTAAGATTGTTGCACAGATATTATTTAAGCATTGTTAAAAAAACTTAACTTTTATTTATATAATTCTTTTCTTAATTTTTATGTAAAATATTTTTCATTATTTAGTGTTCGTAAAATCACTTAATCCACATTTAAAACAAACTGTATTCATTCATTTAAAGAGTAATTTAATTGTATTTACAGGAAACTAAGCTGTCTATGTTTTAATTATTTTTTTCACTTACATGTCACAATAAATGTTCAAAATGTCCACCTTGAGTGTTGATGGTAACAAAAGTTAGACAGGACTATAGAGGTCATGGTTCACTGAAAATTATATGGTTATTGAAATATTTATATAACAGCTACATAGTCAAATTGGCAGGGTGGCACCTAGCACCATCTTACTATAATCAGTAGTTTGCTCTTAAATTTCAGCAAGACTATAAAATTAGTAATATTAATAGCTATTCTGAATTCTAAATAACTTTCCACAGGTAATGTCTGTAAAAAGAATGAGTCTGATCATACTTTTGGAAAATACCTTTTTGACTGCCTTTCATGATAAATGTGAGGGTTCTCAGAACTCCACACTCCCGTTTAGTTCTTTAATGTATCCAGAAAGATGAAACCACGCTTAATCTGAATAAAGCAATATTGACTGAAATGCCTACACCATCTTGAATAAAATGTTTGATCCGTGTACAGTATTGAAGTTGTCCATTAAGACAGATTCTCCAAGTTCTTGCACAACTCTGTATTAAAGAGATAAATATGCTACAAAGTATTCTATAATTTTTTTCTGCTTTGTATTAGTTACATGGATTTAAGGATATTCTACAGTTATCCAGAATTAAAAGAAAAGTCTATCTTTGTGTATAAAAATATTACGCTATATACTGACAATTATGCATTGAAATGTTTTTTTAATAATTTTATAAATAATTCTAATCAGCCTTTCATCCACAAGATCCCAGATTTAAATCCTGGTCAGACAAAGCATTTTTTGTACGCTACAAAATGTTCATTCCATATTCTCACACATGAGGTTTGAGCTTTTGTGGTAAGTTTAATTGTACTTTTTTAAATTGACCAGATTCCAAAAAAAATAAAAAATAAATCAAAGTAAATATAAAAAAATTGATTGCACTAAAAAGGGAAAAATAATTTTTCCAGTACACCTTCAATACAGTCTTTTCAACTTACAAGTCAGTTTTATGATGTCATTTTTTAAATTTTGTAAAAACTTTTGTTTTTTATTGTATTATAATAATATAATATTATAATGCTATGTAATATATTATAATATTAAGAAATAGTTGAAAAATCGCTATTCTTTTAATAATTTTACCAATGTTATTTAATTTTGATGTTCATACAGAAACTGGTGCAGTCAGTATTTGGATTTTTTTTGTAAAGAACATATCTTAAGTTAAATATAATCTTGATTTTATGGAAATATTACTGGTGGCTTTTTCTTCTACTGTATGATAATCTCTCCACATAATTCCATAAGATTTTTTAAGTAATCTGATTTTTAACAAATTTTAGTAACATAAGTAGTTACTACCTCTACTTTACCTCTAGTTAGAAACCTCTACTTTAATGAAATAGTGCATTGCAAATGCAACACCTCAGATTACACCTACAGATTTTTCGTTATATAATAATTTATTTTACAGGTTACCAATGACTAGAAATTTGAATGAGTTAATTAAAGTGACTGTAGATGTAACTAAAAAAGAGAGAGGAGGGGAAAATAGGTAATAATAATAAAAATAATCTGTAATACCTTTGAACATTTTTGTTCAATAATTTAATGTTATTTTTTATTTAATTATAGTGGTATTAAAGATGACTGTTCCATTTATTTATGTCTGAATTTAAAACTATCTGAGTTACATCTATAAAATCTGTTTTATCTTCACATTTAGCTGTAGCTGAAATAAAACCAATCACAATTTTAGAGAAAATTTGACTATGAATGAGAAGATCTGATCCTATCCTACCCTTCCATCATTAACAATCTGTTATGATATTAATTTTCTTCTTCATGGTTTCTGTCCTGAGCCCTATTTTACTTTCTTGGTTATTAGTCCAATGTAGAACTTTGTGCAGTTGGAGCATTTAGTTTCCACTCCTGTAATATTTTATTTGGCAAGTTCATTGTTCTTAGGGCTGAAAAGTGTTTCAGAATTTTGGTTTCCAGTTGTAGTATAGTGCAAATTATAACAAGGGAAAGATATGGTAATTATGTTGAAAATCACGTGTCCACTATTTTTGGGTCTTTGGATTCAGGGGGATCAAACAGCGTCAAGAAATGAAAGAAGGGGATAATTTCATTTGTTTAGATGTGTGTTTGTTGGTGTTTATTTGGGTTCTCAAAATGTTTTGAGTTTGATATGGTGTCTTTTATATATGGAACATTACTTGATAATTTATTAGGTTTAAATTAAAGCTAAGATACTAGTAAAATTTGGAATTGGGATGTAAAAGGGCTGGAGGTATAGGAGTCCAGGGGTTCATATCTTGATTGGGACTGTGCTTAATGAAAATTTTATTTAGATGAGTTTTGATTTTTTTAAATATAGAGATTTTATCATATAATTTTTCCAAGATTACTTCCAAATTAAAGAATAAAATTTTAGTCAATTTTTTTTTTTTTGACACTGCATATATTTATTTATACGAGGTGTAATTAAATTTTAATCTAAAGAAAGTAAATACTTGGAGCAGGTTAAGTCTTCAAATCTAATAGCTTTATATTTCAAGGTCTAGTAACCAAAATTTTGTAAACTTTGTTCTTATGTATGTTAGTACGTTATTGTATTAATCTCAGTGTATTTCAAAGTCAAATTGCAAATGTATGAAGATTAGAAAGAGATAAAGAAAGATGTGTTTCAGAAAATTTTAGCAATATTTTTTTATTGAAGTTTTATTTTTGTATTGAGAATGTTTATATTTATTTGTGTGTAGTAAGGTGTTCTTTGATGTGATCTTCCATATAATAAGGGTGTGTTTTATCAGAGTAAAATTGTGATTCTAAAACTCTTTTTTAGAAGGATAAATAGATTCAGCTATTTTTGGCTATTTATGAAGGTTTATATATATATATACACTTATATACAAAATTCTAATATATAGTATATTTTGTTAATATATGTCACAAAATTATTCTCACATTGCCTAGTTTTATCTTAGTATAGTAAGTTGAGTACCTTTTACATACCTATGAAAAATTATTAATAACCCCGATGTAGTTACTTTATTTTGTAAAAAAAATACTACGATATTTTATGAAACTACAAGTTCTCATAAATTTTGGTCAATAAAAGTAAGAGGGGGTTTTTTTAAAAAAAAAGATCTGTGTTCTTTACAATAAAAAAACGATGAACTTTACAATAATTTAATAAGTTTGTAAAGATCTAATTTTTTCCTGTTTAATTTTTTTTTTTAATTCTCTTTGTTGCCATCATGATAGAGATATACTGGAAATGTTGATTTTTTTTTTGTTTAACTATTTTTGCATGAATGGAATACGTCAAAAGTACTACCTACATTAATTTCATAAAAAATAGTGAATGTTTCTTTGGCCAAACAATGATAGAATTAACAAGCATAATGATTATGGTAACATAGTGAAAATGTTTATCCATAATCAATCTGCAAGAAATATATAAGATTTTATAAACCCATTACATCATGCCAGAAAAAAAACACCTTATTTTTTTGGAATAAAACTCTAAAAAGTTAAATGGAAAGTTTTCCCCAATAACATATCTGTCCATCTTAAAGGAAATTTGAAAACAAAATTTGTTAAAGAATAGTGTAGATAAGTTTACAGAGATGATTGGTAGGGTAGAATGATTTATTTAATATAGGAAGTGCTATTAATTTTTGTAATGGGTGCTTCCTTTTGAGTCATTTTTCCTTTGACTGGTTTGATGCTATTCTTCATTCCTTTCTATTAAGTACTTAATAGATGAACTTCAATATAATTTCAACATTCTATATACTCGTAATTTCAATTTTTTATTATCTCCATAATTTTTATCTTTTAAATACCCCTCTTATCACATAGTTAGCTAAATATGGTTGTCTTAAGCTATGTTATCAACTCGCCTAATTTTCAACAACCTGCTACTACACCAATTTTTTTCAAAACCCTTTCCTTTTTGATTTTCCCCATTGTCTATTTTCTGCTAACATGAATTGGTACAGCACATGTAGGTACTTTTTAGGATTTCTTTCTTATTAAACTAATAGATTTCTTTTCTGTATTATTGCTCTAGACTTCTTTTCTGTATTATTGCTCTTATTGGTTGTTCTGCCTTTGATTTCTACTTTATTTTATCTTTGGTTCTTTATTTCCTAAGTAGCAAAATTTTATAATGTCACATTATGTTCTTTTCAGTTACAGCACATTTATCTTTGTTTTAGGCTTATTAAATAAATAAATATATATATGTAACTATAGTACAATTTATAATCCTAATTACTATTTAAAATTTTATGCATTAACTTAGGTATAAAATCTACAATTTGTTGTGTGTATCATATTTTGCAATAAATAACATTTATTTCTGACTTTGATTCTAGCTGAGGTTGTACCTGAGTGGTTGTGTGATTTTTTGTTGTTTTTTCTTTTAGTTATTTTTTGTCAATTTGGCTTTATTTTTTGTTTTATGAGCATGCAGGAAACTTTATTGGTTATAATTTTTTAATAATATCTTTTTTGAAGGCAGAATTATTTCATTATTTATAAATTTTTAATTATTACATTATTATTTTTTTAAACATTATTGGTTAGGTAATTCTGGAAGAAAAGTATTTTGTTAAAATATAGTTTTAGTTATATACATAATATTTTGATAATTTTTTAAAGCATTTACATTTTGTTTTTTTAAGTTATTACTCTCACAAGATTTCTCATGTAGAATTCTTGTTGAAAAATATAAATTTAATATAAATTTAATATATTTGTATGTAATTAATATAATACATTTATTTATAATAATTCAGTTCAAGTTTAATAGTTATCAATGATCCAGCAAACCTCCTTCCATAATATTTTGTTTCTCTTACCATGATAGAAACAGGAAATTGGTAAAAGATTTTATTAATTATTTATTTTGTTTAATTAACAGGAAAATGGATCTGTTATGTACTCGTTATTGTGGAGGAAGTCATACATTGACTACACCAGAGCAACGTGTTTCACGAATTGGCCACTTTAGTGATCAGTGGGGTATACAATTTTTACCAGTCGGTGAAGAAGAAGATCAAGAGGAAAATGAACCAAATCTTGTAAAAGATATATTATTACCAAAAACTCAAACACCACATTGTTCTTCTGTACCAACTGAAGTAACATCAGCATAATTATAAAAAACTTTAAAAATAAATTGTCCCTAATATTGCTGTATCAAAATAATAATGAAATTTTTAGTGAATTTTTATTAACATTCGTGATATTTTGAGTTTTACTGATTTTAAATTTTGAGTTTACTGATTTAAAAATTTAATTAAAAAAAGAAAAAAATGATTTCATTTTTTCTTAATAATGTAAGTACTTCATTTTCATTTCATCTTTTTACAATATTTCTTAATCAGAAATACCTTTTATTTATAATCTGGATTCTTTTCTTTATTACAAGAAATTCTGGATTTACAAGAATCCTGAGAAAATATTAAAGTATTTGATTAATATAGACATTCAAAATATTAAAAAAAAATTATATTTTAGTAAAACAGAACAAACTGTGTAACCTTTTTAAGAATATTTTTAAATTAATAAAAATATTAAAAAGAGGCTCTAATCATTTTTTTAAATTTTTTAATCATTCTTTTATTTTTACTGGCCTAAAACTGAAGTTGTTACTGAGTGATGCTATTCAATCGTTAGGAATTATTTTGTTGTTCCTTATCAAACCATTGTGGAAACGGAAAATGCACAAAATGTTAGTACTTTAAAGCATTAAAATATGCATCTAACAATTTGAAGGCGTTTAGGCAAAATCATAAGTTAATTACTGTACTGTTCCATCATATGTATAAGTTCAAAAGAACTTATACAGGCACTTATCAAGGCATCATATGCCTTGAGAGAGTGTGTATAAAGCCTGCAATAAAGTAATATACTGTAAGTAGTATTTGATGCTTTAAAGGGGTATGTATAAACTAATAACTGATTAATGAATTCTATTCTTGTATATTACACCTGAAAGATTAAGTTAACTGATGGGTGGAGGGGAAGTTAACATTTGACCTATAAATGTTGAAGGATAAATTATGAATAAAAAAAAATAAAATGAGTGAGTCGTTGTGAGGACACATTACAGAAGTGAAGCATCTTATTCAATGTTATATGAATTATTAATGATGCAAAATAATATATATGCAGTATACACAAATGATAAAATTTTTTATTAATAACAAATATGAATTAACATTGAAATCCAATCTATAATTGAAATATTGAAATATAATGGTGATCAAAAGCCGTTAACAAAAGAGTAACAGTATAATTCTTTGAACATCAACTCTTGAATGAACTGTATTATCAGCTAGTGCATGACACTTGGATTTTCTCAGTTGACTCCCCATCCCGAAAACTGCATTAAGAAGCTTCACTACAATTAAAAGTCTCATTTATAGTTGCTTTTAACTTGTCGCAAGGTTATAATTAAAATTGTAAGTACAATGTTATTGTACAAAAAGCTATCTGGTTAAAAGGAAAAAAATATATATCTTAAATAAATAAAAAAAATATTTTTTATGTTTGTAAATTGATTGTTTTTAATCAAAAATGAAGCTGTAATATACATGATTAAGATTGAGGTTAATTTTAACTTGTTGAAAGGAGAAAAGTAATTTTAGTATTGTATGATTTCTTATGGATTACTGGAATATCTAACTTATTTTTACACTACAGTTGGAATGTTATTATAGGCTTAAAATTAAAGTAAAAGTTATAGTTAACATAAAAATAAATATGATATACAAATATTATATGGCACTGTTTTTTGTATCCAATTGTATAACGAATTTAAGCTGCTGCTAAAAGAGGAGATATCACAATGTAAGCTTAGTAAAAGGCCTGCCTTTTTATTTTTTCTTGAGATAACAATCCCAGCTAATCATTTTTACATGAAACTAAAAATTTGTTACATGCATTTTGATTAAGATAGTGAGTGGATTCTTCAAACTTTTCTGCAGAACACGTCTTCGAATTATGATAGTATTATGTGTCTTATAATAATACAAACAAGTATAATAATACAAACATAAAAGGTTTAAGGTGACTTTTCAGTTAATAGTTTTTATTGTGTTTCATGTCTTTTTTTTACAAATGGTTTGATTTTGATGAATGTTTTTACTTCCTTGTATGAAGTAAAGCAATTATTGTGATCACAGAAAATTTCAGATTTCAACAGAAATATCCATTTTGACTAGTTTTGGCATGATGTTTTTACGAACATATGTATCTTGCATAATTAAAAAATGATTAGCCATAGAATGTTGAAATTTTGGATTTCGAACTGTTGTAACATCTGGTTGTGCACGTCCCCTTTTGATTGCAATCAGCTGGACCAAAAGTGTTCAAAAAAGCTCCAATCCCAAAAAAAAATGGATTTTGGACTTCTTCTTAACTGCAGTAATAAGCCCTCATCGAGAGCTTTTCAGTCATGTATCATAAGTGTGTATTCAGTGTGTGCTAAATAAAATTTTAATTAATGAAATATTTATATCTTACAAGGGGAGAAAAGCACATCGGTTCAAATCTGACTTCATCTCCTTTTTTTAAAACTTTTTTAATGCAAATATATTGATTTATTAATAATTATTAACCTCTGATTATGAAAAAAAATTACGATAAATAATAATTCAGTAATAACAATAAAAAAAAAAAAAAAATGTAAAAAATCTGAAGTTATTAACGAAGTAACATTTTATGTACTTTTCATTTTAAAAAACTGTGTACAAAATTTAAGAGGCCTACAAGTAAGTCATGTGGTGTCCAAATCAGATTTTTTTGTGGTTGGTTTTAATATGACATAAATTTCAAAATTGAAAAAGAAAATAATTTAAAGAAGGATTACATCTTTAGATTTTAATGTAGTTTTTTAAAGAAAATAAATCTTATTTTTAAAAATAAGTATTCCTGAAAAATAGCTTTTTACATTTTCCAGTAAATTAAAGAATAATAACCTATAAATTATTATTCACATTTGAAAGTAGAGTCTGGTTAGATTTAAAAGCTGTCAATGTATTTTTCATTACATTTTCTTAAATTTTTTAGAGGCAAATTGAAGCAATGAAATAAAATTGTATTTTAAAATAAAATTTGCCAACAATTTTTCACATCCAATACAATATTATTTCATTGCTTCAATTTGCCTCTAAAAAATTTCAAAAAATGTTATGAAAAATACTTTGACAACTTTAAAATCTAACCAGACTCTACTCTCAAATGTGAAAAAATGGTTGGCAAATAACCTAGTTATTTCCTAGTATTTTAACATTGTTTGAACCAACTCCTTAATCACAGAATCTCTATTTTTAAAATTTTTAAATTGCAAATAAAAATGTATAAAGAATAAAGTTAATGTAATAATATAAAGACGAAAAACACTGTAAATTTATTTTTGTATTATCTAAATTCACTTTGATAGAATAAAATTAGTTATTTAAAAGAAGAAATTTCATTTAAAATAAGCTTATTGGAAGATCTTTCAAATTAGTGAGTAATTTATTAAAAATGGCAATGGAAACATAATAAAGCTGATATATTTTTTTCACATACCAAAATATTGGGCTGAGTTTGAAAATAATAGCTTAGTTGTTAATCTTTAGGAATAAGGTTTGTCTTTAACCAAGGGAGATGCATGGTTGGTTAGGTGGAAATATCTCATTTATAATTTTTAAATATTGGTCAGTATGATTAACTTTTATGACCGCTGAACTTTTATGATCTGAAATCCATTTCTTAGGTTGAAAACTTGTTTTAAACTTTTCAAGTTGATATTAACTATAAATTTAATTATGCTCAACATTTAAACAGATCCACATAGTATTTTTGCAACCAAAGAAATTGGTAGTTATTTGAATGAATTCTATAGTTTCAATTCCCCTCATTTTAACTCGCTACAATCTTTCAATAAACTTTTTGTCAATTCCACTTTTCAGACACATCATCTATTAAACTGTCTGTATAGTTTATACAATAATATTAAAGATTGCTGATTGATTTTCTGTTAGCAATCAGCAACAGAAAAACTAATAATAAATTAAACTAACCACCCACCCCCTCAGAAAAAAAATCATCTTTATTTGTAATAATGTTATGTCATTATTTGATAATGAAACATTTTGTTTTATAGTACTAATTATAATTAAGATAAAAAATTACATATTTCAGGCAGTCCAAATTTTTACTTGTATTGTTCTACATTTTCCTCAGTTCAACATTAATGTTGGCCACTATAATATGTAGCTCCTTATATCGAAGTATGTTCCTGGACATTATTCAGTTAGTTTCAAAACACTTTGATTAAAGTGTGAAATTAACTGATTAGTTAATTTTGTGAAGGGTTTACATCTCTATGCACTTATTTAAAGATTCATTTGTTCAA
Source organism: Lycorma delicatula (assembly GCF_047948215.1). Classification (NCBI taxonomy): domain Eukaryota; kingdom Metazoa; phylum Arthropoda; class Insecta; order Hemiptera; family Fulgoridae; genus Lycorma; species Lycorma delicatula. The sequence continues at coordinate 70,525,888 of NC_134463.1, forward strand.
GTTATTATGGTCAGTTACACCACCCTTTGTTTTGATCCCTAGAGGTAATAATATGGTAAATTCACAAGTGGTGTTCGAAGGGAGGCTGGAAGCTCTTTTAAACAATGTGATTTTAATGACAGCATGTATTAATATCATTGTCCTTATGAATGCTAGAGTGGTACTATTTTATGGGCATCAAACATAATCATTTTATCTTTGCTTTGTCTCCTTAAATAAGTCAGGCACATTATATAACTTCCAGACCCACATCCTACTTTCCATCATGTATATTTCAACTGTAAGGGATTTCAGGCAATCATAGCCATGTATTCTGGGAATAATTCAGTTCAAAGCTTCAACTATAAATAAGATAACATCAAGTTAATCTTCAAAATTTATTTAAAAAAAAGAAAGATCTTAATTCTGAGATTATGGGGTGTTTTTCATTGATATTTAAATTTGATGTACAGTAATTCTGAATGTGTATTGCAAACTATTACAGCAGTAAGTCTCTAAAATCTTCCTGTATTTTATAAAATAATCATGTTTCAATAATGAAATTACTGTGTAATTTTGTTGTTTCTGCAGCTGCAGAGACATCCGAGTGGTAGTGCCACTGTAGCAATTTTTTTTAAATTTTTGTGCTGCTATCCTTTAACTAATAAGGATGCAGCTAACCTGAAAAAGTGAAGAGGAATACAACTTGAAAGATATTTATTTATAAATATATAAAGATTTATTTTCTTGTAATTCTCATGACTTAGAAAGAAAAGAAAGTATTTTTTGTTTTAGAAGTAATTAAAATTGTATTATTATATTATTAAATAACATTATTTTAAAAAGTATCAGAATTCACATCATCATCATTTTCTCCTTCATTTAAATTCTCCTCTACATCATCTTCTTGTAAACTGCTGTTATCATCATTTTCTCCTTCATTTTCATTCTCCTCTACATTATCATCATCATCATCAAATCCAAAGTAATTATCATTTTCTTCAGTAATGTAGTTAAGATTTACACCATGTTTTTTAAGCCATTTGACATATGTCTCTACTCTTGAGTATATACCTGGGTATCCTGCTTCAGCACATCCTTTTCCCCAAGATACGATTCCAGCAAGCTTTTTATTACAGACTAATGGACCACCTGAGTCTCCCTAAAAAAGAGATTAATTAAAATATAATACTAGACAATAAAATGGAATATGTTAAATAATACTATTTAGCTAGAATTATTTTTCCCAGTTCAATTGTTGTTACCAGAACTTAAGGGAACATTGCCAGAACCTAATGTTAACAGTGAGAATACTGTTTTGTAACTTCTGTAATTATTTGGGTGTATGTTTAATGTCATTTATCTTTGTGTATCCTCAGTATAAGGCCATTGCATGGAATTGTTTTATTAAGACGGCAGAGTATACATACTTCAAGAGGTGGTGAAATGTAATGCACAGTTGCTCATAACTTGTGAATGAAAATTATGCATTACAAAATAAGTTTCAGAATAGGGAGATGAAATCACCACACTGATAGCAGATGTTATTTCATTTCAACCACCCCTTTGTGTTCAATTGCCCTTTAATACATTTCCTAAACAGTCAAAAGTAAATTCTTTAAATTTATTATTAATTAAAACAATCACATGTTAAAGTTTATCTGAAAAACCCTTTTAAAATTTCTGCTCTTATGATATATAAATATTAAACAGATATGTTAAAAAAAGTGCTATATTATATATTCATGTTTTATTCTACTACATTGGAATAATTTGAAAATAACATGATTAGGCCATCCACAATTTAATTAAACAACTTTTTTTCAAATCTTTTAAACAATATATTCTTATAATGTTACTTTTAAAAAAGCTCAAAGATTATTAAAAGTATAAGAAACTTCATACTGAAACCTTTTTTAACTGTTTAATTATTTTAATCACATACAGCCTGATATTATTATCTATATATTTTGTATTTTTATGAACAATTCTGGAGTAAAGTAACTCAAATGTCACACAAACTGTTTAGTTTCTATATTAATCTTATTACTATTAAATAGATAATGAATAAATAATTTATTGTTATAACTTAACGTAGCAGTTGGAGCAAAAGAAAAAACTTGCTTTTAGGAGTTGAAGGATACATATTCAACTGTGTAGAGTTTTCAATCTTGGAAAACAATTAACTCAGAAGAGCTTTTATTTTAGAAAAATACATTTTTTAAAGAAAAACAAGATAATAAATTATTTTATGTGAAAGTTAATCCATAATGTACTGCCCACCCTGGTTACAATATCCTGATCTCCTGTAGGATTGTAGCAATGGATTATTGCTATGTGGAGATATCATTAAGCTATCCAATAAGTGGTGTATTTTATGTGATTATCCACAGTACTTTTCCATTACTTTTCATTATATCTTCCTTTCTATTTTAGTTGCTGTGAATGTAGATCATTGTCTTTACCTGCATGTTGAGGGTTTAAGGGATTGTAGAACCACATCCCTATATCCTCAACATCTTTCATCAGGATATAGAAAATAAAATGTGAGTTGACTGTCTTTGGATTTGGATCTCTCTGGAGACTCAGCTTTTAGAGAGGGAAATTTTTATCAGGTAAAGCAAAAGCTCTCGTATGATACAAATACAATCAAAGTGGAAGAACTTACCTGGCAAGAGTCAGTGCCTCCTTCTTTATATCCAGCACAAATCATAGTTTTCAAATCAACTCCTATTTGAAAAGAGGTATAATTAGCGACACATTCTTTTTCATTTGATATTGGCACAATGGCTCCTTTCAGTGGATCTGGACATGTATGTGTATGCTGGAAAATTGAAAAAAAAATCCAGTATTTTATTATAAATAATAATACTAAAAATTCCAACTATAATATGTATGTAAAACCAAAAGTTATGTATATGAATTTTTTTTTATAATGTCCAACTTTTGAAAGTTATATTAGAACATCTAGAAATATAGTATTATTTTGGGAGAAAAAAAAATGATTATTTAATTTTCAGTGATTTATTTCAAAGTTAAATTTTTACATGTTTAAAGGATTTTGTACTTACCTTTTGTGATTTTTGTTTGTTTGTATTTTAAGTGGTATGAACTTTGAAATAGTTGACTAAAAAGTGTTATTAAGGAACTAATTTGTTGTAAATGAGAAAAAAATTTTATTTATAAAAAAGTTACTTCAGTATGGTATATTATTTACTGTAACAACTTTTGTACAAGTCAGCTATATACATTAGTTTTCTTAAAATCTGATCAGTGATTACACTCATGACTATCATTGCTTTTGAAGTTGTAATTGAATAACCTATTATTTATTGCAAGGCAATACTATAAATACATCATCTGCCAATATATTATTTATTTGAATACAAATGTAAGGTGTCTTACAATGCAGGTAATGTAATGTTCTACAAAAATAAAGTGGTACCATAGGTATTGCAATCATTTTAATAAAACATTGGTTTTACAAGTTGGAAACATTAGAAACATAACATCCCTAAAGTAATGCGTACTTAAGAATATTTTGTGTTCCTTACCAAATTTAAATACTTTGTGTTTAGTAATCGGGAATTTATTACTAGCAGTGAATTTACTGATTTGTTGTAATAATAGTCAAAAACCTCTCTGAAATGTTTCATCATATCCTGTCATTTCATTAACTTCAAAAATTTCCTTATATGATATTGTAACAATTTTCAGAAATATTTTATACTTTCTACTTTTCTCTTCTGTGCCCTCTTTCTATGTTATTATGAACTGCATTTTTTCATCAGCAAAATCATTCATACATTAAAATAAAAGAACGGGGAAAACCTCAAAATGTACAACCATAATCCAAACGTATTATAGCAATCGCACATTAGTTGATGAGAAGGCAAATGAAACTGGTGCCAACAGCTGACAATAACCAATAAACTGCTGTAAATAAACCATAACTTGTAAAAAAATGTAAAAAGCAGATATTTGCTTTTAGGTGGATATATAGAAAAGAACCTTTTGTGGGTTCTAAATATTGCTAATTTTGAATGTAATAACTTGCAAGTTGAAAACTGTTATAAAATAGTTTTAATCAAACATAACTGAATTCAGTATTCCTATTTCATAAATTGAAATACAATATTCAAATTTGATCAATTAATTTGAAATTGCAGTTTTAATCTGATAATACTACCGTTTTGAATATATATTTGGAATACTATTATATAAATTAAATAACACTAAAGAAGAATATTTTATCAAAAAATTTAATATACTTTCTATAATTTTACCTCTTTCCATGTTCCCCATCCACTGATAGTGCACTTGGTTTGCTCTTTTACGTGTTTGTTATTCACTTTTATTGGTTTAACTAGTTTATTAAATTTGAATTTTTCCGTTACCTGTATGAAAATAAAATTATTATTAATAATTCACCAGTCATTTTAACCTAAGATAGGTATAAAATAAATGAAAAAGTTACTTTTTCTTTATAAAAAAGTGTTACTCAGTAAGAGTAAATAATGTAAAATACTGAACAGAAAAAATTCTATTATTTAATCATTTGTTAAGATTATTTTTTGGCATTTTGTTATTCAGTAATACATGTTTTATAAAGAAATTTACAACATCCAAAATACATTTGTTATTTGAAATTGATATTTAATTAATAATTACCTTTATACAATATTTTAAACCACAATCTTAAATTTTATCTGGAAGCTCCAAATGTCCTTTCATTACTATTGTTAATATGCACATTCGATTACTGGATTAAAGGCTAGCCAGTTTAGCCAATCTTATATATATATCAACTACACAAAAGCTAGGCAGCAGTAGATAGTTGTTCTGGTATGATAATTATAGAAGTTGGTAGTTAGCTTTTTCTCTCTTCAAAGTGTATTGTATGTTTAAACAGATCTGTTGCCTATATTATTTCTTCATTTCACTTTCTTGTAAACTATTCACATCTATATAACCATACGATTGTGAACATGGATACAAAGAAAAAGAAAGAGTGGTAGCATAGACTGAAAGAGAATGCTAAATATTAAATGTGAAAAATGATCCAATGAGAGTATCATCTCAGGAGAAGGATGGTTGAAACAGTACTACAAGAAGTAGAAGATGCAAAAGATAGAAGTCGAAGGGAGTAAAAACTATAGACAGTTAAAAAAAAAAAAATAGTAGATATTTAAACATTAGCTAGAAATGAAGTCTAATAAAAATGAACTTGAACAAGAGGCTACCAAATGACTAACAAGAGGTTATCTTCAAGGAAGATAACCAACCACATGATTATGATTTGACTGACAACCTTAAAGACCATTTGGAACTTTATATAAAATTTAAAATACAGTTATGTAAAACCATAGAAGTATGAAGAAATCTGAACTCTCATTCATGAAGCTCTTTTGAAAATGCAATTTCAGGGTTCATCGGTATAGTTTTTGAAGAGATTGATCCATATTGGATCAAATTTTGGAAAAAAGTAAGGGCACAATCAGAAGGTTCATTAGCTATTTTCACAAACACAATTCTGTTTGAAGAGTTAAGGTAAATGAAATATTAAATCAATTGGTATTTCCAGGAAGTTAGGATGTTTCAAGGGTGTAATATAAAGGTGGAGTTTGTGTGGAAAATTGATTATTGGATGATTTTGATATTTCTAATAGATTAAAACAGGGAGATGTGCTTTCTCCTCGTTTGCTTAATTTTGCATTAAATGTCATCAGAAGAATAGGACTGACTGGGAAGGTTTACCTAACAGAAACATCAATGTTGTTATTTGAATGTAGTAATCAACACTAAATATAGTTCAAAACAGTGCCAAAATCATTAGAGTATGGATATAAAAGTGATTTTTAAGAGAAGAGAAATATAAATATATTGTGTTGGATAGGAGCTAAAACAATGGGGTTACTCTTTGCCTGATTGGGAGGTCTTTCAAAAGAGTTGATGAATTTAAATATTCATGGACAATTCTAATAAAACGTCAGTAAGGAAATTCAGATAAGGTTACATTTGGGAAATGCATGTTTTTATTCTGTGACTGAGCGTTCTATTACTATCAAAACTTAAAATTAGCATTATAAAACGCTAATTTTACTGGTTGTCTTGTATGGTTGACATGTGTGCTTATTGAAGTTATTGAATGACAGGATCTTTAGTATTTTGAGAATAAAACATGAGAAAAATATCTGGTCCTGTAATTGACAAATGTACTGAACAGTAGAGGAAGCCACAATTTTGAGCTGCATAGATTATATTTGATTCTGGATATTGTTAGAATAACTAAAAGTTGTAGATTGTGCTGGATAGTACTTGCTGCACAAATGGGTAATGAAAGAGTAGGTGGTGGGGTTTTAGTTGGCCACCAGATAGAGACTAATTGGCAAACCTTTGTTAGGGTGACTATGATATTTTGAATTCCTGAAGCCATTGAATAAATGAGTATGTTAACATTAAAAATTCTGTGAATGCTGCTCTTTGTGAACAGCATGCTCTCAACATAACATGATTTTACATGCTATATGAGTAACTTTTCCTGGCGTGTTATGAAAAAATTAATTTTCAAGAAAATATTGTAGGGCCTCTCTTAACCAAGGTAATTGGTAGTGTTGCCGGCCCGGATAACGGAATCTGTGGTTGGAGACCTTGAATTCGGGCAACAAACCATATTAATATCGAATTGGTAGCAGAATAAGCCACGAATTAAAAATAGCAGATTATTTATTTTCTGTACTATAATAAAATCAATAGTTACTAATCACTCTTGAATCGATTCGCATAAACTTAGTTTGATTTTTTAACAAAAAGTGAGTCGCCTTTTGTCTTAACCGATTAACACGGTCCATAGCACAGCGCGATTACGCCACTTTCGTACTACTATTAAGTCAAGGAAAGGAACATCCTTTCGTTGTGCTAAATATTGGAGTTCTTTTGTAAGAAAAATAGTGTCTTCGTTAGGGCTAATTTTTTTCATTTGCATCAACTGCTACACGTTCTAAATTTAAAATTTCGGTAAAAATCAGTTAAATGCTCACAACGCTTCTGTTAGATAGTTATTAGATGGCACTACTGAAACCCATCGGGTTGGTCTAGTGGTGAACACGTCTTATTAGACCAGCTGATTTGAAAGTCGAGAGATCCAGCGTTCAAGTCCTAGTAGAGTCAGTTATTTTTACAAGAATTTGAACACTAGATCGTGGATACCGGTGTTCTTTGGTGGTTGGGTTTCAATTAACCACACATCTCAGAAATGGTAGACCTGAGACTGTACAAGACTACAATTCACCTACACTCATACATATCATCCTCTGAAGTAATACCTGATTGTAATTTTTGGAGGATAAATAGGAAAAAGGAAAAGATGGCAACACTGAAACGCTGTATTGAAATAAGAAAATAAATAAAATTATAAATGTAAGCTAATCAAACGTAACCTACGCTCTCTTCGCTTGCTAACTTTGACTAGCTAGTGTAGGTTCAGTTTTGTTATATTATACCTATAATTTATTTTTTATTTCAATACAACGTTTAGTGGCGCCATCTAAGAACTAACTACAGAAGCGTTATGAACATATAACTGATTTTGACTGAGATTTCATTAACTTCTTCTGTCGTAATTTTTTCAACCTCTTCATCATCATAAATTTTAATGTTGGTTCCCTTGAATCCAATTCTAACCAGTCTTTCACACCATTTTCCTTTACATTTTCATATCCAGGTATATTTTATAATAAAGCACAAACTCCTCATTCAATGGCATAATACAAAAAATTTACTGTTTATTAACCTGTGGAATTTCTGGCCATATTTTTGTAAATGATTTATTCATTCATTAAATTCCATGATTATCCCAAAATGTAAATTGCATGTTTTATGATCAATGCCTTTAATGTGGGTGTAACTTGAAGCTCTTTATGCTAGAATATGAGATAAAATCGTTTGTAATGTTTTTTTATTGCTGTTGTGGCACCCTAATCCTAGTTGACAAATGGGTATCCCATTTGGTCAGTAAAAAATTGTCTTAATTTTCCTCGAAATTAGAACACCTTCGGATGGATGGTAAGGTGGATTTTTCAGTTGCTGGATGAAACTGTGGTTAAACCAATTTTCAAAAATGCCTGCACTCATCCACGCCGAATTTCGGTTAGCATACTTAACAAACAATGAATCTAATCTTAAATCTTTTAATGCCCTAGGTTAAGCAGCTTTGCCGATCACAAGAAGAGGTCCTTTGTCGTCACCACTAGCATTACTGCAGACAAGAACAGTTATTCATTCTTTACTAATTTTAAAGCCGGGTGCAGAAACTTTTTCCCTTGGTACTAGTATTTTGATGGCATCATTCTAAAATTAAATCCTATCTCATCTGCATTATATACTTGTTCTCGCTGTGAAATTTTTTTTTAATGTCTCCTTAAGGCAAAAACATTTTTTAGATTTTTTTTTTTTACTAATCTTAATTATTACTTAATTTACTTATCTATACTTAATTGTTATAGCTGTAAGCACATATATTGCTACAGCTGAGAAACTTAGAGTATCATTTTATAGATCTAATTATAAAGATTTTTTTTAGTTACAGAGTTGCATTGGAAACAATATTTTAAATCCCTGATGAATATTATGTATTTGGATTAACATAGAGTAAAATTTTTAAAATACTAGAAACATATTACAGCAACATATTAAAATAACACATTTGTTGATGATTTTTTTCATTTATTGACACTAGTCTAAATGTTTTTATTCATGAACTCAAATGTAAGGAATTGAAATAAAAGGAAATATGTTTGAACAACTTTTTCACTAATTAAAACCTCCAAAAAAGAAATCATGAGGATGTGGATGATCAATTTCTTATAAGAACACAATACCTTTTACGAGAAGTATGGTGAATGATGTGTCTGTGAGCATCAGGCAGATAAATCAACAATTCATAGTTTTACTGTGTTGTGTAATACGAAAATAATTTATTTTTTTTTTTTAAATGATAGCTAATACTTGAAATAATCTAAATCTAAAAATATTTTTTTTTAAGTGAATTGTATGGCATTAGTACATATTTTTTCATAGATTCAGATCAATTTAAAAGATAATATTTTATAAAATTTAAATATGTTAAGTATGTTACTAATTTAAAAAAAAATATTTGTAAGATATTAGTAATTAAAATGATAAATTTACAATATATTATTAAATAAATCAATCTAGAAACAATTTCAAAAATAAACATATTACAAATTTTGAAGATTAAGAAAGCAATTTTTACCAAACATAAATGTATTTTTATCACTTTTAATATGTCTCAAAGGGAATTAATACAAAAAATAGAAAAAAATAAATCAAATCTAAAAACCTGACTTGTACAGTGTATTAATGCAATCTTAATAATAATAATAATAATAATAAATTATTAGAAAAATAATTGTCTTGTTAATTGTAAAAAAAAAGAAATAAGAAGAATAAATAGAGCCCAATTACACAATATGATCAACCATTTGAATGAAAAGCAATACCTGCTGATTGTATTGAACTAACCAGTTTAGTTCAGAGGCTAATGTAGCCACAGTGAAGATATGCAACATAACTCGCATCGGTGGTTCTGGGTTCAAATCCCAATCAAGCATGGGATTTTTCATACACTATAAAAAATTTGATTTCCATATCCCATGCACAAACTTCAAGCTTATGTGGCAATATCAAGCAAAAAAAAAAAAAAAAATTTTAATCACGACATAAAGGTTCAATAAAATTTATACCTTGATCAAACAGATATCATTTTTAAGGTTATATCTATTAAAATCTTCATGTATTGTAACTGAACCAATTTCCCTTTTAACCATATGACTTTCATCAGATTTATTTGTAATTCCAGTACCAATGTAAAACTTGCTGTAAGATTTCCCACTCTGGTTAATACTGAAATTAAGGAACAAAAACTGTTAATGAATAAATAATCATGAAATAAATGTATTAAAATTTATATAGAAGAATAAAAATTAATTTTTTCTATAAGAATAAAAAGTACTGATTTCACTAATAAATAGTAGTAAATTATAATTTGGCTTGAAATTATGGTATTATTTTCTATAAACTAATTTCACTTTTACTGTTTATGATGGCATGGCTTTAAATTATATTCAAGACAAGAGAAAAATGATTACATAAAAAATCAACAATACTACAATTGAAAATATTTGGTAATTATTTTGCAATTATAGTGTTTCAGCCTAACAAAATTCTCACTAGACAAATGGGATGTAGCTTAAACAAAAAAAACAACAAACAATGAAATCTTAAAAGCCTGAATTGTGATGTACAGTCAATTTTATCACAGATATAAATAAAAAATCCATCAATGTTAAAATGACTAGACATAATTCAAAGATTATTTATTTATTTAGCGTATGGCACCAAGACACAACACAAACTGTTAAAAATTACAAATAGATTAATATAAGCTACTGATTCTGAAGTCGCCATCAGGAAATCTTCAGGTGTCCCTTCATAAGCTGTCCTAGGTCAAACTTGTTGTGATGTGTTTAACAGTTTGATTTTCAACACACTCGTAAAGGGGCATCGGTGAAAAGGAATGTAAAGCTAGTTCACCTCCACGTGGTGCACTCTGGGTAACGCTAAATGAGTTAGCAAGTCCTGGCGGTCAGACAAACCAAGAAGGTAGGTTCTCCTGACCATGCAGACACAAGCCTACACAATTATGAACTGCAGGCCATGTCACTAGATATACCCAACAGTCCTTTGAGGACTTGCAGACAAGAAATCTTGGACCTTCAGTCTGAATTTGCCACATAAATTTGGAAAGCATAAGTTATTCTAAGAGCCAGTATTTATCAAAACTACTGAAGAATTCAAAGATTTCTCCTAACGGTGGAAGAAGCTTTATGTCCCTGAATTCATCTCTATAAATTTCTAAGAAAATTATCTGATGGCCATATCAATTCGGGTAATCTTTGGAGGGTTTGTATGACTTTATGCACCTACATCTGTTAGGACACTACTTAATCACTAATTGTGAAGAAATGGATTCAATTTAAAAAGTGTTGCAGCAAATTAACTTCATACTCGTGATTTTTAAAAATAATTAAGTTTAAAAAACTTACATATTACAACAATGGCCAGCTGTGACTACAGTATTTTTATCTAAGATAGATCCTCCGCAGAAGTGTTCATCATAATATGCTCTTTCACGTAAAGAAATCTGTAAAAATAATGAAGAATGAAAGTTGATAAAAAAATTTATATTGATCTTCCTGTTAAAAGATATTTTTTAAATTGTATAATCTTAAGGTTTGTAAATATAATTTTAAAATATTAATGGCGTAATAATAATATTTTATATAAAAAGTGATATTCAATAAAATATTTGACATTAAATAAAAAAGTGATTAATAATTTTTTTTTTTTTTAGATAACTCAAAAATAATTTTAATCATAATTAAAAGTCAATGCTGGAGATGACCTCTGGATCAAAAGATCTCTGTGAATTGGTATGTCTGTGAATATTTCAATGGTAGTTAACTAATTACTACATCAAAATCAACAGTTTTTTATTACAATATAGAAATTTTGTTTTCAGATTTTACTTTGACCTACGTATGTAAGGCTTAAGAAAAATCCACATATTTTTGAGACTAGTTATGATGTAAAGAGCTGAGATATGTACACTATTTAATTAAATAAAAAGCATATATATAGACCACAGAAACTAAACTGAAGAAAATTATTACTAAAAAGATAAAGAGCAGCAGAGTGAAAGATAGGATTATATACGAATAACTAAAGATTGAGAAGTTTCCTGAAAAAGGATAACTAAATTAAAATTGTTTAGGCATATGAATGAATAAAATGAATAGGAATATGAATTGACAAAAGATGTTCGAAAATATAGAGTATAATAAGAAGATATCGGTTAGTTATAAATGAGAATCTTTGATTGAAGGAGCACTTTCAATATCTAGCCAAAAAGGCATGTTTATTCCGTAGACTAGAAAAAAAACATCATGTAGAAAGAAGCACCACTTCTTTTGGGATCCCAGTTGGGATTGAATGGTTAATCCTGATTGGGATTTTAATTTCAGAACCACGTGTGTCATTGAGGATATAATCTATATGCTGCACCTATCTCAATCTATCTGGGCTCAAAGAATGAGATATAAAGGTTGTAGGAATATTTTGTTGAGATCCCAATGTCTTCTACTACTGTCCGTGATAGGAGGCTATAGAACTGTCTCGTGCAAGGCAGACCTTGCTATTTTAGGTGTTAAGCTGATTGATATCCTTGTCATTAAGCATCAATCGCAGTATAGTGTTTAAAAGGTAGACCAGCTCCCCTTCAGGTGCATGTGAGAGATTGAGGACCAAGGTTTCCAGTCATCGGAGATTAAATGCAATGAATCTTCTGATGGTCGTTACATATATGGTATTTTCCCAGATGTGAAAAGGTTTATAAGTTGCTAGATAGATTTCCCCCATGTGTAATATTACTCAGTTTCTTTCTGGACTTGTTGCTTTTAGACACAAAATAGCTAGCTTTGGCTTAGTTGGCTCAGATTTATGCTCCTATAGTGGAATTGATAATAATGCATAACATGTCCTGTTTGTTTGCCAAAAGTATGAAGCTGAATGTAGTAAATAATTAGGGAACTTGGAAGAATTAATTCTCTTTGGATTTGCAGGTAAATTGGAAAACACGAAGAGAATGTTATATAGTTACTGGTTTTCTCAGGTATCTGACCCTGCAGAGGGTGGCTGAAGGAGTTTGATATTCTAATAGGTAGAGTAACTACCTGGATGATTGGGAGCCTGCTTGGGTGCTTACTTTCCTGTGATAGAGGTTTAGGTGGCATCAAGTCCTAGTTAGTTTAGCAGCTCGTTTCAGTCATCAGTGATGAAGCTGTGTGTAGAAAGGTGAAGGCATTGACCTCACTTTCAGGAGTAGATCAGACCAGAGGTATGATGAGGTACACAGAGTTGTGTGTGAAAGGATGAAGGCACTGACCTCGCTTCCGAGGGCAGACCAGATTTCAGGTAGAATGTTTAGAAACTCTGTGATGATGGAGCTGCAATGTGGGAGGGTGAAGGCACAGGCCTCGCTCCCGAAAGTGGACTAGATCAGAATAAATTAGTAATAGTTTCTTTGAAAAATTATTTTTAATTGCTTTTTGATGAACTATGAAATGAATCTGTGCTATTTATAGGACTAAATTGACATTGTTACAATAAAAAATTTAAGAGTTTGATAGTTGAGGTTGAAATTGATTGAAATTTAAGAGCTTAGATATTTATGGTAGACTCAAATTAATTTATGTACTTGTTGTTGCAGTCTAGCTGTGAAGTTTGTTTAATGAATGACTAGAGTGAGGTGCAGTGAAGTTTGGAGTGAGTTTCTGTGAAAGAGTTAAATAGTGAATGGACTACAATTTAGAGTAGGTGAGAGAAAACAATTGGAAGAAGCCTACAATGAAGGCAGTAACGAAGTTGAATTAAAACACCAATGGAAATGCCTAATAAGACATTTCTGACAGAGGCCAAACAGATGACTGATATGTAATCAGAGTTAGGGTCAATAAGATGACCTCTGGTAAAGCCCATCAAAGCTAGCAATGGAAGGGGCGGTCTGGCAACCAGAATCATCGAAGACAGGTTTCTTCCCCTGTGAAAATTAATAAGCTATACCTCACAGTATTGGGAATAGTTGCGGGACCAAACATGATAATACTTTATTTCATTCATAGTTTATTGCGAGGAAAAAATCTGAAAATAACATTAAAATAAACACCTGAAATGGAAACTCTCCAGGTTTTGCTATATGTCCTCCGACAATTCTGTAAACATTCTGTGTTTTATGAGGTGCTGATTTTACACCTGAAACAGAAATATTTATATGTAAATTAAAAATCTGCATATGTAATTTACATAGATCTATTTATTAGATCTAATACACAGATCTAAATAAATGTATTATTTTAATATTTCATTTACCATGAAACAATATATCATTGAATAAATCAATTCACCAATTTCAACTTTAGATTACTTGTAATTTAAATGTAATTTTTCTAGTCATTTTTTTTCTTTTTCTCAGATTTATTTCTTTCAGTTTAAATATCATAAGCCGTTGTTTCTTATATATACAATTACACTTCAATTAAATATTTCCTTTTTCAAATTAAATATCCTAAAAATATTTTTTATAAATGAATATAAGTTATTTGGGGGAATTGTACAGAAAAAAAAATGTCCTTTACCCTTATAAACTTCTTAAAAAATTTATGTATTTAATATTAATGATGTATTTTGGAGATAACATCATCAGATCATTTTTTTATAACACAAATTTTTTAAATAACTTTCATATAAATAAACAATATTTATTTAATTTTTTTATAATTTGTGGAAACAGGATAAACTAGTACAATAATCGTTGTTATTCCTTCTCTAATATATATAAAATGTCCCCATTGCATTGTGCTTGTGAATTCATTAACTTGTATTTATTATATTTTTGTTATTTTTAAATTTGAAAATATTATACTAGTATTCTGTTTAATTTTTTAAAAATTATTTTTAATATAAATTGCTGTTAATAAAGTTAATACAAATAAAAAAATATGCTACCTTGAAAATGTAAAAATGCCAAAAGAACAAATGCATATTCTATATATGGTGCCATCCTGCTTAATAATTGCTGTACTAGGCCTACGACACCAACTAAAATTTTAAAAATAAATTTAATTTATATAATCAATTATTTTACTAATAATCTTAAGTGGCCCTATTATCTTATAAAGAAAATATTATTTGCTTTATTAATTTTTAAAATAAAATGTAATCTTGTGAGAAATAATATATTGTCAACTATTCTTGTAATTTATTATGCTATACAATGACAGGTACTTGATATTTCAATTTATTTTCACCTATAAGTGTAAGGAACTTTTTTTTACGTATTGTTCAAATTCACTTTTTAAAATATTGCTTATTTTTTTCTAAAAAATTGACAGTGAAATCACAATCGCTAGTTTGAAGTGGTAAAGAAACAAGAAATACTATGAGTAATAAAATGACTTGTTTTATTATATATGCATAATGGCCACTCAAGATAATTTGCGAACCAATGGTATTTTTCAGCATATCTGGTGTTTTTTAAGTGGAATTTTTATTCAAATTTCAAAATGCGATACCTTCCACTTTATTAAAATATTTTTTAACATCTATAAATATACACCATAAACAGAAATAACTGACTATTTTGGAATAATAATTATTCGTACTATGTTTTGTTGTCATCTTGGCATATGGTAGCAACTCATGATATTGCATTAAAATCAATGAAAATAAAAAGTCAATAAAATTGAACTCTATGAAAGTCAAACTGATATGATGTACATGAACACTATTCTTAATTCTTGCATTTACCAAAGTAATACCTGAAATTTTATACTAATCATAAAATTTTCATAAAGTTGAACTTCATAATAAATCTGCAATTTAAATATAAATAATAATTTAAAGAAAGAAATGATGAAGGGACAAGTATCTTAAAAATTTTTAGTAGTTTAGGAATTGTTCTTGCCTTAATCTGGTAGTATTAAAATAAAATTTTTAGTAATAAAGTAAGATTTTCTTACAATATTATATTACAATTATCTTACAATTTAGATAAAACGCCAATCTTATATTCTATGTGAATTGTAAGACAGTTCAATACCAAGTGGTCACACTAGTTACTAACCTTGATAATCACTCTCAGCCACCACTTTAGCATTTTGTTGTATAGTTCAAAAACATTCTGGCTTGGCAATCAAAAGATATACAGCTGCAGATTCACTTGCTATAAAAACAAGGAATATACAGCTGCAGATACAAGTCTAAACCCACAAAGCTATAGTAGGTAGCTGAAGATTTCCAGAACATTGTGAATCATCAATAATTATAGAGTTAATTAACTGACAACCAGATCTATCCTAAAATTAATGGAACAATGAATTACTTAATTGCAGCGATCATTGTAGGCTGGATTATCATAAATGAGGAAAGGCTTTGGAAATTTCTTGTGGAGGTCTATATACTACTGAAATATAGTTATAATAAACCAGCACTGAAAATAAATTATTCAAAAGTTATTATGGATTATGTTTAATATAACTTTAAAACAATCTCTTATTAAAGTAAAAAAATAAAATAAAGTAAAAGTGATTGAATAAATTAACTTTAACTATATTTTTTGTAAGTCAAAAATTAATTTCTATTATCTGTGTGTAAGGATAACATGTAATGAATTCTTGGTAAATGAGATCTTATAAAATTACAAGATCTTATAATAATTACTGAAGTTAATTGGAAAACTAAATTAACTTCGAAAATTGTTTAGAAATAATTTTTTACTTGCACCAGAAACTAGAAGAAACTTTTAGTATTAATTAATCATTGACAGTAGGATTTAGAAAAAAAGAAAAGAAAAAATATAGTATAAACAAAAATTAAAGCATAAACCAAAAAAGAAGAAATAATGATAAGTATTAACTGACAAATAAATTGTTCTTAAGAAATGATAATAAGTTTTAGAAAAAGAGTAAAAAATACAAGCAACTGTTGGCGAGGGGGCTTGACTGCTCAGTGATACAGAGTAGCTGGACTGAAGGTGTAAGCATATCAGAGAGGTATCTGTTGTTGAGCATATCTGAGTCAGACTAAGGAATGATTCCTGAAAGAGGGCAGCAGCAAGGTAGTTGTTAAGGGTTAGGTTAGGAGGACTTAAACAGCCATATCAACATCACTTAATCTTCTGAATAGTGTACAGCTGAAAGCAATGTAAAACTACAACCATTTTTTTTCCATGAAAATGTAGCTCACTGCATTTTCATGCAGCAAAGATGGAAGCAAGCACCTTCCTTGGTAAAATATTCTGCATGTAAACTATGTTTGGATGTTCTCCCTTGTTTGGATCTCCAGATAGGGACTACTAAGGAAGGGGTCATCAGAAAATTAAAAAGATAACAATCTACTAGTCAGAGCGGGGAATGTTAGAAGCCTAAAAAAGATTGTTAGGTTAGAAAATTTAAAGAGGGAAATGGATAGGTTAAACATAAACGTAGTATGAATTAATGAGGTTTGGTGGGAAGAGGAGGGTAAATGACTTTTGGTCAGGTGATTTTAGAATAATTATCTCAGCTTCAAATAGTGGGCAGGCAGGAGTAATGAACAAGAAGATAGGGAAGAGAGTAGAGTATTTCAAAATGCATAATTATAGAATCATTGTAATAAGGATAAAATCGAAACCTAAACTAACAACAATTGTTAACGTCTATATACCTACAAGTGTCCATGATGACGATGAGGTAGAGTGTGTATATGAAGAAATTGACAAAGCAATTAAACACATAAAAGGAGATGAAAATTTAATAATAGTTGAGAGATTGGAATGCAAGCATTGGAAAAGGCAAAGAAGGAAATATAGTAGGTGGATACAGGCTGGGCAAAAGGAATGAAAGAGGGCGCCGACTTATAGTTTTGCACGAAGTATAATTTAGTAATTTCCAACACCCAGTTTAAAAATCATAATAGACGAATATACACATGGAAAAAGCCAGGTTATACTGAAAGGTATTAGATAGATTATATCATGGTTAAGCAAAGATTTAGAAATCAACTCGTCGACTGCAAAACTTACTCTGGAGCAGACATTGATAGCAACCGTAATTTAGCGTTAATGAAATGTAGATTGGGGTTCAAAAATCTGAAGGAAAGGTGTCAGATGAATCAGAATTTAGAGAGGCTGGAGGAAAAGGAGGTAAAGAAGATTTTTGAGGACATCGCAAAAGTCTGAGTAAAAAAGAAAATGTAGTAGAAGAAGTATGGGAGAATGTTAAAAAGGAAATTTTTAAATCAGCAGAGGTGAACTTAGGCGGAACAAAGAGAACTGGTGAAAACCTTGGATTTCAGATGATATATTGCAGCTGATGAATAAACATAGAAAATATAATGCTAGTGATGAAGAAAGTAAAAGGAACTATCAACAGTTAAGAAATACTATAAACAGGAAGTTCAAACTAGCGAAAAAAGAGTGGATTAAAGAAAAGTTTCAGAAGTGGAAAGAAAAATGAACAATGGTAAAACAGACGGAACATACAGGAAAGTTAAGGAAAATTTTGGGGTATATAAATTAAAATTTAATACTGTGTTAAACAAAGATGATACACCGATATATAATATGAAAGGCAAAGTCGATAGGTGGGTGGAATATATTGTACAGTTATATGGAGGAACTGAATTAGAAAATGGTGTTATAGAGGAAGAAGAGGATGAAAGGGGAGAAACAATACTGAGATCTGAATTTAAGAAATTGTTATAGATTTGAATGCCAGAAAGGCTCCTCGAATAGACGGAATACCTGTAGAATTTCTGCGCAGTGCATGTGAGAAAGCGATTGGTAGATTATATGAACTGGTGTGTAATGTTTATGAAAAAGGGGAAGTTCCGTCAGACTTCAAAAAAAGTGTTATAGTCATGATACCAAAGAAAGCAGGAGCAGATAAATGTGAAGAATACAGAACAATTAGCTTAACTAGCCATGCATAGGAAATCTTAACTTTAAGAATCTTAACTTATTTTTATCAATGGTACTTCATAACTTACTGTTCTATTCAGAAGTCTGTACCATCTAGTTTTCTTCAGCACATAGATTTCACGATATTATTTTAATCAATGGAATGGAAATCTTGTTGCAGTAATTTTCTTTGTAATAGGACTTCACTTAAATCTGAGCACAACTCTCAACATCATCTTATTTCATAAGTAATTTTTATATTTTCTTATGAACATGCAGAATACATCTACCTTAGTACAGTTATCTATACTTACAGATTCTCCTTAAGAATATGGGATGGAATTTTTTTAATGTATAACAAATGCCAACTAGACCAGGATTGTAATGCAAGACCATTTGGGTGAAAAACTAAGTTGCAACTTCACCACCACAGAGGCATGCAAAAATGTTAATGTTATTCTAAAAAAAAAGGCTGTACTCCTTTTTAAAGAAGTAATTTGTGTTCCACATCGAGTCACCTACAAACAATATGGAATTTAATAATAGTACATGTATGTTAAAAGTAATAAATCATTCAACTTAATGATACATCTTACATATTGTTCTCAGTCATTTTTCTAATTTTTCTTAAAACAACATGTGGACACTACATGACTTCCTTGTACGCCTATTAAATTACATATACACATTTTTTGCTGAACTTTATTTAACTTTATTTCATTTCAAAATGAGATACGATCCAACCAATTCTTTAATAAGTGGACAGTTACACAATTGAATTGTGGTGGACACGACACTCCATCACTTTTTTGTGGTGTCCGTATTAGCATTTTATATTAGTTTATATATTAATTTTGTTTCACTTTGCTATGTGATGTGAGAACATGTCAGATCCATAACCATGCACATATTGGTTCGAATCCAACTTATTTTTTTAACTTTTTTTTTAAACATATTGTTTATTAATAATTATTAACCTCTGCAAAAAAATTTTGAATTAAATTTTGCATAAAATTTTATTTCACTAATAATTTATGATTTTTTTAATTGTTATTGAATTATTATTTATTGCAAAAATCTTTTTACAATCAGAGGTTAATAATTATTTATAAATCAATATATTTAAATTAAAAAAAAGGTAAAAAAAATGTCTTATATATGAAGTCTGATTGAACCGATGTACCTTCCTCTTTTAAGATTGAAATATTTCATTGATTAAAATTTTATTTGGCTACAACTCTGGAATCAATGATATATATATATATATATATATATATTTGTATGTAATTAATATAATACATTTATTTATAATTTAAAAATTTAATAATTCAGTTCAAATTTAATAGTTATCAATGATCCAGCAAACCTCCTGGCCAATTTAGTGATCAGTGGGGTATACAAGTTTTACCAGCCGCGGTAGGAGACAATCAACAGGAAAATCAATCAAATCTTGTAAAAGAAATATTACTACCAAAAACTCAAACACCACATTGTTCTTCTGTACCGACTGGAGTAACATCAGCATGATTATAAAAACTTTAAAAATAAATTGCCCCTAATATTGCTATATCAAAATAATAATGAAATTTTTAGTGAATTTTTATTAACATTCGTGATATTTTGAGTTTTACCGATTTTAAATTTTGAGTTTACTGATTTAAAAATTTAATTAAAAAAAGAAAAAAATGATTTCATTTTTTCTTAATAATGTAAGTACTTCATTTTCATTTCATCTTTTTACAATATTTCTTAATCAGAAATACCTTTTATTTATAAATTGGATTCTTTTCTTTATTACAAGAAATCCTGGATTTACAAGAATCCTGAGAAAATATTAAAGTATTTGATTAAAATAGACATTCAAAATATTTAAAAAATATATATATTTATTTAGTAAAACAGAACAAACTGTAACCTTTTTAAAAATATTTTAAAATTAATAAAAATATTAAAAAGAGGCTCTAATCATTTTTTATAACAATTTTATTTTATTACAAAACTTATTATTATTATTTTATAACAAAACTTTTATTTTTACTGGCCTAAAACTGAAGTTGTTATTGAGTGATGCTATTCAATCGTTAGGAATTATTTTGTTGTTCCTTATCAAACCATTGTGGAAACGGAAAATGCACAAAATGTTAGTACTTTAAAGCATTAAAATATGCATCCAACAATTTGAAGGCGTTTAGGCAAAATCATAAGTTAATTACTGTACTGTTCCATCATATGTATAAGTTCAAAAGAACTTATACAGGCACTTATCAAGGCATCATATGCCTTGAGAGAGTGTGTATAAAGCCTGCAATAAAGTAATATACTGTAAGTAGTATTTGATGCTTTAAAGGGGTATGTATAAACTAATAACTGATTAATGAATTCTATTCTTGTATATTACACCTGAAAGATTAAGTTAACTGATGGGTGGAGGGGAAGTTAACATTTGACCTATAAATGTTGAAGGATAAATTATGAATAAAAAAAATTAAAATGAGTGAGTCGTTGTGAGGACACATTACAGAAGTGAAGCATCTTATTCAATGTTATATGAATTATTAATGATGCAAAATAATATATATGCAGTATACACAAATGATAAAATTTTTTATTAATAACAAATATGAATTAACATTGAAATCCAATCTATAATTGAAATATTGAAATATAATGGTGATCAAAAGCCGTTAACAAAAGAGTAACAGTATAATTCTTTGAACATCAACTCTTGAATGAACTGTATTATCAGCTAGTGCATGACACTTGGATTTTCTCAGTTGACTCCCCATCCCGAAAACTGCATTAAGAAGCTTCACTACAATTAAAAGTTTCATTTATAGTTGCTTTTAACTTGTCGCAAGGTTATAATTAAAATTGTAAGTACAATGTTATTGTACAAAAAGCTATCTGGTTAAAAGGAAAAAATATATATCTTAAATAAATAAAAAAAATATTTTTTATGTTTGTAAATTGATTGTTTTTAATCAAAAAATGAAGCTGTAATATACATGATTAAGATTGAGGTTAATTTTAACTTGTTGAAAGGAGAAAAGTAATTTTAGTATTGTATGATTTCTTATGGATTACTGGAATATCTAACTTATTTTTACACTACAGTTGGAATGTTATAATAGGCTTAAAATTAAAGTAAAAGTTATAGTTAACATAAAAATAAATATGATATACAAATATTATATGGCACTGTTTTTTGTATCCAATTGTATAACGAATTTAAGCTGCTGCTAAAAGAGGAGATATCACAATGTAAGCTTAGTAAAAGGCCTGCCTTTTTATTTTTTCTTGAGATAACAATCCCAGCTAATCATTTTTACATGAAACTAAAAAATTGTTACATGCATTTTGATTAAGATAGTGAGTGGATTCTTCAAACTTTTCTGCAGAACACGTCATCGAATTATGATAGTATTATGTGTCTTATAATAATACAAACAAGTATAATAATACAAACATAAAAGGTTTAAGGTGACTTTTCAGTTAATAGTTTTTATTGTGTTTCATGTCTTTTTTTTACAAATGGTTTGATTTTGATGAATGTTTTTACTTCCTTGTATGAAGTAAAGCAATTGTTGTGATCACAGAAAATTTCAGATTTCAACAGAAATATCCATTTTGACTAGTTTTGGCATGATGTTTTTACGAACATATGTATCTTGCATAATTAAAAAATGATTAGCCATAGAATGTTGAAATTTTGGATTTCGAACTGTTGTAACATCTGGTTGTGCACGTCCCCTTTTGATTGCAATCAGCTGGACCAAAAGTGTTCAAAAAAGCTCCAATCCAAAAAAAAAAAATGGATTTTGGACTTCTTCTTAACTGCAGTAATAAGCCCTCATCGAGAGCTTTTCAGTCATGTATCATAAGTGTGTATTCAGTGTGTGCTAAATAAAATTTTAATTAATGAAATATTTATATCTTACAAGGGGAGAAAAGCACATCGGTTCAAATCTGACTTCATCTCCTTTTTTTAAAACTTTTTTAATGTAAATATATTGATTTATTAATAATTATTAACCTCTGATTATGAAAAAAAATTACGATTAATAATAATTCAGTAATAACAATAAAAAAAAAAAAAAAATGTAAAAAATCTGAAGTTATTAACGAAGTAACATTTTATGTACTTTTCATTTTAAAAAAACTGTGTACAAAATTTAAGAGGCCTACAAGTAAGTCATGTGGTGTCCAAATCAGATTTTTTTGTGGTTGGTTTTAATATGACATAAATTTCAAAATTGAAAAAGAAAATAATTTAAAGAAGGATTACATCTTTAGATTTTAATGTAGTTTTTTAAAGAAAATAAATCTTATTTTTAAAAATAAGTATTCCTGAAAAATAGCTTTTTACATTTTCCAGTAAATTAAAGAATAATAACCTATAAATTATTATTCACATTTGAAAGTAGAGTCTGGTTAGATTTAAAAGCTGTCAATGTATTTTTCATTACATTTTCTTAAATTTTTTAGAGGCAAATTGAAGCAATGAAATAAAATTGTATTTTAAAATAAAATTTGCCAACAATTTTTCACATCCAATACAATATTATTTCATTGCTTCAATTTGCCTCTAAAAAATTTCAAAAAATGTTATGAAAAATACTTTGACAACTTTAAAATCTAACCAGACTCTACTCTCAAATGTGAAAAAATGGTTGGCAAATAACCTAGTTATTTCCTAGTATTTTAACATTGTTTGAACCAACTACTTAATCACAGAATCTCTATTTTTAAAATTTTTAAATTGCAAATAAAAATGTATAAAGAATAAAGTTAATGTAATAATATAAAGACGAAAAACACTGTAAATTTATTTTTGTATTATCTAAATTCACTTTGATAGAATAAAATTAGTTATTTAAAAGAAGAAATTTCATTTAAAATAAGCTTATTGGAAGATCTTTCAAATTAGTGAGTAATTTATTAAAAATGGCAATGGAAACATAATAAAGCTGATATATTTTTTTCACATACCAAAATATTGGGCTGAGTTTGAAAATAATAGCTTAGTTGTTAATCTTTAGGAATAAGGTTTGTCTTTAACCAAGGGAGATGCATGGTTGGTTAGGTGGAAATATCTCATTTATAATTTTTAAATATTGGTCAGTATGATTAACTTTTATGACCGCTGAACTTTTATGATCTGAAATCCATTTCTTAGGTTGAAAACTTGTTTTAAACTTTTCAAGTTGATATTAACTATAAATTTAATTATGCTCAACATTTAAACAGATCCACATAGTATTTTTGCAACCAAAGAAATTGGTAGTTATTTGAATGAATTCTATAGTTTCAATTCCCCTCATTTTAACTCGCTACAATCTTTCAATAAACTTTTTGTCAATTCCACTTTTCAGACACATCATCTATTAAACTGTCTGTATAGTTTATACAATAATATTAAAGATTGCTGATTGATTTTCTGTTAGCAATCAGCAACAGAAAAACTAATAATAAATTAAACTAACCACCCACCCCCTCAGAAAAAAAATCATCTTTATTTGTAATAATGTTATGTCATTATTTGATAATGAAACATTTTGTTTTATAGTACTAATTATAATTAAGATAAAAAATTACATATTTCAGGCAGTCCAAATTTTTACTTGTATTGTTCTACATTTTCCTCAGTTCAACATTAATGTTGGCCACTATAATATGTAGCTCCTTATATCGAAGTATGTTCCTGGACATTATTCAGTTAGTTTCAAAACACTTTGATTAAAGTGTGAAATTAACTGATTAGTTAATTTTGTGAAGGGTTTACATCTCTATGCACTTATTTAAAGATTCATTTGTTCAAGTTATTATGGTCAGTTACACCACCCTTTGTTTTGATCCCTAGAGGTAATAATATGGTAAATTCACAAGTGGTGTTCGAAGGGAGGCTGGAAGCTCTTTTAAACAATGTGATTTTAATGACAGCATGTATTAATATCATTGTCCTTATGAATGCTAGAGTGGTACTATTTTATGGGCATCAAACATAATCATTTTATCTTTGCTTTGTCTCCTTAAATAAGTCAGGCACATTATATAACTTCCAGACCCACATCCTACTTTCCATCATGTATATTTCAACTGTAAGGGATTTCAGGCAATCATAGCCATGTATTCTGGGAATAATTCAGTTCAAAGCTTCAACTATAAATAAGATAACATCAAGTTAATCTTCAAAATTTATTTAAAAAAAAGAAAGATCTTAATTCTGAGATTATGGGGTGTTTTTCATTGATATTTAAATTTGATGTACAGTAATTCTGAATGTGTATTGCAAACTATTACAGCAGTAAGTCTCTAAAATCTTCCTGTATTTTATAAAATAATCATGTTTCAATAATGAAATTACTGTGTAATTTTGTTGTTTCTGCAGCTGCAGAGACATCCGAGTGGTAGTGCCACTGTAGCAATTTTTTTTAAATTTTTGTGCTGCTATCCTTTAACTAATAAGGATGCAGCTAACCTGAAAAAGTGAAGAGGAATACAACTTGAAAGATATTTATTTATAAATATATAAAGATTTATTTTCTTGTAATTCTCATGACTTAGAAAGAAAAGAAAGTATTTTTTGTTTTAGAAGTAATTAAAATTGTATTATTATATTATTAAATAACATTATTTTAAAAAGTATCAGAATTCACATCATCATCATTTTCTCCTTCATTTAAATTCTCCTCTACATCATCTTCTTGTAAACTGCTGTTATCATCATTTTCTCCTTCATTTTCATTCTCCTCTACATTATCATCATCATCATCAAATCCAAAGTAATTATCATTTTCTTCAGTAATGTAGTTAAGATTTACACCATGTTTTTTAAGCCATTTGACATATGTCTCTACTCTTGAGTATATACCTGGGTATCCTGCTTCAGCACATCCTTTTCCCCAAGATACGATTCCAGCAAGCTTTTTATTACAGACTAATGGACCACCTGAGTCTCCCTAAAAAAGAGATTAATTAAAATATAATACTAGACAATAAAATGGAATATGTTAAATAATACTATTTAGCTAGAATTATTTTTCCCAGTTCAATTGTTGTTACCAGAACTTAAGGGAACATTGCCAGAACCTAATGTTAACAGTGAGAATACTGTTTTGTAACTTCTGTAATTATTTGGGTGTATGTTTAATGTCATTTATCTTTGTGTATCCTCAGTATAAGGCCATTGCATGGAATTGTTTTATTAAGACGGCAGAGTATACATACTTCAAGAGGTGGTGAAATGTAATGCACAGTTGCTCATAACTTGTGAATGAAAATTATGCATTACAAAATAAGTTTCAGAATAGGGAGATGAAATCACCACACTGATAGCAGATGTTATTTCATTTCAACCACCCCTTTGTGTTCAATTGCCCTTTAATACATTTCCTAAACAGTCAAAAGTAAATTCTTTAAATTTATTATTAATTAAAACAATCACATGTTAAAGTTTATCTGAAAAACCCTTTTAAAATTTCTGCTCTTATGATATATAAATATTAAACAGATATGTTAAAAAAAGTGCTATATTATATATTCATGTTTTATTCTACTACATTGGAATAATTTGAAAATAACATGATTAGGCCATCCACAATTTAATTAAACAACTTTTTTTCAAATCTTTTAAACAATATATTCTTATAATGTTACTTTTAAAAAAGCTCAAAGATTATTAAAAGTATAAGAAACTTCATACTGAAACCTTTTTTAACTGTTTAATTATTTTAATCACATACAGCCTGATATTATTATCTATATATTTTGTATTTTTATGAACAATTCTGGAGTAAAGTAACTCAAATGTCACACAAACTGTTTAGTTTCTATATTAATCTTATTACTATTAAATAGATAATGAATAAATAATTTATTGTTATAACTTAACGTAGCAGTTGGAGCAAAAGAAAAAACTTGCTTTTAGGAGTTGAAGGATACATATTCAACTGTGTAGAGTTTTCAATCTTGGAAAACAATTAACTCAGAAGAGCTTTTATTTTAGAAAAATACATTTTTTAAAGAAAAACAAGATAATAAATTATTTTATGTGAAATTTAATCCATAATGTACTGCCCACCCTGGTTACAATACCCTGATCTCCTGTAGAATTGTAGCAATGGATTATTGCTATGTGGAGATATCATTAAGCTATCCAATAAGTGGTGTATTTTATGTGATTATCCACAGTACTTTTCCATTACTTTTCATTATATCTTCCTTTCTATTTTAGTTGCTGTGAATGTAGATCATTGTCTTTACCTGCATGTTGAGGGTTTAAGGGATTGTAGAACCACATCCCTATATCCTCAACATCTTTCATCAGGATATAGAAAATAAAATGTGAGTTGACTGTCTTTGGATTTGGATCTCTCTGGAGACTCAGCTTTTAGAGAGGGAAATTTTTATCAGGTAAAGCAAAAGCTCTCGTATGATACAAATACAATCAAAGTGGAAGAACTTACCTGGCAAGAGTCAGTGCCTCCTTCTTTATATCCAGCACAAATCATAGTTTTCAAATCAACTCCTATTTGAAAAGAGGTATAATTAGCGACACATTCTTTTTCATTTGATATTGGCACAATGGCTCCTTTCAGTGGATCTGGACATGTATGTGTATGCTGGAAAATTGAAAAAAAAAATCCAGTATTTTATTATAAATAATAATACTAAAAATTCCAACTATAATATGTATGTAAAACCAAAAGTTATGTATATGAATTTTTTTTTATAATGTCCAACTTTTGAAAGTTATATTAGAACATCTAGAAATATAGTATTATTTTCGGAGAAAAAAAAAATGATTATTTAATTTTCAGTGATTTATTTCAAAGTTAAATTTTTACATGTTTAAAGGATTTTGTACTTACCTTTTGTGATTTTTGTTTGTTTGTATTTTAAGTGGTATGAACTTTGAAATAGTTGACTAAAAAGTGTTATTAAGGAACTAATTTGTTGTAAATGAGAAAAAAATTTTATTTATAAAAAAGTTACTTCAGTATGGTATATTATTTACTGTAACAACTTTTGTACAAGTCAGCTATATACATTAGTTTTCTTAAAATCTGATCAGTGATTACACTCATGACTATCATTGCTTTTGAAGTTGTAATTGAATAACCTATTATTTATTGCAAGGCAATACTATAAATACATCATCTGCCAATATATTATTTATTTGAATACAAATGTAAGGTGTCTTACAATGCAGGTAATGTAATGTTCTACAAAAATAAAGTGGTACCATAGGTATTGCAATCATTTTAATAAAACATTGGTTTTACAAGTTGGAAACATTAGAAACATAACATCCCTAAAGTAATGCGTACTTAAGAATATTTTGTGTTCCTTACCAAATTTAAATACTTTGTGTTTAGTAATCGGGAATTTATTACTAGCAGTGAATTTACTGATTTGTTGTAATAATAGTCAAAAACCTCTCTGAAATGTTTCATCATATCCTGTCATTTCATTAACTTCAAAAATTTCCTTATATGATATTGTAACAATTTTCAGAAATATTTTATACTTTCTACTTTTCTCTTCTGTGCCCTCTTTCTATGTTATTATGAACTGCATTTTTTCATCAGCAAAATCATTCATACATTAAAATAAAAGAACGGGGAAAACCTCAAAATGTACAACCATAATCCAAACGTATTATAGCAATCGCACATTAGTTGATGAGAAGGCAAATGAAACTGGTGCCAACAGCTGACAATAACCAATAAACTGCTGTAAATAAACCATAACTTGTAAAAAAATGTAAAAAGCAGATATTTGCTTTTAGGTGGATATATAGAAAAGAACCTTTTGTGGGTTCTAAATATTGCTAATTTTGAATGTAATAACTTGCAAGTTGAAAACTGTTATAAAATAGTTTTAATCAAACATAACTGAATTCAGTATTCCTATTTCATAAATTGAAATACAATATTCAAATTTGATCAATTAATTTGAAATTGCAGTTTTAATCTGATAATACTACCGTTTTGAATATATATTTGGAATACTATTATATAAATTAAATAACACTAAAGAAGAATATTTTATCAAAAAATTTAATATACTTTCTATAATTTTACCTCTTTCCATGTTCCCCATCCACTGATAGTGCACTTGGTTTGCTCTTTTACGTGTTTGTTATTCACTTTTATTGGTTTAACTAGTTTATTAAATTTGAATTTTTCCGTTACCTGTATGAAAATAAAATTATTATTAATAATTCACCAGTCATTTTAACCTAAGATAGGTATAAAATAAATGAAAAAGTTACTTTTTCTTTATAAAAAAGTGTTACTCAGTAAGAGTAAATAATGTAAAATACTGAACAGAAAAAATTCTATTATTTAATCATTTGTTAAGATTATTTTTTGGCATTTTGTTATTCAGTAATACATGTTTTATAAAGAAATTTACAACATCCAAAATACATTTGTTATTTGAAATTGATATTTAATTAATAATTACCTTTATACAATATTTTAAACCACAATCTTAAATTTTATCTGGAAGCTCCAAATGTCCTTTCATTACTATTGTTAATATGCACATTCGATTACTGGATTAAAGGCTAGCCAGTTTAGCCAATCTTATATATATATCAACTACACAAAAGCTAGGCAGCAGTAGATAGTTGTTCTGGTATGATAATTATAGAAGTTGGTAGTTAGCTTTTTCTCTCTTCAAAGTGTATTGTATGTTTAAACAGATCTGTTGCCTATATTATTTCTTCATTTCACTTTCTTGTAAACTATTCACATCTATATAACCATACGATTGTGAACATGGATACAAAGAAAAAGAAAGAGTGGTAGCATAGACTGAAAGAGAATGCTAAATATTAAATGTGAAAAATGATCCAATGAGAGTATCATCTCAGGAGAAGGATGGTTGAAACAGTACTACAAGAAGTAGAAGATGCAAAAGATAGAAGTCGAAGGGAGTAAAAACTATAGACAGTTAAAAAAAAAAAAATAGTAGATATTTAAACATTAGCTAGAAATGAAGTCTAATAAAAATGAACTTGAACAAGAGGCTACCAAATGACTAACAAGAGGTTATCTTCAAGGAAGATAACCAACCACATGATTATGATTTGACTGACAACCTTAAAGACCATTTGGAACTTTATATAAAATTTAAAATACAGTTATGTAAAACCATAGAAGTATGAAGAAATCTGAACTCTCATTCATGAAGCTCTTTTGAAAATGCAATTTCAGGGTTCATCGGTATAGTTTTTGAAGAGATTGATCCATATTGGATCAAATTTTGGAAAAAAGTAAGGGCACAATCAGAAGGTTCATTAGCTATTTTCACAAACACAATTCTGTTTGAAGAGTTAAGGTAAATGAAATATTAAATCAATTGGTATTTCCAGGAAGTTAGGATGTTTCAAGGGTGTAATATAAAGGTGGAGTTTGTGTGGAAAATTGATTATTGGATGATTTTGATATTTCTAATAGATTAAAACAGGGAGATGTGCTTTCTCCTCGTTTGCTTAATTTTGCATTAAATGTCATCAGAAGAATAGGACTGACTGGGAAGGTTTACCTAACAGAAACATCAATGTTGTTATTTGAATGTAGTAATCAACACTAAATATAGTTCAAAACAGTGCCAAAATCATTAGAGTATGGATATAAAAGTGATTTTTAAGAGAAGAGAAATATAAATATATTGTGTTGGATAGGAGCTAAAACAATGGGGTTACTCTTTGCCTGATTGGGAGGTCTTTCAAAAGAGTTGATGAATTTAAATATTCATGGACAATTCTAATAAAACGTCAGTAAGGAAATTCAGATAAGGTTACATTTGGGAAATGCATGTTTTTATTCTGTGACTGAGCGTTCTATTACTATCAAAACTTAAAATTAGCATTATAAAACGCTAATTTTACTGGTTGTCTTGTATGGTTGACATGTGTGCTTATTGAAGTTATTGAATGACAGGATCTTTAGTATTTTGAGAATAAAACATGAGAAAAATATCTGGTCCTGTAATTGACAAATGTACTGAACAGTAGAGGAAGCCACAATTTTGAGCTGCATAGATTATATTTGATTCTGGATATTGTTAGAATAACTAAAAGTTGTAGATTGTGCTGGATAGTACTTGCTGCACAAATGGGTAATGAAAGAGTAGGTGGTGGGGTTTTAGTTGGCCACCAGATAGAGACTAATTGGCAAACCTTTGTTAGGGTGACTATGATATTTTGAATTCCTGAAGCCATTGAATAAATGAGTATGTTAACATTAAAAATTCTGTGAATGCTGCTCTTTGTGAACAGCATGCTCTCAACATAACATGATTTTACATGCTATATGAGTAACTTTTCCTGGCGTGTTATGAAAAAATTAATTTTCAAGAAAATATTGTAGGGCCTCTCTTAACCAAGGTAATTGGTAGTGTTGCCGGCCCGGATAACGGAATCTGTGGTTGGAGACCTTGAATTCGGGCAACAAACCATATTAATATCGAATTGGTAGCAGAATAAGCCACGAATTAAAAATAGCAGATTATTTATTTTCTGTACTATAATAAAATCAATAGTTACTAATCACTCTTGAATCGATTCGCATAAACTTAGTTTGATTTTTTAACAAAAAGTGAGTCGCCTTTTGTCTTAACCGATTAACACGGTCCATAGCACAGCGCGATTACGCCACTTTCGTACTACTATTAAGTCAAGGAAAGGAACATCCTTTCGTTGTGCTAAATATTGGAGTTCTTTTGTAAGAAAAATAGTGTCTTCGTTAGGGCTAATTTTTTTCATTTGCATCAACTGCTACACGTTCTAAATTTAAAATTTCGGTAAAAATCAGTTAAATGCTCACAACGCTTCTGTTAGATAGTTATTAGATGGCACTACTGAAACCCATCGGGTTGGTCTAGTGGTGAACACGTCTTATTAGACCAGCTGATTTGAAAGTCGAGAGATCCAGCGTTCAAGTCCTAGTAGAGTCAGTTATTTTTACAAGAATTTGAACACTAGATCGTGGATACCGGTGTTCTTTGGTGGTTGGGTTTCAATTAACCACACATCTCAGAAATGGTAGACCTGAGACTGTACAAGACTACAATTCACCTACACTCATACATATCATCCTCTGAAGTAATACCTGATTGTAATTTTTGGAGGATAAATAGGAAAAAGGAAAAGATGGCAACACTGAAACGCTGTATTGAAATAAGAAAATAAATAAAATTATAAATGTAAGCTAATCAAACGTAACCTACGCTCTCTTCGCTTGCTAACTTTGACTAGCTAGTGTAGGTTCAGTTTTGTTATATTATACCTATAATTTATTTTTTATTTCAATACAACGTTTAGTGGCGCCATCTAAGAACTAACTACAGAAGCGTTATGAACATATAACTGATTTTGACTGAGATTTCATTAACTTCTTCTGTCGTAATTTTTTCAACCTCTTCATCATCATAAATTTTAATGTTGGTTCCCTTGAATCCAATTCTAACCAGTCTTTCACACCATTTTCCTTTACATTTTCATATCCAGGTATATTTTATAATAAAGCACAAACTCCTCATTCAATGGCATAATA
The DNA here is from genome assembly GCF_047948215.1 of Lycorma delicatula. Taxonomy (NCBI): domain Eukaryota; kingdom Metazoa; phylum Arthropoda; class Insecta; order Hemiptera; family Fulgoridae; genus Lycorma; species Lycorma delicatula. The sequence continues at coordinate 70,558,009 of NC_134463.1, forward strand.
CAAAAAATTTACTGTTTATTAACCTGTGGAATTTCTGGCCATATTTTTGTAAATGATTTATTCATTCATTAAATTCCATGATTATCCCAAAATGTAAATTGCATGTTTTATGATCAATGCCTTTAATGTGGGTGTAACTTGAAGCTCTTTATGCTAGAATATGAGATAAAATCGTTTGTAATGTTTTTTTATTGCTGTTGTGGCACCCTAATCCTAGTTGACAAATGGGTATCCCATTTGGTCAGTAAAAAATTGTCTTAATTTTCCTCGAAATTAGAACACCTTCGGATGGATGGTAAGGTGGATTTTTCAGTTGCTGGATGAAACTGTGGTTAAACCAATTTTCAAAAATGCCTGCACTCATCCACGCCGAATTTCGGTTAGCATACTTAACAAACAATGAATCTAATCTTAAATCTTTTAATGCCCTAGGTTAAGCAGCTTTGCCGATCACAAGAAGAGGTCCTTTGTCGTCACCACTAGCATTACTGCAGACAAGAACAGTTATTCATTCTTTACTAATTTTAAAGCCGGGTGCAGAAACTTTTTCCCTTGGTACTAGTATTTTGATGGCATCATTCTAAAATTAAATCCTATCTCATCTGCATTATATACTTGTTCTCGCTGTGAAATTTTTTTTTAATGTCTCCTTAAGGCAAAAACATTTTTTAGATTTTTTTTTTTTACTAATCTTAATTATTACTTAATTTACTTATCTATACTTAATTGTTATAGCTGTAAGCACATATATTGCTACAGCTGAGAAACTTAGAGTATCATTTTATAGATCTAATTATAAAGATTTTTTTTAGTTACAGAGTTGCATTGGAAACAATATTTTAAATCCCTGATGAATATTATGTATTTGGATTAACATAGAGTAAAATTTTTAAAATACTAGAAACATATTACAGCAACATATTAAAATAACACATTTGTTGATGATTTTTTTCATTTATTGACACTAGTCTAAATGTTTTTATTCATGAACTCAAATGTAAGGAATTGAAATAAAAGGAAATATGTTTGAACAACTTTTTCACTAATTAAAACCTCCAAAAAAGAAATCATGAGGATGTGGATGATCAATTTCTTATAAGAACACAATACCTTTTACGAGAAGTATGGTGAATGATGTGTCTGTGAGCATCAGGCAGATAAATCAACAATTCATAGTTTTACTGTGTTGTGTAATACGAAAATAATTTATTTTTTTTTTTTTAATGATAGCTAATACTTGAAATAATCTAAATCTAAAAATATTTTTTTTTAAGTGAATTGTATGGCATTAGTACATATTTTTTCATAGATTCAGATCAATTTAAAAGATAATATTTTATAAAATTTAAATATGTTAAGTATGTTACTAATTTAAAAAAAAATATTTGTAAGATATTAGTAATTAAAATGATAAATTTACAATATATTATTAAATAAATCAATCTAGAAACAATTTCAAAAATAAACATATTACAAATTTTGAAGATTAAGAAAGCAATTTTTACCAAACATAAATGTATTTTTATCACTTTTAATATGTCTCAAAGGGAATTAATACAAAAAATAGAAAAAAATAAATCAAATCTAAAAACCTGACTTGTACAGTGTATTAATGCAATCTTAATAATAATAATAATAATAATAAATTATTAGAAAAATAATTGTCTTGTTAATTGTAAAAAAAAAGAAATAAGAAGAATAAATAGAGCCCAATTACACAATATGATCAACCATTTGAATGAAAAGCAATACCTGCTGATTGTATTGAACTAACCAGTTTAGTTCAGAGGCTAATGTAGCCACAGTGAAGATATGCAACATAACTCGCATCGGTGGTTCTGGGTTCAAATCCCAATCAAGCATGGGATTTTTCATACACTATAAAAAATTTGATTTCCATATCCCATGCACAAGCTTCAAGCTTATGTGGAAATTGCAAGCAAAAAAAAAAAAAAAAAAAAAAAATGTAAAAATCACAACATAAAGGTTCAATAAAATTTATACCTTGATCAAACAGATATCATTTTTAAGGTTATATCTATTAAAATCTTCATGTATTGTAACTGAACCAATTTCCCTTTTAACCATATGACTTTCATCAGATTTATTTGTAATTCCAGTACCAATGTAAAACTTGCTGTAAGATTTCCCACTCTGGTTAATACTGAAATTAAGGAACAAAAACTGTTAATGAATAAATAATCATGAAATAAATGTATTAAAATTTATATAGAAGAATAAAAATTAATTTTTTCTATAAGAATAAAAAGTACTGATTTCACTAATAAATAGTAAATTATAATTTGGCTTGAAATTATGGTATTATTTTCTATAAACTAATTTCACTTTTACTGTTTATGATGGCATGGCTTTAAATTATATTCAAGACAAGAGAAAAATGATTACATAAAAAAATCAACAATACTACAATTGAAAATATTTGGTAATTATTTTGCAATTATAGTGTTTCAGCCTAACAAAATTCTCACTAGACAAATGGGATGTAGCTTAAACAAAAAAAACAACAAACAATGAAATCTTAAAAGCCTGAATTGTGATGTACAGTCAATTTTATCACAGATATAAATAAAAAATCCATCAATGTTAAAATGACTAGACATAATTCAAAGATTATTTATTTATTTAGCGTATGGCACCAAGACACAACACAAACTGTTAAAAATTACAAATAGATTAATATAAGCTACTGATTCTGAAGTCGCCATCAGGAAATCTTCAGGTGTCCCTTCATAAGCTGTCCTAGGTCAAACTTGTTGTGATGTGTTTAACAGTTTGATTTTCAACACACTCGTAAAGGGGCATCGGTGAAAAGGAATGTAAAGCTAGTTCACCTCCACGTGGTGCACTCTGGGTAACGCTAAATGAGTTAGCAAGTCCTGGCGGTCAGACAAACCAAGAAGGTAGGTTCTCCTGACCATGCAGACACAAGCCTACACAATTATGAACTGCAGGCCATGTCACTAGATATACCCAACAGTCCTTTGAGGACTTGCAGACAAGAAATCTTGGACCTTCAGTCTGAATTTGCCACATAAATTTGGAAAGCATAAGTTATTCTAAGAGCCAGTATTTATCAAAACTACTGAAGAATTCAAAGATTTCTCCTAACGGTGGAAGAAGCTTTATGTCCCTGAATTCATCTCTATAAATTTCTAAGAAAATTATCTGATGGCCATATCAATTCGGGTAATCTTTGGAGGGTTTGTATGACTTTATGCACCTACATCTGTTAGGACACTACTTAATCACTAATTGTGAAGAAATGGATTCAATTTAAAAAGTGTTGCAGCAAATTAACTTCATACTCGTGATTTTTAAAAATAATTAAGTTTAAAAAACTTACATATTACAACAATGGCCAGCTGTGACTACAGTATTTTTATCTAAGATAGATCCTCCGCAGAAGTGTTCATCATAATATGCTCTTTCACGTAAAGAAATCTGTAAAAATAATGAAGAATGAAAGTTGATAAAAAAATTTATATTGATCTTCCTGTTAAAAGATATTTTTTAAATTGTATAATCTTAAGGTTTGTAAATATAATTTTAAAATATTAATGGCGTAATAATAATATTTTATATAAAAAGTGATATTCAATAAAATATTTGACATTAAATAAAAAAGTGATTAATAATTTTTTTTTTTTTTAGATAACTCAAAAATAATTTTAATCATAATTAAAAGTCAATGCTGGAGATGACCTCTGGATCAAAAGATCTCTGTGAATTGGTATGTCTGTGAATATTTCAATGGTAGTTAACTAATTACTACATCAAAATCAACAGTTTTTTATTACAATATAGAAATTTTGTTTTCAGATTTTACTTTGACCTACGTATGTAAGGCTTAAGAAAAATCCACATATTTTTGAGACTAGTTATGATGTAAAGAGCTGAGATATGTACACTATTTAATTAAATAAAAAGCATATATATAGACCACAGAAACTAAACTGAAGAAAATTATTACTAAAAAGATAAAGAGCAGCAGAGTGAAAGATAGGATTATATACGAATAACTAAAGATTGAGAAGTTTCCTGAAAAAGGATAACTAAATTAAAATTGTTTAGGCATATGAATGAATAAAATGAATAGGAATATGAATTGACAAAAGATGTTCGAAAATATAGAGTATAATAAGAAGATATCGGTTAGTTATAAATGAGAATCTTTGATTGAAGGAGCACTTTCAATATCTAGCCAAAAAGGCATGTTTATTCCGTAGACTAGAAAAAAAACATCATGTAGAAAGAAGCACCACTTCTTTTGGGATCCCAGTTGGGATTGAATGGTTAATCCTGATTGGGATTTTAATTTCAGAACCACGTGTGTCATTGAGGATATAATCTATATGCTGCACCTATCTCAATCTATCTGGGCTCAAAGAATGAGATATAAAGGTTGTAGGAATATTTTGTTGAGATCCCAATGTCTTCTACTACTGTCCGTGATAGGAGGCTATAGAACTGTCTCGTGCAAGGCAGACCTTGCTATTTTAGGTGTTAAGCTGATTGATATCCTTGTCATTAAGCATCAATCGCAGTATAGTGTTTAAAAGGTAGACCAGCTCCCCTTCAGGTGCATGTGAGAGATTGAGGACCAAGGTTTCCAGTCATCGGAGATTAAATGCAATGAATCTTCTGATGGTCGTTACATATATGGTATTTTCCCAGATGTGAAAAGGTTTATAAGTTGCTAGATAGATTTCCCCCATGTGTAATATTACTCAGTTTCTTTCTGGACTTGTTGCTTTTAGACACAAAATAGCTAGCTTTGGCTTAGTTGGCTCAGATTTATGCTCCTATAGTGGAATTGATAATAATGCATAACATGTCCTGTTTGTTTGCCAAAAGTATGAAGCTGAATGTAGTAAATAATTAGGGAACTTGGAAGAATTAATTCTCTTTGGATTTGCAGGTAAATTGGAAAACACGAAGAGAATGTTATATAGTTACTGGTTTTCTCAGGTATCTGACCCTGCAGAGGGTGGCTGAAGGAGTTTGATATTCTAATAGGTAGAGTAACTACCTGGATGATTGGGAGCCTGCTTGGGTGCTTACTTTCCTGTGATAGAGGTTTAGGTGGCATCAAGTCCTAGTTAGTTTAGCAGCTCGTTTCAGTCATCAGTGATGAAGCTGTGTGTAGAAAGGTGAAGGCATTGACCTCACTTTCAGGAGTAGATCAGACCAGAGGTATGATGAGGTACACAGAGTTGTGTGTGAAAGGATGAAGGCACTGACCTCGCTTCTGAGGGCAGACCAGATTTCAGGTAGAATGTTTAGAAACTCTGTGATGATGGAGCTGCAATGTGGGAGGGTGAAGGCACAGGCCTCGCTCCCGAAAGTGGACTAGAACAGAATAAATTAGTAATAGTTTCTTTGAAAAATTATTTTTAATTGCTTTTTGATGAACTATGAAATGAATCTGTGCTATTTATAGGACTAAATTGACATTGTTACAATAAAAAATTTAAGAGTTTGATAGTTGAGGTTGAAATTGATTGAAATTTAAGAGCTTAGATATTTATGGTAGACTCAAATTAATTTATGTACTTGTTGTTGCAGTCTAGCTGTGAAGTTTGTTTAATGAATGACTAGAGTGAGGTGCAGTGAAGTTTGGAGTGAGTTTCTGTGAAAGAGTTAAATAGTGAATGGACTACAATTTAGAGTAGGTGAGAGAAAACAATTGGAAGAAGCCTACAATGAAGGCAGTAACAAAGTTGAATTAAAACACCAATGGAAATGCCTAATAAGACATTTCTGACAGAGGCCAAACAGATGACTGATATGTAATCAGAGTTAGGGTCAATAAGATGACCTCTGGTAAAGCCCATCAAAGCTAGCAATGGAAGGGGCGGTCTGGCAACCAGAATCATCGAAGACAGGTTTCTTCCCCTGTGAAAATTAATAAGCCATACCTCACAGTATTGAGAATAGTTGCGGGACCAAACATGATAATACTTTATTTCATTCATAGTTTATTGCGAGGAAAAAATCTGAAAATAACATTAAAATAAACACCTGAAATGGAAACTCTCCAGGTTTTGCTATATGTCCTCCGACAATTCTGTAAACATTCTGTGTTTTATGAGGTGCTGATTTTACACCTGAAACAGAAATATTTATATGTAAATTAAAAATCTGCATATGTAATTTACATAGATCTATTTATTAGATCTAATACACAGATCTAAATAAATGTATTATTTTAATATTTCATTTACCATGAAACAATATATCATTGAATAAATCAATTCACCAATTTCAACTTTAGATTACTTGTAATTTAAATGTAATTTTTCTAGTCATTTTTTTATTTTTCTCAGATTTATTTCTTTCAGTTTAAATATCATAAGCCGTTGTTTCTTATATATACAATTACACTTCAATTAAATATTTCCTTTTTCAAATTAAATATCCTAAAAATATTTTTTATAAATGAATATAAGTTATTTGGGGGAATTGTACAGAAAAAAAAAGTCCTTTACCCTTATAAACTTCTTAAAAAAATTATGTATTTAATATTAATGATGTATTTTGGAGATACTGTCATCACAGATCATTTTTTTATAATACTAATTTTTTTAAATAACTTTCATATAAATAAACAATATTTATTTAATTTTTTTATAATTTGTGGAAACAGGATAAACTAGTACAATAATCGTTGTTATTCCTTCTCTAATATATATAAAATGTCCCCATTACATTGTGCTTGTGAATTCATTAACTTGTATTTATTATATTTTTGTTATTTTTAAATTTGAAAATATTATACTAGTATTCTGTTTAATTTTTTAAAAATTATTTTTAATATAAATTGCTGTTAATAAAGTTAATACAAATAAAAAAATATGCTACCTTGAAAATGTAAAAATGCCAAAAGAACAAATGCATATTCTATATATGGTGCCATCCTGCTTAATAATTGCTGTACTAGGCCTACGACACCAACTAAAATTTTAAAAATAAAATATAATTTATATAATCAATTATTTTACTAATAATCTTAAGTGGCCCTATTATCTTATTAAGAAAATATTATTTGCTTTATTAATTTTTAAAATAAAATGTAATCTTGTGAGAAATAATATATTGTCAACTATTCTTGTAATTTATTATGCTATACAATGACAGGTACTTGATATTTCAATTTATTTTCACCTATAAGTGTAAGGAACTTTTTTTTAGTTATTTTTCAAATTCACTTTTTAAAATATTGCTTATTTTTTTCTAAAAAATTGACAGTGAAATCACAATCGCTAGTTTGAAGTGGTAAAGAAACAAGAAATACTATGAGTAATAAAATGACTTGTTTTATTATATATGCATAATGGCCACTCAAGATAATTTGCGAACCAATGGTATTTTTCAGCATATCTGGTGTTTTTTAAGTGGAATTTTTATTCAAATTTCAAAATGCGATACCTTCCACTTTATTAAAATATTTTTTAACATCTATAAATATACACCATAAACAGAAATAACTGACTATTTTGGAATAATAATTATTCGTACTATGTTTTGTTGTCATCTTGGCATATGGTAGCAACTCATGATATTGCATTAAAATCAATGAAAATAAAAAGTCAATAAAATTGAACTCTATGAAAGTCAAACTGATATGATGTACATGAACACTATTCTTAATTCTTGCATTTACCAAAGTAATACCTGAAATTTTATACTAATCATAAAATTTTCATAAAGTTGAACTTCATAATAAATCTGCAATTTAAATATAAATAATAATTTAAAGAAAGAAATGATGAAGGGACAAGTATCTTAAAAATTTTTAGTAGTTTAGGAATTGTTCTTGCCTTAATCTGGTAGTATTAAAATAAAATTTTTAGTAATAAAGTAAGATTTTCTTACAATATTATATTACAATTATCTTACAATTTAGATAAAACGCCAATCTTATATTCTATGTGAATTGTAAGACAGTTCAATACCAAGTGGTCACACTAGTTACTAACCTTGATAATCACTCTCAGCCACCACTTTAGCATTTTGTTGTATAGTTCAAAAACATTCTGGCTTGGCAATCAAAAGATATACAGCTGCAGATTCACTTGCTATAAAAACAAGGAATATACAGCTGCAGATACAAGTCTAAACCCACAAAGCTATAGTAGGTAGCTGAAGATTTCCAGAACATTGTGAATCATCAATAATTATAGAGTTAATTAACTGACAACCAGATCTATCCTAAAATTAATGGAACAATGAATTACTTAATTGCAGCGATCATTGTAGGCTGGATTATCATAAATGAGGAAAGGCTTTGGAAATTTCTTGTGGAGGTCTATATACTACTGAAATATAGTTATAATAAACCAGCACTGAAAATAAATTATTCAAAAGTTATTATGGATTATGTTTAATATAACTTTAAAACAATCTCTTATTAAAGTAAAAAAATAAAATAAAGTAAAAGTGATTGAATAAATTAACTTTAACTATATTTTTTGTAAGTCAAAAATTAATTTCTATTATCTGTGTGTAAGGATAACATGTAATGAATTCTTGGTAAATGAGATCTTATAAAATTACAAGATCTTATAATAATTACTGAAGTTAATTGGAAAACTAAATTAACTTCGAAAATTGTTTAGAAATAATTTTTTACTTGCACCAGAAACTAGAAGAAACTTTTAGTATTAATTAATCATTGACAGTAGGATTTAGAAAAAAAGAAAAGAAAAAATATAGTATAAACAAAAATTAAAGCATAAACCAAAAAAGAAGAAATAATGATAAGTATTAACTGACAAATAAATTGTTCTTAAGAAATGATAATAAGTTTTAGAAAAAGAGTAAAAAATACAAGCAACTGTTGGCGAGGGGGCTTGACTGCTCAGTGATACACAGTAGCTGGACTGAAGGTGTAAGCATATCAGAGAGGTATCTGTTGTTGAGCATATCTGAGTCAGACTAAGGAATGATTCCTGAAAGAGGGCAGCAGCAAGGTAGTTGTTAAGGGTTAGGTTAGGAGGACTTAAACAGCCATATCAACATCACTCAATCTTCTGAATAGTGTACAGCTGAAAGCAATGTAAAACTACAACCGTTTTTTTTCCATGAAAATGTAGCTCACTGCATTTTCATGCAGCAAAGATGGAAGCAAGCACCTTCCTTGGTAAAATATTCTGCATGTAAACTATGTTTGGATGTTCTCCCTTGTTTGGATCTCCAGATAGGGACTACTAAGGAAGGGGTCATCAGAAAATTAAAAAGATAACAATCTACTAGTCAGAGCGGGGAATGTTAGAAGCCTAAAAAAGATTGTTAGGTTAGAAAATTTAAAGAGGGAAATGGATAGGTTAAACATAAACGTAGTATGAATTAATGAGGTTTGGTGGGAAGAGGAGGGTAAATGACTTTTGGTCAGGTGATTTTAGAATAATTATCTCAGCTTCAAATAGTGGGCAGGCAGGAGTAATGAACAAGAAGATAGGGAAGAGAGTAGAGTATTTCAAAATGCATAATTATAGAATCATTGTAATAAGGATAAAATCGAAACCTAAACTAACAACAATTGTTAACGTCTATATACCTACAAGTGTCCATGATGACGATGAGGTATAGTGTGTGTATGAAGAAATTGACAAAGCAATTAAACACATAAAAGGAGATGAAAATTTAATAATAGTTGAGAGATTGGAATGCAAGCATTGGAAAAGGCAAAGAAGGAAATATAGTAGGTGGATACAGGCTGGGCAAAAGGAATGAAAGAGGGCGCCGACTTATAGTTTTGCACGAAGTATAATTTAGTAATTTCCAACACTCAGTTTAAAAATCATAATAGACGAATATACACATGGAAAAAGCCAGGTTATACTGCAAGGTATTAGATAGATTATATCATGGTTAAGCAAAGATTTAGAAATCAATTCGTCGACTGCAAAACTTACTCTGGAGCAGACATTGATAGCAACCGTAATTTAGCGTTAATGAAATGTAGATTGGGGTTCAAAAATCTGAAGGAAAGGTGTCAGATGAATCAGAATTTAGAGAGGCTTGAGGAAAAGGATGTAAAGAAGATTTTTGAGGACATCGCAAAAGTCTGAGTAAAAGAGAAAATGTAGTAGAAGAAGTATGGGAGAATGTTAAAAAGGAAATTTTTAAATCAGCAGAGGTGAACTTAGGCGGAACAAAGAGAACTGGTGAAAACCTTGGATTTCAGATGATATATTGCAGCTGATGAATAAACATAGAAAATATAATGCTAGTGATGAAGAAAGTAAAAGGAACTATCAACAGTTAAGAAATACTATAAACAGGAAGTTCAAACTAGCGAAAAAAGTGTGGATTAAAGAAAAGTTTCAGAAGTGGAAAGAAAAATGAACAATGGTAAAACAGACGGAACATACAGGAAAGTTAAGGAAAATTTTGGGGTATATAAATTAAAATTTAATACTGTGTTAAACAAAGATGATACACCGATATATAATATGAAAGGCAAAGTCGATAGGTGGGTGGAATATATTGTACAGTTATATGGAGGAACTGAATTAGAAAATGGTGTTATAGAGGAAGAAGAGGATCAAAGGGGAGAAACAATACTGAGATCTGAATTTAAGAAATTGTTATAGATTTGAATGCCAGAAAGGCTCCTCGAATAGACGGAATACCTGTAGAATTTCTGCGCAGTGCATGTGAGAAAGCGATTGATAGATTATATGAACTGGTGTGTAATGTTTATGAAAAAGGGGAAGTTCCGTCAGACTTCAAAAAAAGTGTTATAGTCATGATACCAAAGAAAGCAGGAGCAGATAAATGTGAAGAATACAGAACAATTAGCTTAACTAGCCATGCATAGGAAATCTTAACTTTAAGAATCTTAACTTATTTTTATCAATGGTACTTCATAACTTACTGTTCTATTCAGAAGTCTGTACCATCTAGTTATCTTCAGCACATAGATTTCACGATATTATTTTAATCAATGGAATGGAAATCTAGTTGCAGTAATTTTCTTTGTAATAGGACTTCACTTAAATCTGAGCACAACTCTCAACATCATCTTATTTCATAAGTAATTTTTATATTTTCTTATGAACATGCAGAATACATCTACCTTAGTACAGTTATCTATACTTACAGATTCTCCTTAAGAATATGGGATGGAATTTTTTAATGTATAACAAATGCCAACTAGACCAGGATTGTAATGCAAGACCATTTGGGTGAAAAACTAAGTTGCAACTTCACCACCACAGAGGCATGCAAAAATGTTAATGTTATTCTAAAAAAAAGGCTGTACTCCTTTTTAAAGAAGTAATTTGTGTTCCACATCGAGTCACCTACAAACAATATGGAATTTAATAATAGTACATGTATGTTAAAAGTAATAAATCATTCAACTTAATGATACATCTTACATATTGTTCTCAGTCATTTTTCTAATTTTTCTTAAAACAACATGTGGACACCACATGACTTCCTTGTACGCCTATTAAATTACATATACACATTTTTTGCTGAACTTTATTTAACTTTATTTCATTTCAAAATGAGATACGATCCAACCAATTCTTTAATAAGTGGACAGTTACACAATTGAATTGTGGTGGACACGACACTCCATCACTTTTTTGTGGTGTCCGTATTAGCATTTTATATTAGTTTATATATTAATTTTGTTTCACTTTGCTATGTGATGTGAGAACATGTCAGATCCATAACCATGCACATATAGGTTCGAATCCAACTTATTTTTTTAACTTTTTTTTTAAACATATTGTTTATTAATAATTATTAACCTCTGCAAAAAAATTTTGAATTAAATTTTGCATAAAATTTTATTTCACTAATAATTTATGATTTTTTTAATTGTTATTGAATTATTATTTATTGCAAAAATCTTTTTACAATCAGAGGTATATATAATTTATATATAATTATATATAAATTTATATATAATTATTTATAAATCAATATATTTAAATTGAAAAAAAAGGTAAAAAAAATGTCTTATATATGAAGTCTGAATGAACCGATGTACCTTCCTCTTTTAAGATTGAAATATTTCATTGATTAAAATTTTATTTGGCTACAACTCTGGAATCAATGATATATATATATATATTTGTATGTAATTAATATAATACATTTATTTATAATTTAAAAATTTAATAATTCAGTTCAAATTTAATAGTTATCAATGATCCAGCAAACCTCCTGGCCAATTTAGTGATCAGTGGGGTATACAAGTTTTACCAGCCGCGGTAGGAGACAATCAACAGGAAAATCAATCAAATCTTGTAAAAGAAATATTACTACCAAAAACTCAAACACCACATTGTTCTTCTGTACCGACTGGAGTAACATCAGCATGATTATAAAAAACTTTAAAAATAAATTGTCCCTAATATTGCTATATCAAAATAATAATGAAATTTTTAGTGAATTTTTATTAACATTCGTGATATTTTGAGTTTTACCGATTTTAAATTTTGAGTTTACTGATTTAAAAATTTAATTAAAAAAAGAAAAAAATGATTTCATTTTTTCTTAATAATGTAAGTACTTCATTTTCATTTCATCTTTTTACAATATTTCTTAATCAGAAATACCTTTTATTTATAATCTGGATTCTTTTCTTTATTACAAGAAATTCTGGATTTACAAGAATCCTGAGAAAATATTAAAGTATTTGATTAAAATAGACATTCAAAATATTTAAAAAATATATATATTTATTTAGTAAAACAGAACAAACTGTAACCTTTTTAAAAATATTTTAAAATTAATAAAAATATTAAAAAGAGGCTCTAATCATTTTTTATAACAATTTTATTTTATTACAAAACTTATTATTATTATTTTATAACAAAACTTTTATTTTTACTGGCCTAAAACTGAAGTTGTTATTGAGTGATGCTATTCAATCGTTAGGAATTATTTTGTTGTTCCTTATCAAACCATTGTGGAAACGGAAAATGCACAAAATGTTAGTACTTTAAAGCATTAAAATATGCATCCAACAATTTGAAGGCGTTTAGGCAAAATCATAAGTTAATTACTGTACTGTTCCATCATATGTATAAGTTCAAAAGAACTTATACAGGCACTTATCAAGGCATCATATGCCTTGAGAGAGTGTGTATAAAGCCTGCAATAAAGTAATATACTGTAAGTAGTATTTGATGCTTTAAAGGGGTATGTATAAACTAATAACTGATTAATGAATTCTATTCTTGTATATTACACCTGAAAGATTAAGTTAACTGATGGGTGGAGGGGAAGTTAACATTTGACCTATAAATGTTGAAGGATAAATTATGAATAAAAAAAATTAAAATGAGTGAGTCGTTGTGAGGACACATTACAGAAGTGAAGCATCTTATTCAATGTTATATGAATTATTAATGATGCAAAAAAATATATACGCAGTATACACAAATGATAAAATTTTTTATTAATAACAAATATGAATTAACATTGAAATCCAATCTATTATTGAAATATGATGTTGATCAAAAGCCATTAACAAAAGAGTAACAGTATAATTCTTTGAACATCAACTCTTGAATGAACTGTATTATCAGCTAGTGCATGACACTTGGATTTTCTCAGTTGACTCCCCATCCCGAAAACTGCATTAAGAAGCTTCACTACAATTAAAAGTTTCATTTATAGTTGCTTTTAACTTGTCGCAAGGTTATAATTAAAATTGTAAGTACAATGTTATTGTACAAAAAGCTATCTGGTTAAAAGGAAAAAATATATATCTTAAATAAATAAAAAAAATATTTTTTATGTTTGTAAATTGATTGTTTTTAATCAAAAATGAAGCTGTAATATACATGATTAAGATTGAGGTTAATTTTAACTTGTTGAAAGGAGAAAAGTAATTTTAGTATTGTATGATTTCTTATGGATTACTGGAATATCTAACTTATTTTTACACTACAGTTGGAATGTTATTATAGGCTTAAAATTAAAGTAAAAGTTATAGTTAACATAAAAATAAATATGATATACAAAATGTTATATGGCACTGTTTTTTGTATCCAATTGTATAATGAATTTAAGCTGCTGCTAAAAGAGGAGATATCACAATGTAAGCTTAGTAAAAGGCCTGCCTTTTTATTTTTTCTTGAGATAATCCCAGCTAATCATTTTTACATGAAACTAAAAAATTGTTACATGCATTTTGATTAAGATAGTGAGTGGATTCTTCAAACTTTTCTGCAGAACACGTCATCGAATTATGATAGTATTATGTATCTTATAATAATACAAACAAGTATAATAATACAAACATAAAAGGTTTAAGGTGACTTTTCAGTTAATAGTTTTTATTGTGTTTCATGTCTTTTTTTTACAAATGGTTTGATTTTGATGAATGTTTTTACTTCCTTGTATGAAGTAAAGCAATTATTGTGATCACAGAAAATTTCAGATTTCAACAGAAATATCCATTTTGACTAGTTTTGGCATGATGTTTTTACGAACATATGTATCTTGCATAATTAAAAAATGATTAGCCATAGAATGTTGAAATTTTGGATTTCGAACTGTTGTAACATCTGGTTGTGCACGTCCCCTTTTGATTGCAATCAGCTGGACCAAAAGTGTTCAAAAAAGCTCCAATCCAAAAAAAAATGGATTTTGGACTTCTTCTTAACTGCAGTAATAAGCCCTCATCGAGAGCTTTTCAGTCATGTATCATAAGTGTGTATTCAGTGTGTGCTAAATAAAATTTTAATTAATGAAATATTTATATCTTACAAGGGGAGAAAAGCACATCGGTTCAAATCTGACTTCATCTCCTTTTTTTAAAACTTTTTTAATGTAAATATATTGATTTATTTTTAATATTTATATTTAATTTTTTTCTGATTATGAAAAAAAATTACGATAAATAATAATTCAGTAATAACAATAAAAAAATAAAAAAAAATGTAAAAAATCTGAAGTTATTAACGAAGTAACATTTTATGTACTTTTCATTTTAAAAAAACTGTGTACAAAATTTAAGAGGCCTACAAGTAAGTCATGTGGTGTCCAAATCAGATTTTTTTGTGGTTGTTTTTAAAATATTTGACATAAATTTCAAAATTGAAAAGAAAATAATTTAAAAACGGATTACATCTCTAGATTTTAATGTAGTTTTTTAAAGAAAATAAATCTTATTTTTAAAAATAAGTATTCCTGAAAAATAGCTTTTTACATTTTCTAGTAAATTAAAGAATAATAAACTATAAATTATTATTCACATTTGAGAGTAGGGTCTGGTTAGATTTAAAAGCTGTCAATGTATTTTTCATTACATTTTCTTAAATTTTTTAGAGGCAAATTGAAGCAATGAAATAAAATTGTATTTTAAAATAAAATTTGCCAACAATTTTTCACATCCAATACAATTTTATTTCATTGCTTCAATTTGCCTCTAAAAAATTTCAAAAAATGTTATGAAAAATACTTTGACAACTTTTAAATCTAACTCAGACTCTACTCCCAAATGTGAAAAAATGGTTGGCAAATAACCTAGTTATTTCCTAGTATTTTAACATTGTTTGAACCAACTACTTAATCACAGGATCTCTATTTTTTTAATTTTTAAATTGCAAATAAAAATGTATAAAGAATGTTGTAATGTAATAATATAAAGACGAAAAATACTGTAAATTTATTTTTGTATTATCTAAATTCACTTTGATAGAATAAAATTAGTTATTTAAAAGAAGAAATTTCATTTAAAATAAGCTTATTGGAAGATCTTTCAAATTAGTGAGTAATTTATTAAAAATGGCAATGGAAACATAATAAAGCTGATATATTTTTTCACATACCAAAATATTGGGCTGAGTTTGAAAATAATAGCTTAGTTGTTAATCTTTAGGAATAAGGTTTGTCTTTTACCAAGGGAGATGCATGGTTAGGTGGAAATATCTCATTTATAATTTGTAAATATTGGTCAGTATGATTAACTTTTATGACCGCTGAACTTTTATGATCTGAAATCCATTTCTTAGGTTGAAAACTTGTTTTAAACTTTTCAAGTTGATATTAACTATAAATTTAATTATGCTCAACATTTAAACAGATCCACATAGTATTTTTGCAACCAAAGAAATTGGTAGTTATTTGAATGAATCCTATAGTTTCAATTCCCCTCATTTTAACTCGCTACAATCTTTCAATAAACTTTCTGTCAATTCCACTTTTCAGACACATCAACTATTAAACTGTCTGTATAGTTTATACAATAATATTAAAGATTGCTGATTGATTTTCTGTTAGCAATCAGCAACAGAAAAACTAATAATAAATTAAACTAACCACCCACCCCCTCAGAAAAAAAATCATCTTTATTTGTGATATGATAATGAAACATTTTATTTTATAGTACTAATTATAATTAAGATAAAAAATTACATATTTCAGGCAGTCCAAATTTTTACTTGTATTCAGTTAGTTTCAAAACACTTTGATTAAAGTGTGAAATTAACTGATTAGTTAATTTTGTGAAGGGTTTACATCTCTATGCACTTATTTAAAGATTCATTTGTTCAAGTTATTATGGTCAGTTACACCACCCTTTGTTTTGATCCCTAGAGGTAATAATATGGTAAATTCACAAGTGGTGTTCGAAGGGAGGCTGGAAGCTCTTTTAAACAATGTGATTTTAATGACAGCATGTATTAATATCATTGTCCTTATGAATGCTAGAGTGGTACTATTTTATGGGCACCAAACATAATCATTTTATCTTTGATTGTCTCCTTAAATAAGTCAGGCACATTATATAACTTCCAGACCCACATCCTACTTTCCATCATGTATATTTCAACTGTAAGGGATTTCAGGCAATCATAGCCATGTATTCTGGGAATAATTCAGCTCAAAGCTTCAACTATAAATAAGATAACATCAAGTTAATCTTCAAAATTTATTAAAAAAAAAAGTAAGATCTTAATTCTGAGATTATGGGGTGTTTTTCATTGATATTTAGATTTGATGTACAGTAATCCTGAATGTGTATTGCAAACTATTACAGCAGTAAGTCTCTAAAATCTTCCTGTATTTTATAAAATAATCATGTTTCAATAATGAAATTACTGTGTAATTTTGTTGTTTCTGCAGCTCCAGAGACAACCGAGTGGTAGTGCCACTGTAGCAATTTTTTTAAAATTTTTGTGCTGCTATCCTTTAACAAATAAGGATGCAGCTAACCTGAAAAAATGAAGAGGAATACAACTTGAAAGATATTTATTTATAAATATATAAAGATTTATTTTCTTGTAATTCTCATGACTTAGAAAGAAAAGAAAGTATTTTTTGTTTTAGAAGTAATTAAAATTTTATTATTATATTATTAAATAACATTATTTTAAAAAGTATCAGAATTCACATCATCATCATCATTTTCTCCTTCATTTTCATTCTCCTCTACATCATCATCATCATCATCATCAAATCCAAAGTAATTATCATTTTCTTCAGTAATGTAGTTAAGATTTACACCATGTTTTTTAAGCCATTTGACATATGTCTCTACTCTTGAGTATATACCAGGGTATCCTGCTTCAGCACATCCTTTTCCCCAAGATACGATTCCAGCAAGCTTTTTATTACAGACTAATGGACCACCTGAATCTCCCTAAAAAAGAGATTAATTAAAATATAATACTAGACAATAAAATGGAATATGTTAAATAATATTATTTAGCTAGAATTATTTTTCCCAGTTCAATTGTTGTTACCAGAACTTAAGGGAACATTGCCAGAACGTAATGTTAACAGTGAGAATACTGTTTTGTAACTTCTGTAATTATTTGGGTGTATGTTTAATGTCATTTATCTTTGTGTATCCTCAGTATAAGGCCATTGCATGGAATTGTTTTATTAAGACGGCAGAGTATACATACTACAAACAAGAGGTGGTGAAATGTAATGCACAGTTGCTCATAACTTGTGAATGAAAATTATGCATTACAAAATAAGTTTTGGAATGTTAATAGTAGGGAGTGAAATCACCACACTGATAGCAGATGTTATTTCATTTCAACCACCCCTTTGTGCTCAATTGTCCTTTAATACATTTCCTAAACAGTCAAAAGTTAATTCTTTAAATTTATTATTAATTAAAACAATCACATGTAAAAGTTTATCTGACAAACCCTTTTAAAATTTCTGCTCTTATGTTATATAAATATTAAATAGATATGCTAAAAAAAGTGCTATATTATATATTCATATTTTATACTACTACATTGGAATAATTTGAAAATAACATGATTAGGCCATCCACCATTTAATTAAACAACTTTTTTCAAATCTTTTAAAAAATATTCTTATAATGTTACTTTTAAAACAGTTCAGAGATTATTAAAAGTATAAGAAACTTCATACTGAAACCTTTGTTAATTGTTTATTTAATTATTTTAATCACATAAAGCCTGATTATTATCTATATATTTTGTATTTTTATGAACAATTCTGGAGTAAAGTAACTCAAATGTTACACAAACTGTTTGGTTTCTATATTAATCGTATTACTATTAAATAGATAATGAATAAATAATTTATTGTTATAACTTAACGTAGCAGTAGAAAGCAAAAGAAAAAACTTGCTTTTAGGAGTTGAAAGATACATATTCAAACTGTGTAGAGTTTTCAATCTTGGAAAACAATTAATTATTACTCAGAAGTGCTTTTATTTTAGAAAAATACATTCTTTAAAGAAAAACAAGATAATAAATTATTTTATGTGAAATTTAATCCATAATGTACTGCCCACCCTGGTTAAAATACCCTGATCTCCTGTAGGATTGTAGCAATGGATTATTATATGTGGAGATATCATTAAGCTATCCAATAAGTGGTATATTTTATGTGATTATCCACAGTACCTATCCATCACTTTTCATTATATCTTCCTTTCTATTTTAGTTGCTGTGAATGTAGATCATTGTCTTTACCTGCATGCTGAGGGTTTAAGGTATTGTAGAACCACATCCCTATATCCTCAACATCTTTCATCAGGATATAGAAAATAAAATGTGAGTTGACTGTCTTTGGATTTGGATCTCTCTGGAGACTCAGCTTTCAGAGAGGGAAAGTTTTATCAGGTAAAGCAAAAGCTCTCGTATGATACAAATACAATCAAAGTGGAAGAACTTACCTGGCAAGAGTCAGTGCCTCCTTCTTTATATCCAGCACAAATCATAGTTTTCAAATCAACTCCTATTTGAAAAGAGGTATAATTAGCGACACATTCTTTTTCATTTGATATTGGCACAATGGCTCCTTTCAATGGATCTGGACATGTATAAGTATGCTGAAAAATCCAGTATTTTGTTATAAATAATAATACTAAAAATTCCAAATATAATATATGTAAAACCAAAAGTTATGTATATGAATTTTTGTTTTTAATAATGTCCAACTTTTGAAGGGTTTATTAGAACATATAGAATAATAGAATTATTTTGGGAGAAAAAAAATGATTATTTAATTTTCAGTGATTTATTTCAACGTTAAATTTTTACAAACTTAGAAGGATTTTGTACAGAGTGTCCCATATAAAACGGAACCCATCAATCACTCTTCCATGGAATTTCGAAAGTCAAGCCTACTCCCCTACTCGTTACTGAAATGGACCCGTCCAACATCTGAACTTCGCGCCGACGCAGTGGAACACTACCGATAGTAAAAACAATGCAATCATAACGTTCAGTGTTTTGCTAGACACAAGATGGTATTTTCGCTAGATGAACGTGTTTTCATTGTTGAGTCGTACTTCAGTACGAAATCAGCGGTTGCAGTGCAAGATTTGTTTCGCCATAAGTACCCGGATAAACCAGCTCCTAACAAAATATCAGTATTAATGTAAGTTGCAAAATTTAGAGAGACCGGTTCTGCTAATAACAAGGAACACAATAGATCTGCGTCAGTGTTGAATACAGATACAGTCACTGAAATCAAAGACCGATTACTCGCCTCGCCAAATAAATCGATCAGACGTTTGTCTGCTGAAATTAATTTGTCTAAATCAACCGTTCATGGGGCGACCAAACAATTACAATTACGACCTTATCGCATTCAAAAGGTTCATCGACTTCTTGAGCCCGACAAAGAAAAACAGCTACAATATTGTCAATGGTTCCGTCGATTTCTGCGTGAGGGAATTAATGTTATGGATTCGTTATTTTTCACAGATGAAGCACGGTTTCATTTGGATGGCTACTTAAACAGCCAAAACAGTAGAATTTGGAGCGCTGAAAATCCCCACGTTTATCACGAAAAACAATTATACCCGCAGAAGTTGGGCGTGTGGTGCGCGATATCGCCGAAGAAAATATATTTCATTTCTTCGCACTCTTGGAAGAGGAAGACACTGCTGGCTACAACATGACGGTGCGACATCACGCTACGCAGGTTCAACTTCTGATGTCGTTGAGGAATTCTTTGGTAATCGTGTTATCGCTAAAAAAAAGCCTGCAGCAACAAACCACTAACACTTGAACAATTGAAAGTCAATATTGAACAAGCTGTATTAAATATCCAGTCACAAACTTTGAAAAAAGGTGCAAGAAACACTGTAAAAAGAATTGGAGCTTGTATTCAAGAAGATGGCGGCCACTTCCAACATTTACTCTAAATGTAAGGTAATGGATGGTAATAATAAAATTTACATTTATACATGCCTTTTTATTATTTCAATACCTACCAATATAAGGTTGGGTTGCGTTTTATATGGGACACTCTGTACTTACGTTTTGTAATTTTTTTTTATTTTTGTATTTTAAGTGGTATGAACTTTGAAACAGTTGACTAAAAAGTGTTATTAAGGCGTTACTAAAATGTCTAAGAAAATAATTTGTTGTAAATGAGAAAAAAAATTTATTTATAAAAAAGTTACTTCAGTATGGGATATTATTTACTGTAACAACTTTTGTACAAGTCAGCTATATACATTAGTTTTCTTAAAATCTGATCAGTGATTACACTCATGACTATCATTGCTTTTGAAGTTGTAATTGAATAACCTATTATTTATTGCAAGGTAATACTATAAATACATCATCTGCCAATATATTATTTATTTGATTATAAATGTAAGGTGTCTTACAATGCAGGCAATGTAATGTATCTACAAAAATAAAGTGGCACCATAGGTATTGCAATTATTTTAATAAAACATTGGTTTTACAAGTTGGAAACATTAGAAACATAACATCCCTAAAGTAATGCGTACTTAAGAATACTTTGTGTTCCTCACCAAATTTAAATACTTTGTGTTTAGTAATCGGGAATTTATTACTAGCAGTGAATTTACTGATTTGTTGTAATAATAGTCAAAAACCTCTCTGAAATGTTTCATCATATCCTGTCATTTCATTAACTTCAAAAATTTCCTTATATGATATTGTAACAATTTTCAGAAATATTTTATACTTTCTACTTTTCTCTTCTGTGCCCTCTTTCTATGTTATTATGAACTGCATTTTTTCATCAGCAAAATCATTCATACATTAAAATAAAAGAACCGGGAAAACCTCAAAATGTACAACCATAATCCAAACGTATTATAGCAATCGCACATTAGTTGATGAGAAGGCAAATGAAACTGGTGCCAACAGCTGACAATAACCAATAAACTGCTGTAAATAAACCATAACTTGTAAAAAAATGTAAAAAGCAGATATTTGCTTTTAAGTGGATATATAGAAAAGAACCTTTTGTGGGTTCTAAATATTGCTAATTTTGAATGTAATAACTTGCAAGTTGAAAACTGTTATAAAATAGTTTTAATCAAACATAACTGAATTCAGTATTCCTATTTCATAAATTGAAATACAATATTCAAATTTGATCAATTAATTTGAAATTGCAGTTTTAATCTGATAATACTACCGTTTTGAATATATATTTGGAATACTATTATATAAATTAAATAACACTAAAGAAGAATATTTTATCAAAAAATTTAATATACTTTCTATAATTTTACCTCTTTCCATGTTCCCCATCCACTGATAGTGCACTTGGTTTGCTCTTTTACGTGTTTGTTATTCACTTTTATTGGTTTAACTAGTTTATTAAATTTGAATTTTTCCGTTACCTGTATGAAAATAAAATTATTATTAATAATTCACCAATCATTTTAACCTAAGATAGGTATAAAATAAATGAAAAAGTTACTTTTTCTTTATAAAAAAGTGTTACTCAGTAAGAGTAAATAATGTAAAATACTGAACAGAAAAAATTCTATTATTTAATCAGTTGTTAAGATTATTTTTTGGCATTTTGTTATTCAGTAATACATGTTTTATAAAGAAATTTACAACATCCAAAATACATTTGTTATTTGAAATTGATATTTAATTAATAATTACCTTTATACAATATTTTAAACCACAATCTTAAATTTTATCTGGAAGCTCCAAATGTCCTTTCATTACTATTGTTAATATGCACATTCGATTACTGGATTAAAGGCTAGCCAGTTTAGCCAATCTTATATATATCAACTACACAAAAGCTAGGCAGCAGTAGATAGTTGTTCTGGTATGAGAATTATAGAAGTTGGTAGTTAGCTTTTTCTCTCTTCAAAGTGTATTGTATGTTTAAACAGATCTGTTGCCTATATTATTTCTTCATTTCACTTTCTTGTAAACTATTCACATCTATATAACCATACGATTGTGAACATGGATACAAAGAAAAAGAAAGAGTGGTAGCATAGACTGAAAGAGAATGCTAAATATTAAATGTGAAAAATGATCCAATGAGAGTATCATCTCAGGAGAAGGATGGTTGAAACAGTACTACAAGAAGTAGAAGATGCAAAAGATAGAAGTCGAAGGGAGTAAAAACTATAGACAGTTAAAAAAAAAAATAGTAGATATTTAAACATTAGCTAGAAATGAAGTCTAATAAAAATGAACTTGAACAAGAGGCCTGCTTCAAGGAAGATAACCAACCACATGATTATGATTTGACTGACAACCTTAAAGACCATTTGGAACTTTATATAAAATTTAAAATACAGTTATGTAAAACCATAGAAGTATGAAGAAATCTGAACTCTCATTCATGAAGCTCTTTTGAAAATGCAATTTCAGGGTTCATCGGTATAGTTTTTGAAGAGATTGATCCATAATGGATCAAATTTTGGAAAAAAAGTAAGGGCACAATCAGAAGGTTCATTAGCTATTTTCAAAAACACAATTCTGTTTGAAGAGTTAAGGTAAATGAAATATTAAATCAATTGGTATTTCCAGGAAGTTAGGATGTTTCAAGGGTGTGATATAAAGGTGGAGTTTGTGTGGAAAATTGATTATTGGATGATTTTGATATTTCTAATAGATTAAAACAGGGAGATGTGCTTTCTCCTCGTTTGCTTAATTTTGCATTAAATGTCATCAGAAGAATAGGACTGACTGGGAAGGTTTATCTAACAGAAACATCAATGTTGTTATTTGAATGTAGTAATCAACACTAAATATAGTTCAAAACGGTGCCAAAATCATTATTGAGTATGGACATAAAAGTGGTTTTTAAGAGAAGAGAAATATAAATATATTGTGTTAGATAGGAGCTAAAACAATGGGGTTACTCTTTGCCTGAATGGGAGGTCTTTCAAAAGAGTTGATGAATTTAAAAATATCTGGTCCTGTAATTGATAAATGTACTGAAAGTTAGAGGAAGCCACAATTTTGAGCTGCATAGATTATATTTGATTCTGGATATTGTTAGAATAACTAAAAGTTGTAGATTGTGCTGGAAAGGACATGCTGCACAAATGGGTAATGAAAGAGTTGCTGGTGGGGTTTTAGTTGGCCACAAAATAGAGACTAATTGGCAAACTTTTGTTAGGGTGACTATGATATTTTGAATTCCTGAAGCTACTGAAAAGTAAGCGAGTATGTTAACAGTAAAAATACTGTGAATGCTGCTCTCTGTGAACAGCATGATCTCAACTTAACATGATTTTACATGCTATATAAGTAACTTTTCCTGGCTATGTCGGTCGTGTTATGAAAAAATTAATTTTCAAGAAAATATTGTTGGGCCTCTCTTAATCGAGGTAATTGGTAGTGTTTCCTGCTAATATAAGGATAACGGAATCCGCGGTTAGAGACCTTGAATTCGGACATAAAACCATATTAATATCGATATGGTAGCAGAATAAGCCACGAATTAAAAATAGCAGTATTATTTATTTTCTGTATTATAATAAAATCAATAGTTACTAATCACCCTTGCGTCGATTCACATAAACTAGGTTTGATTTTTTAACAAAAAGTGAGTCGCCTTTTGTCTTATATGTCCATAGCAGCGCGATTACGCCACTTTCGTAAGCTTCGACATTTGAAATTTCAGTAAAAATCCTTTAAATGCTCACAACTCTTCTGTTAGTTAGTTCTTAAATGGCACTACTGAAACTCATCGGGTTGATCTATTTGAGAACTGGTTTTCTTAATCAGCTGATTTGAAAATCGAGAGTTCCAGCGTTCAAGTCCTAGTAGAGTCAGTTATTTTTATACGGATTTGAATACTAGATCGTGGATACCGGTGTTCTTTGGTGGTTGGATTTCAATTAACCACACATCTCAGAAATGGTAGACCTGAGACTTTACAAGACTACAATTCACCTACACTCATACATATCATCCTCTGAAGTAATAGCTGATTGTAATTCCTGGAGGATAAATAGGAAAAAGGAAAAGATGGCAACACTGAAACGCTGTATTGAAATAAGAAAATAAATAAAATTATAAATGTAAGCTAACCAAACTTAACCTACGCTTAGCTAACTTTGACTAGCGAGCGTAGGTTAAGTTTGGTTATATTATACTTATAATTTATTGATTTTGTTATTTCAATATAGTGTTTCAGTGGTGCCATCTTAGAACTAACTACAGAACCATTATGAACATATAACTGATTTTAACCGAGATTTCATTAACTTCTTCTGTTACAATTTTCTCAACCTCTTCATCATCATAAATTTTAATGTTGGTTCCCTTGAATCCAATTCTAACTAGTCTTTTACACCATTTTCCTTTACATTTTCATATCCAGGTATATTTTGTAATAAAGCACAAACTCCTCATTCGATGGCATAGTACAAACAATTTACTGATTATTAACCTGTGGAATTTCTGGCCATATTTTTGTAAATGATTTATTCATTGATTGAATTCCATGATTAACATGTAAATTGCATGTTTTATGATCAGTGCCTTTAATGTGGGTGTAACTTGAGCTCTTTATTTTAGAATATGAGATAAAATCGTTTGTAATGTTTTTTTATTGCTGTTGTGGCACCGTAATCCTAGTTGACAAATGGGTATCCCATTTGGTCAGTAAAAAATTGTCTCAATTTTCGCCGAAATTAGAACATCTTCAGTTGGATGGCAAGGTGCATTTTTCAAATACGGGATGAAACTGTGGTAAAAAAAATTATCAAAAATGCCTGCACTCATCCACGCCGAATTTCGGTTATCATACTTAACAAACAATGAATCTAATTTTAAATCTTTTAATGCCCTAGGTTTAGCAGCTTTGCCGATCACAAGAAGAGGTCCTTTGTCGTCACCACTAGCATTACTGCAGACAAGAACAGTTATTCATTCTTTACTAATTTTAAAACCGGGTGCAGAAACTTCTTCCCTTGGTACTAGTATTTTTGATGGCATCATTCTAAAATTTAATCCTATCTCATTTGCATTATATACTTGTTCTGTATGTGAAATTTTTTTAAATATCTCCTTAAGGCAAAAACATTTTTTAGATTTTTTTTCTACATACTTAATTGTTATAGCTGTAGGCGCATATATTGCTACTGCTGAGAAACTTAGAGTATCATTTTATAGATCTAATTATATAGATTTTTTTAGTTACAGAGTTGATTTGGAAACAATATTGCAAATCCCTGATGAATATTATTATATATATGGATTAACATACAGTAAAATTTTTAAAATATGAGAAACATTACAGTAACATATTAAAATAACACATTTGTTATGATGATTTTTTTCATTTATTGACACTAGTCTAAATGTTTATTCATGAACTCAAAGGTAAGGAATTGAAATAAATTGAAATATGTTTGAACAACTTTTTCACTAATTATAAACTCCAAAAAAGAAATAATGGGGATGTGGATGATCAATTTCTTATAAGAACACAGAACTTCTTACGAGAAGTATGGTGAATGATGTGTCTGTGAGCATCAGGTACATAAATCAACAATTCATAGTTTTACTGTGTTGTGTAATAGGAAAACAATTTACTTTTTTTTTTAAGTGATAGCTAATACTTGAAATAATCTAAATCTAAAAATATATTTTTTTTAAGTGAATTGTATAGCATTAGTACAATTATTGGTACAGCGTTAGTACAATTTTTGGTATGGCATTTTTTCATAGATTCAGACCAAATTTAAAAGATTACATTTTATAAAATTTAAATAAAAGTGTTACTAATTTAAAAAAAAAAAATTGGTAAGAGATTAGTAATTAATATGATAAATCTACAATATATTATTAAATAAATCAATCTAGAAATAATTACAAAAACAAGCACATTACAAATTTTGAAGATTAAGAAAGCAATGTTTACCAAACATAAATGTATTTTTAATCACTTTTAATATGTCTCAAAGGGAATTAATACAAAAAATTGAAAAAATAAATCAAATCTAAAAACCTGACTTGTACAATGTATTAATGCAATCTTAATAATAATAATACAACATTATTAAAAAAATAATTGTTTTGTTAATTGTAAAAAAAAGAAATAAGAAGAATAAATAGAGCCCAATAACACAATATGATCTACCATTTGAATTAAAAGCAATACCTGCTGATTGTATTGAACTAACCAGTTTGGTTCAGATGCTAATGTAGCCACAGTGAATATATGGAACCTAACTCGCATCGGAGGTTCTGGGTTCAAATCTCAGTCAGGCATGGGATTTTTCATACACTATAAAAAATTTGATTTCCATATCCCATGCACAAACTTCAAGTTTATGTGGCAATATCAAGCAAAAAAAAAAAAAAAAAATTTAAATCACAACATAAAGGTTCAATAAAATTTATACCTTGATCAAACAGATATCATTTTTAAGGTAATATCTATCAAAATCTTCATGTATTGTAACTGAACCAATTTCCCTTTTAACCATATGACTTTCATCGGATTTATTTGTTATTCCAGTACCAATGTAAAACTTGCTGTAAGATTTCCCACTCTTGTTAATGCTGAAATTAAGGAACAAAAACTGTTAATGAATAAATAATCATGAAATAAATGTATTAAAATTTATATAGAAGAATAAAAATTATTTTTTTCTATAAGAATAAAAAGTACTGATTTCACTAATAAATAGTAAATTATAATTTGGCTTGAAATTATGGTATTATTTTCTATAAAGTAATTTCACATTTACTGTTTATGGTGGCATGGGTTTAAATTATATTCAAGACAGAGAAAAATGATTGGATAAAAAATCAACAATATTACAATTGAAAATATTTGGTAATTATTTTGCTATACTGTAGTGTTTCAGCCTAACAAAATTCTCACTAGACAAATGGGATGTAGCTTCAAAAAAAAAAAAAAAAAAAAAACAAACAATAAACTCTTAAAAGCCTGCATTGTGATATACAGTCAATTTTATCACAGATATAAATAAAAAAATCCATCAATGTTCAAATGAATAGACATAATTCAAAGATTATTTATTTATTTAGCATATGGCACCAAGACACAACACAAATTGTTAAAAATTACAAACAAATTAATATAAGCTACTGATTCTGGAGTCGCCATCAGGAAATCTTCCTGTGCCCCTTCATAAGCTATCCTAGGGCAAACTTGTGATGTGTTTAACAGTTTGATTTTCACCACACTCGCAAAGGGGCATCGGTGAAAAGGAATGTAAAGCTAGTTGGCCTCCACGTGGTGCACTCTGGGTAACGCTAAATGAGTTAGCAAGTCCTGGCGGTCAGACAAACCAAGAAGGTAGGTTCTCCTGACCATGCAGACACAAGACTACAGAATTATGAACTGCAGGCCATGTCACTAGATATACCCAACAGTCCTTTTGAGGACTTGCCGACAAGAAATCTTGGACCTTCAGTCCAAATTTACTACATAAATATAGAAAGCATAAGTTATTCTAAGAACCAGTATTTATCAAAACTACTGAAGAATTCAAAGATTTTTCCTAACGGTTGAAGAAGCTTTATGTTCCTGAATTCATCTCTATAAATTTCTAAGAAAATTATCTGATGGCCATATCAATTCCTGTAATCTTTGGAGGGTTTGTATGACTTTATGCACCTACATCTGTTAGGAAACTACTTAATTACTAATTGTGAAGAGATGGATTCAATTTAAAAAGTGTTGCAGCAAATTAACTTCATACCCGTGTTTTTTAAAAATAACTAAGTTTAAAAAAAACTTACTCATCACAACAATGGCCAGCTGTGACTACAGTATTTTTATCTAAGATAGATCCTCCACAGAAATGTTCGTCATAAAATCCTTTTTCACGTAAAGAAATCTGTAAAAATAATGAAGAATGAAAGGTGATAAAAAAATTTATATTGATTTTCCTGTTAAAAGATATTTTTTAAATTGTATAATCTTAAGCTTTGTAAATATAATTTTTAAATATTAATGTAGTAATAATAATATTTGATATAAAAAGTGATATCCAATAAAATATTTTCATTCAATAAAAAAGTGATAATAAATAAAAAAATGAATAAAAAAAGTGATTTTTTTTTTTAGATAACTCCAAAACAATTTGAGAGTCATAATTAATAATCAATACTGGAGATCAGCTCTGGATCAAAAGATGTCTGTGAATTGGTATGTCTGTGAATATCTCAATGATAATCAACTAATTACTACATCGAAATCAATAGTTTTTTTATTAAAATATTCAAATTTTGTTTTCAGATTGTAGCTTGACCTACATATGTATTGCAAAGAAAAATCCACATATTTTTGAGACTAGTTATGATATAAAGAGCTGAGATATGTACACTATTTAATCAAATAAAAAGCATAGTATAGACCACAGAAGCTAAACTGAAGAAAATTATAACTAAAAAGATAAAGCGCAGCAGAGTGAAAGGTAGGATTATATACGAATAACTAAAAATTGAGAAGTTTCCTGAAAAAGGATAAACTAAATTAAAACTGTTTAGGCATATGAATAAAATGAGTAGTAATATGAGCAGGAAATTTTTATTTGCAATTGCAAATTAGCCTCCTACTGTCCGTGTTAGGAGGCTATAGAACTGTCTCGTGCAAGGCAGACCTTGCTATTTTAGATGTTAAGCTGATTGATATCCTTGTCATTGAGTATCAATTGCACTATAGTGTTTAAAAGGTAGACCAGCTCCCCTTCAGGTGCATGTGAGAGATTGAGGACCAAGGTTTCCAGTCATCGCAGATTAGATGCAATGAATCTTCTGATGGTCGTTACATATATGGTATTTTCCCAGATGTGAAAAGGTTTACAAGTTGCTAGATAGATTTTCCCAATGTGTAATATTACTCAGTTTCTTTCTGGACTTGTTGCTTTTAGAGACAAAATAGCTAGCTTTGGCTTAGTTGGCTCAGATTTATGCTCCTATAGTGGAATTGATAATAATGCATAACATGTCCTGTTTGTTTGCCAAAAGTATGAAGCTGAATGTAGTAAATAATTAGGGAACTTGGAAGAATTAATTCTCTTTGGATTTGCAGGTAAATTGGAAAACACGAAGAGAATGTTATATAGTTGCTAGTTTTCTTAGGAATCTGACCCTGCAGAGGGTGGCTGACAGAGTTTGATATTCTAATAGGTAGAGTAGCTACCTGGATGATTGGGAGCCTGCTTGGGTGCTTACTTTCCTGAGATGGAGGTTTTGGTGGCATCAAGCCCTAGTTAGTTTAGCTGTTCGTTTCATTCCTCAGTGATGAAGCTGTGTGTAGAAAGGTGAAGGCATTGACCTCACTTTCAGGAGTAGATCAGACCAGAGCTATTATGAGGTACACAGTGTTGTGTGTGAAAGGATGACGGCATGAAGGCACTGACCTCGCTGCCGAGGGCAGACGAGATTGGAGGTAGAATTTTTAGAAACTCTGTGATGATGGAGCTGCGATGTGAGAGTGTGAAGGCACTGACCTCGTTCCCAAAAGTGGACTACATCAGAATAAATTAATAATCGTCTTTTTGAAAAATTGTTTTTATTTGCTTTTCGATGAACTATGAAATGAATCTGTGGTTTTTATAGGACTAAATTGCCATTGTTACGATAAAAAATTTAAGAGGTTTGATGATTGGGCTTGAAATTGATTGAAATTTAAGTGAAAACAATTGGAGGAAGCCTACAATGAAGGCAATAGCGAAGTTGAATTAAAACACCAATGGAAATGTCTACCAAGACATTTGCATCAGTGGAATCCTGATAGAGGCAAAACTAATGACTGATATGTAATCAAAGTTAGGGTCAATAAGATGACCTCTGGTAAAGCCCATCAAAGCTAGCAATGGAAGGGGTGGTCTGGCAACCAGAATCATCGCAAGACAGGTTTCTTTCCCTGTGAGGTTCAGGATGGTAGGAATATGTCAGTAGACTAATATGCAGTTTAATTGACTTAACAATCAGTTAAAGATAGAGAGTTCTAATAGTAGAGAAAATTTTGAATCTTTATAATTAAAAGTTACAATAAAATCTTTATCTGCATCTATGCTAGCTAGCTTCTTAACAAAATTTTTGTACAAGCTCAAATACGGTTATAGTTTTTGAAATTTTTACCTTTAAAAAATGTACTGAAGTTAATTTTTAAAACTTTACAATTCAGAAAAGGAAATTAAGAAGGTAATAAATGAAAGCCTTAGAAACAATAAATTAGAGGCAATGAGAGATTATAAGAATTGTACATGGTTCAGATCTTGGAAACTGAATGAAGAAGGCAATTAAATTTTTCATCTATGATGATAAATAAAATTTTTCATTAGTAGAAATTTGTAATTCACACACTTTATTTGCAAATATTTTGAAATGAAATTTCTTGTTTTTTTACTAGACAAACACAGAAAGCTACAATTAATTCATTCTTTTTAAAAATTATTATTTAGACTTACTTTTCATTCTTTCTTTCCTAAATAAAATTAAAACAGCTGAAATTAATGTCTTAGATACTGTCATACTCTTTCTGTTCATCTTACATTGTGGGGTTGGGCTGGATTATGGCTTAATTTATATTACACCTAAAATAATAATGAAAGCATCCCAAATCAGATGAATGAGTGTACATTAGATGTTACAAAACTAGTCCATAAATTGTTTACAAAGATGTCATTGTTAAATATTTAATCATTTTCAACATGTTACAAAATTTGTTATATTTTTCTTTATCTTTATTAACCAAATCAATAATTATTGCAATACCCAAAAAATTGTTTTTTTTTTCAAATCTACCAATATTTTTCATAATTTTTTGATGTGCTAAATAAGAGCTAAATCATTTTCAACCTGTTTTATACACCTTCACCAAAACTATAGTTTCACTTATAAATTTTCAGATTTTGCAAAATAACCTTCCTGGAAAATTAATAAGCTATACCTCACAGCATTGAGAATAGTTGTGGGACCAAACATGATAATGCTTTATTTCATTCATAGTTTATTGCGAGGAAAAAATCTCAAAATAACATTAAAATAAATACCTGAAATGGAAACTCTCCAGGTTTTGCTATATGTCCTCCGACAATACTGTAAACATTCTGTGTTTTATGAGGTGCTGATTTTACACCTGAAACAGAAATATGTATATGTAAATTAAAAATCTGCATACATAATTTACTAATACACAGATCTAAATAAATGTATTATTATAATATTTCGATTACCATGAAACATTATATCACTGAATAAATCAATTCACTAATTTCAACTTTAGACTACTTGTAATTTAAATGTAATCTTTCTGTAATCATTTTTTGATTTTTCTCTGATTTATTTCTTTCACTTTAAATATATAAGCCGTTGTTTCTTATATATAGAATTACACTTCAGTTAAAATATTTCCTATTTTCAAATTAAATATCCTAAAAATATTTTTTATAAGTGAATATAGGTTATTTAAGGGGATTGTACAGAAAAAAAAAATGTACCTCACACTTACAAACTTCTTATAAAAATTTATTTATTTAATATTAATGATGTATTTTGGAGATACTGTCATCACCAGATCATTTTTTTATAATACTAATTTTTTTAAATAACTTTCATATAAATAAACAATATTTATGTATGTTTTTTATAATTTGTGGAAACAGGATAGCTAGTACAATAATCGTTGTTATTCCTTCTCTAATTTATGTAAAATGTCCCCCTTACATTGTGCACTTGTGAATTCAGTAACTTATATTTATTATATTTTTGTTATTTTTAAATTTGAAAATACTATATTAGAATTCTGCTTAATTTTTTTTTAATATTATTTTTAATATAAAATACTGTTAATAAAGTTAATACAAATAAAAAAATATGCTACCTTGAAAATGTAAAAATGCCAAAAAAACAAATGCATATTCTATATATGTTGCCATCCTGCTTAATAATTGCTGTACTAGGCCTACTACACAAACTAAAATTTAAAAAATAAAATATAATTTATATAACCAATTATTTTACTAATAATCTTAAGTGGCCTTATTATCTTATTAAGAAAATATTATTTGCTTTATTAATTTTTAAAATAAAATGTAATCTTGTGAGAGATAATATATTGTCAACTGTTCTTGTAATATATTATGGTATATAATGACAGGTACTTGATATTTCAATTTATTTTCACCTATAAGTGTAAGGAACTTTTTTTTAACGTATTGTACAAATCCACTTTTTAAAATATTGCTTATTTTTTTTCTAAAAAAATTGAAATCACAAACGCTAATTTGAAGTGGTAAAGAAACAAGAAATACTATGAGTAATAAAATGACTTGTTTTATTATATATTCATAATTCCACTCAAGATAATTTTCGAACCAATTGTTATTTTTCAGGATGTTTGGTGTTTGTTAAGTTGAATTTTTATTCAAAATTTAAAAATGCGGTAGCTACCACTCTATTAAAATATTTTTTAACATTTATAAATATACACCATGATCAGAAATAGCTAACTATTTTAGAATAATAATTATTCGCATTACATTTTGGTGTCATTTTAGCATATAGTAGTAACTCATGATATTGCATTAAAATCAATGAAAATAGAAAGTTAATAAAACTGAACTATATGAAAGTCAAATTTATATGATGTACATGAACACTATTCTTAATTCTTGCATTTACCAAAGTAATAGCTGAAATTTTATACTAATAAAATTTTCATAAAGTTGAACTTCATAATAAATCTGTAATTTAAATATAAATAATACTGTAAAGAAAGAAATGATGAAGGGACAAGTATCAAAAAAATTTTTAGTAGTTTAGGAATTGTTCTTGCCTTAATCTGATAGTATTAAAATAAAATTTTTAGTAATAAAGTAAGATTTTCTTACAATGTTATATTACAATTATCTTACAATTTAGATAAAACGCCAATCTTATATTCTATGTGAATTGTAAGACAGTTCAATACCAAGTGGTCACGCTAGTTACTAACCTTGATAATCACTCTCAGCCACCACTTTAGCATTTTGTTGTATAGTTCAAAAACATTCTGGCTTGGCAATCAAAAAATATACAGCTACAGATTCACTTGCTATAATAACCAGGAATATGCAGCTGCAGATACAAGTCTAAACCCACAAAGCTATAGTAGGTAGCTGAAGATTTCCAGAACATTGTGAATCATCAATCATTATAGAGTTAATTAACTGATGACCAGATCTATCCTAAAATTAATGAAACAATGAATTACTTAATTGCAGCGATCATTGTAGGCTGGATTATCATAAATGAGGAAAGGCTTTGGAAATTTCTTGTTGAGGTCTATATACTGCTGAAATATAGTTGTAATAAACCAGCACTGAAAATAAATTATTCAAAAAGTTTTATGGATTATGTTTAATATAACTTTAAAACAATCTCTTATTAAAGTAAAAAAATAAAATAAAGTAAAAGTGATTGAATAAATTAACTTTAACTATATTTTTTGTAAGTCAAAAATTAATTTTTATTATCTGTGTATAAGGATAATATGTAATGTATTCTTAGTAAATGAGATCTTATAAAATTACAAGATCTTATAATAATTACTGTAGTTAATTAGAAAACTAAATTAACTTCAAAAATTGTTTAGAAATAATTTTTTACTTGCACCTGAAACTAGAAGAAAGTTTTAGTATTAATTAATCATTGACAGTAGAATTTAGAAAAAAGATAAGAAAAAATTATAAAGTATAAACATGAAAAAATTAAAGTATAAACCAAAAAAGAAGAAATAATGGTAAGTATTAACTAACAAATGAATTGTGCTTAAGAAATGATAGTACGTTTTAGAAAAAGAGTAAAAAATACAAGCAACTGTTGTCATGTTAAGCAATCTGAATAGAAACGATAAATTTAGCTTAAAAACATCTTAACCACTGAAATCTCCAACTCAGATTGCTCACCATGATCTATTGCAGTTCTTATCTATAAGTCTGTTGTAGATAAAAACTCATCTCAAGATAGATAAAATTATCATGAACCTTAAACCAATCAAAGAGATATCCCTTCCCATGAATGTGATTTAAAGGAGCAGATAATCTTTATTAATATTCTTATAAAAGAAAACACAAAAAATCTTTAATAAAGTTATATAAAATTTAAAAATGTTATTAAATGTTGGTCCCATAAATACCAGAAAAGTGAAAATTGAACCTGAAGAGAGTTCAAATTTATCTCATAAATCCCTAACATTTCTAAAAATGAAGTAACATTATTTTTGGTTAAATAATTTTTATCACCAAATCAGTGAGTGTCATGAAAATTCAAGAAAGAAATATGGAACTAACCTTTTCATCTTAATAAAATAAAATAAATCATTTTCATCTTAAAATAATTAAATCTGATAATTAGAATTATATTTATTCTCTTTTTCATTAGAAAAAAAATTACTTATTATTTTTAATATTTCACTGTATGAATCATGAGATTTTACTGATGGCGAGGGGGCTTGAGTGCTCAGTAATACAGAGTAGTTAGACTGAAGGTGTAAGCATATCAGAGAGGTATCTGTTGTTGAGCATATCTGAGTCAGACTAAGGAATGATTCCTGAAAGAGGGCAGCAGCAAGGTAATTGTTAAGGGTGTAGGTTAGGAGGACTTAAACAGTCATATCAACATCACTCAATCTTCTGAGTAGTGTACAGCTGAAAGCAATGTAAAACTACAGCTGTTTTTTTTCCAAGAAAATGTAGCTCACCGCATTATCATGTAGCAAAATGGAAGCACCTTCCTTGGTAAAATATCTGGATGTAAACTAGTCCCTCATTTAGATCTCCAGATAGGGACTACTAAGGAGAGGTGATCAAAAATTAAGAAAATAACATTCTACTAGTCAGAGCGGGGAATGTTAGAAGCCTAAAAAAGATCGGTAGGTTAGAAAATTTAAAGAGGGAAATGGTAAGGTTAAATGTAAATGTAGTATGAATTAATGAGATTTGGTGGGAAGAGGAGAAAATGACTTTTGATCAGGTGATTTTAGAATAATTTAACTCAGCATCTAATAAAGGGCAGGCAGGAGTAGGTTTCATAATGAACAAGAAAATAGAAAAAGAGTATTTGAAAAAGCTTAGTGATAGAATCATTGTAATAAGTATAAAATCAAAACCTAAGTTGAAATTAAGTCAGACTTAATGTCTGTATGCCTACAAGTGCCCATGATGATGAGGTAGAGTGTGTATATGAAGAAGTTGGCAAAGCAGTTAAACACATAGAAAAGGATGAAAATTTATAAATAGTTTGAGGTTGGAATGCAAGCATCTGAAAAGGCAAGGAAGGAAATATTGTGGGGAATATGGGCTGGGTAAAAGGAATTAAAGAGGGGACTGAGTTCCTGAGTTTTGCACAAAGTATAATTTAGTAGTTGCCAACATCCAGTTATAAATCATAGAAGAATATACATATGGAAAAAGCCTGATGATACTGCAAGGTATCAGATAGATTATACCATGGTTAAATAAAGATTTAGAAATCAACTCGTTGATTGCAAAGCATATCTTGGAGCAGACGTTGATAGTGACCATAACTTAGTGATAATGAAACGTAGATTGGGGTTTAAAAACCTGAATTTTTCAAATGAATTGGTGGAATTTAGAGAAACTTAAGAAAGAGAAGGTAAAGAAGAATTTCGAGGAGGACATCACAAGAGGTCTGAGTAAAAATGATAAGGTAAAAAATATAGAAGAAGAATGGGAGAATGTTAAAAAGGAAATTCTTAAATTAACAGAAGTGAACTTAGGTGGAACAAAGAGAACTGGTAGAAAACCTTGGATACCTGAGGATAAATTGCAGCTGAAGGATGAACATAGAAAGTATAACAATGCTAGTGATGAAGAAGGTAAAAGGAACTATTGACAGTTAAGAAGTACTATAAACAGGAAGTGCAAATTAACGAAAGAAGAGTGGATTAAAGAAAAGTGTTCAGAAGTGGAAAGAGAAATGATCATTGGTAAAATAGATAGAGTATACAGGAATAGTAAGGAGAATTTTGTGGTACATAAATTAAAATCTATGTGTTAAATGAAGATGGTACACTGATTTATAATACAAAAGAAAAGGTCAATAGGTGGGTGGATATTGAAGATTTATACAGAGGAAATGAATTAGAAACTGGTGTTATAGAGGAAGAAGAGGATGAAAAGGGAGATACAATACTGAGATCTGAATTTAATAAAGCATTAAATGATTTGAATGCCAGAAAGGCTCTTGGGATAGACAAGATACTTCCAGAATTACTGTGCAGTGTAGGTGAGGAAGCGATAGGTAGATTATACAAAGTGGTGTGTAATATTTATGAAAAAGGGGAAGTTCCGTCAGACTTCAAAAAGAGTGTTATAGTCATGATACCAAAGAAAGCAGGAGCAGATAAATGTGAAGAATACAGAACAATTAGCTTAACTAGCCATGCATAGAAAGTCTTAACTAGAATCCTGTACAGAAGAATTGAGAGGAGAGTGAAGGAAGTGTTAGAAGACCAATTTGGTTTCAGGAAAAGTGTAGGGACAAGGGAAGCAAAAGAAAAACAAACCAACATACTTGACATTTATAGACCTAGAAAAGGCATCTGATAACATAGACTGGAATAAAACATTAAGCATTTAAAAAAATTAGGAATCAAATACAGAGATAGAACAATTCCTAACATTTACAGGAACCAAACAGCAACAGTAATAATTGAAGAACATAAGAAAGAAGCCGTAATAAGAAAGGGAGTTCGACAAGGATGCTTCCTATAGCCGTTACTTTTTAATATTTATATTGAACTAGCAGTTAATGATGTTAAAGAACAATTTAGATCCAGAGTAACAGTACAAGTTGAAAAAATAAAGATGCTACGATTTGCTGATGGTGTAGTAATTCTAGCTGAGAATAAAAAAGATTTAGAAGGAACAATGAATGACATGGATGAAGTCCTGTGCAAAGAACTACCACATGGAAATAAAAAAGAACAAAACATAATTGATAAAATATAGTAGGAATAATGTAGATGGACCACTGAATATAAAAGTATGAAGAGAAAAGATTATGGAGGTAGAAGAGTTTTGTTATTTGGGAAGTAGAATTGCTAAAGATAGATGAAGCAGGAGTGATATAAAATGCCGAATAGCACAGGCAAAACGAGCCTTCAGTCAGAAATATAATTTACTTCCATCAAAAATTAATTTAAACGTCACAAAAACATTTTTTGAAAGTATATGTTTGGGGAGCATAGCTAGCTTTATATGGAAGTGAAACTTGGACGATCAGACCTGAGAAAAAAGATTAGAAGCTTTAGAAATGTGGTGCTATAAGAGAACGTTAAAATTCAGATGGGTGAATAAAGTGACAAATGAAGAGGTATTGCGGCAAATCAATGAAAAAATAAGTGGATAAATATAGTTAAAAGAAGAGACTTGTAGACCACATATTATGACATCCTGGAATAGTCTTTTTGATATTGGAAGGACAGGTAAATGGGAAAAATTCTGCAGGCAGGCACTGTTTGGAATATGTAAAACAAATTGTTATGAATGTAGGATGTTAGGGATGTACCAAAATGAAATCACTGGCACTAGATAGGGAATCTTGGAGAGTTGCACCAAACCAGTTAAATGACAATACAGAAAAAAAACATGTTTAATACGTATCACGCTTCACATTATCATCTTTATTTTTCCTTCTTTTTTATCTTATTCATTATGTGATCATTTTCCTTTTTCTTTTTGTATTCTTGCAAAAAATTATTGAGTTCACAGTCATCATCATGATTTTCTTCTTCTTCAGTGTAATAGTTGATATTTACACTATGTTTATGCCGTTTCACATACTTTTTACTTTTCTACTCTTGTATACATATCAGGATGGGTACCCAGCTTCAGCTCAACCCCATCTCATGATTTCACTAAGCTTTTTATCACGGACTAATAGGCCACTCAGATCTTCATAAAAAATAATTACAATATTATATATTAAAATTATCATTACTAAGAAATTTAAAATAAATTAATAATAAATTTTTTTTTTCCATTTTAAGGCAACATTAACATTGTTTTATAATAGAAAACTCTCCATAAGCAGAACTTATTTTTATCAATGCTACTTCATAACTTACTGTTCCATTCAGAAGTCTGTACCATCTTGTTATCTTCAGCACACAGATTTCATGATATTATTTTAACCAATGGAATGGAAATCTTGTTACAGTAATTTTCTTTGCAATAGAACTTCACTTAAATCTAAGCACAACTCTCTTATTTAACATCATCTTATTTCATGTGAGGAGTAATTTTTATAGTTTCTTATGAACATGCAGAATACATCTACCAGTATTCTTTAGTAGCATTTTCATAGCTTTTTAATTTATGAAAATAACAACATGAATAGGTCATCTACCATTCAACTGAAATAATTGTCTTTTCCCAGATTTTTTTTTCATATAACTTGCAAGTCAAACCACTCCTAACATCTATACATTAATGTTATTTCTGTTAAATAAATGAAAGAGCAAATTCATTTAAACATTATCATTTAGGATAAAATAATAGTAAAAAAAAAGAAATTGAAATAAAAATGTTTGTTCTTGATTTAAAACAGTTAACAAGTTGTTTTCTTATGATGTCTTAAAATGCTGTAAAACTGTTCATTTTTGTAATGAAAAAAAGGAATTTACGTAACATTACATTTTAAACACTCATTCCATAGTGGTTTCAGTTACCTTTACTATTATCTTAAATGATTTGTGGTGTGGCTTTTCACTCTGAATTTGATTATGTTATTGCTGATAATTTTATTGAGGCAGAAAGATGTACAAGGGTTATTTGTTTCTCAAGGTCCGATCATTCACAAAATTAAAACGAGTCAAAATAAAGAATTTTTTATTTGTAACACGTACTTACATAGTTACGCTATTTCTCTACATAGTCGCCACTCCGATTTAGACATTTGTTGTAGCGTGGTATCAGCTTTCCAATACCCTTGTTATAGAACGGAGCCGCCTGTGTTTTCAGCCATGTTTCTACACTAGTCTACAGGTCGATATCTGTGCCAAAATGTTGTCCTCCTAGCCAGCGTTTCATACAGCTGCTGTGTGCAGCCGAGCATTGTCATGGAGAAAGACAATGCCTGATGACAACATTCCTCTTCGCTTATTCTGAATTGCCCTTCGTAGAGGTTGAAGAGTCACGCAGTTGATGATGATGATCGTACTACATTCAGCCTCAAGAAATTGAATTACCACACGCACTTCACAGTTGGCAGGAGATGCTATTGTTGTAGATATGTTTACGTGCTAGCTGCGTGTTCAGAACTAAACGAAGTGACACGGCGTGATTGAAGGCCATACTAGAGACGCTGCGCAACACATATGAGCAAAAGTTCATCCGATTTTTGCGCGGGTTTTTATTTCGCAACCGATCGAACCTTGAATAAAATAACCCTCGAATAATTAGGATGTTGTTGAAAGATGAGTTTTCTCCTTAGTATCATATTGATATTCCTTGCCATGAAAAGTTTGCACTTTTTGTTGAATGCTGCCTTTGCTTGGTTGATGTGGCTCACAACTTCCATCTTCAGTTACTGAAGACTTCCACTGAACTACCTGTATAATTCTCACATCAGGAAAAATTCCATTCATGTAATGGTCATCAGCCGATTCAATCCACCAGACCTGCCATTAATGGAAACCCCGATTGTATTTCTTTTACGAGCCCAGAGGTAAGTTGGCCTACCTTCTTAGTAATTTACTGCCCATGTAGGTAAAGCAGTCTACAGTCTGAGGTTGTAAATCACCCAAGACACAATCTGTGTAAGTTCTATGTCTGCTTAGTACCATGATTTTGATCCTTCCTTTATTTGTTTTAAAATTATTTTTCAAGTTGTTTATTCTAACTCCTCCAGTATAGCTATTAAATAATACTTGTTCTCTGTGAATATAGATATGTCATCTGCAGATTGTACCATATCGATCTTTATTCCATGTGTACATAGATCTCCAATATTTCTTATCGTTTCCCTCACTTCTTCAAAGCCTCTCTTGATGTACACATTGTATAAAACTGGTGAGAGCGTGCATTCTTGTCTGATTCTTGGCTCTGCTTGATGTTCACCACACCTTACCGTCATCAGCTCATCTATCTAAAAATTATGAATTACCCTTCTACCTTTGAATTTTATTCCTGTCTCTTTGAATAACCTGAATAATAATTTTCATCTTGACCCCTGTAGGGGAAGATGCCCGCCTTATGATGATCCCAGTTGCTACACCACCCACTCTGTTCTTAGTCTGGATGGGCTTTACTGGAGGTTGTCTTTTAGACCCTTGATAACATAATGCTGATTGTCAGGATGCCACCGATGCTGCGAATGACTTGGCAGACATTTCCATTACTGTATTTACACAACCTACTACTGCCTTTGTATGGCCTCTTCCAACCACAACCACCTACCATAACTTACAACTCAACTGTCAAATTAACAGATTTGTAGAAGCGTGATTCCTACATTCCTACACCATCCCTAACATTGAAGGTTTCATACTAAGATTCTCTCTATATCTAACATCAGTTAGACTGTGCACTTAGATCATCATTACTTGATTGTGTATTTAAACACCAAAAATACTATTCGCATACCGTATATTGTCGCAATCAACAAGTGTTGATCTTGGTGAAGTAAGCATCCAGGCAGGCCCCTGGGTTGTTATGCTGTCATTATATCTATAACAGCATCGTACCCCTCAGCCAACCTCCGTAGGGCTAAGAATCTAAGGAAACCAATAACTATTTTCCATTCCCTTTTGGTTTTTCAATTAACTTGCAAATCAAAACCACAAATGATCCTCACAAGCTTTCTAGCTATTTTAGTACATTTAGCTTCGTACCTGGGGCAGACATATAGGGCATGGTGCAAATCATCAATGACCCTACAGTTTGGACACAAGCCTGAATTAATCTAACCAAATCTGGCTAACCTATCTCAAAAAGCACCACAACCAAAAAAAACTGTGTAATATGCCCATTGGGAGAAATCCACTGAACTACCTGTATAATTCTCACATCAGGAAAAATTTCATGCATGTAATGGTCATCAGGCGATTCAATCCACCAGACCTGCCATTAATGGAAACCCCGATTGTCTTTCTTTTACGAGCCCAGAGGTAAGTTGGCCTACCTTCTTAGTATGATAACGTAATTGGTGCTCAGTCGCAAGGATATCAGTGGGCTTAATTTTAGAAATAACAAGGACCATCTCACAAGGAGTCTTGTAGCCACCAATCACAGATAACAATAGGAGATGCAGGGCTCAACAAAATATTCCTATAACGTTTGTACCTCATTTGATGAGCCCAGATAGGTGCAATATACAGCATTATAGCTTCTCATACACAAAAGTAATTTCTAGTTCACTCTATCTCAACAGAAGTAATGAATGTGTGTTGGTTTTATTACGTTTTTTTCTTTAAATTATATAAGGTCTAATCCTAATATTGCACCTTGCATGTCCCTACCTAATCTGAACCTGAATTGGTATTCTGTAAATAGAGCCTTAATTATTCTCAAGATGATGGATGTCAAAATTTTAGTTGCATGTGTAACCAAACTGAGGGTTCTATGTTGCTTTCTATGCAACAATGTATTTATAGTTCATACAATTCAAAAAAGACCATTCAAGACACTGGTAATGGAGTTGCTAGCTCATACAATGTATTAACATGAAATTAACTCTCATGAGTGAAAGTGAATAAGCTGATTAACCTACAGTCCTGCATTTTATTTTGATATATTAATAACATGTCGTAGGTAAGTGCTGTACACTTCATAAAAAATGAAAGAGTGCTATATTTATGTGTTTTGTGGACAATGATAAGCTTGGATATCTCCATGGTAATAACCTTCACACCTACCAACAACAGTTAGCATCTTTCCACCTTAACTAATTTTAGTTAACTATATTTAAGATAACTTTTTACTTTGACTTGGCCTATTTAAAGTAGTATTTATGTAAGAAATTATTTATTTTGCTAAAACAAAATTGTTATCTGCTCCTACATTTTCCATTGTATCTTAAATGTGTTTTTTACTTATATTTGATTTTTGTGGAGCCCTGGGTTCCACATATGTCTCATATACTATTATAATGAGTAATTACATAACTTATTAAGTCACACTCCATTGTATTATACCATTTGTAGAATTACAATTTGATAACCATGATAGTATGCACCAGGGGAATTTAAGAAGTTCTCGTCCTGATGCAGAGATGACGCAAAATTGACCAAATGACTGTGATAATTGTAAAGTATGATACTCTAGATGGTGTGTTGTGAAGTTTTACAAGCGTGAATTTAGTTGCTTGTTTATGGTGATACAGTAAAACAAACCAGTTTTGACATTTTCTGGAAAATGAATTCCAACTATTAAAAAGTACTTTTTAAAAGGTTTAACTCCAATGGATGTACAGAAAAATTAATTATATTTAAAAAAAAATCTTTCCTTTGTTTTTGATGGTAACATAGTGGCCTGCTAAATTTAAACGTGGTCGTATATCCACTCAAGATGATAAACCTTTGAGACGCTCAAAAACTGCTATGGCCACAAAATTATCACAAAAATCCACTGTGCCGTATTAAATGATTGCC
This sequence comes from Lycorma delicatula, assembly GCF_047948215.1. NCBI lineage: Eukaryota > Metazoa > Arthropoda > Insecta > Hemiptera > Fulgoridae > Lycorma > Lycorma delicatula. Next base: position 70,601,344 of record NC_134463.1, read on the forward strand.
ATTAAAGAGATAGGCAAGCTTGCTGATATTGCAAACATCTTATAAACCTTGTCCACTACATTTTACGGATGCTTTAGGTATGAAAATGCTTTCTGCTCAATGACTGCTGCGTTTGTTAACAGTCTACAAAAAACACATCATTTAACAGAATACGTCTTACGGATCTTTACACCCTCTTATACATGTTCTACTGAGTTTCTTTGATATTTTATAACAGTAGATGAAACATGTATTCACCATTATATGCCAGAGTCCAAATAGTGAGCGAGAGCAGGTGAAATTGCACCAAAGAAAGAGAAAAAAGTTCCATCTGCAGAAAAAGTCATGGCTATGCATTTTTTGGGGGAATTCTCATGATATGGAGCTCATAGACTACCTGGAAAAAAGCAGGTCCATCTCTGGGGAGTATTACGCTTCATTATTGTACCAACTGAAGGGTGCTATTCAAGATAAATATCCACAATGGCCAAAAAAAAGTGCCGTTACCACAATAATACTCCTGCACACTTGTCTTGTTGTTAATATTAAACTATGATTCATCACTTCAAAGTGCTTCCAGTGAATACGTCTTCTTTCCAAACCTGAAAAAATGGCTTAATTTGTAGAATTATACAAATCGCATTTTACTGAGGGTATTAAAAAGCTGGAAGGTCATTGATTTAAATTGCAAAGTAACTATGTTGAAAAATAAAAATTCTGAAAAATGTAATGTTTTGTTTTGTTTGTCAGGCCAAAAACTTTCTGAATGACCCACGTCTGTTATAGCAAATACAGCATTATGAATCAATCTCATTGTAACAGTCAATCATTAATTAAGGTATTGCTTTAAAAAAAATCAGAAACAGTCAAACACTATTGCTCTGTAATTAGAACGTAAGTAATACTTGAAGTCATCATTTCAGACTAAAAAAAACCAAATGCAAATGATTCTAAATGCCATACTCTAAGGTGGGAAATGCCACCTTTCATCTGGAAGACTGATTCAAATTCTAATAAAATTTTAAAGTATATGAAAAAATAAGTCCAGTAAATAATTCAGTTATAGTGATATAAATAAGCATGTATATAAGAAAATCAGTCCCTTTTTTAATTCCGTATAACAGTAGTAATTTAATTTTATCAAATGAAAAAGTAACACAATATTTTTGAAATTACATTATCACAGAAGCAATTGTATTCCATATATAAGATAACCAACTCGCTTAACTGCTACAGTAAAATACGACAATCCTTACTTTATAGTTGGCCATTAAGAACTTGTTCATATATGAGATTGCTGTGCATGCATGGGACAGACAAGTCACTGCAAGTGCATTGTGGCAGGTAAGAAATTGTAGGTGTTTGTTCTTGCTAGCCAAATAAGTGATGTTTAATCATTTCCTCCAATTACTTAAGTGATAAAATATTAAAATACTTTATGATCATAACTTGTTAAATACTTGTTTATTTAACCATTGAACTAAGAGTTGACAACTTGTTAAAATACTTTTGCATTATAATAGTGATAAGATACAATAATCATAAGAGGTGTGAGAACTGTTGATCCACTGTATTAATAATATTAAATAAATACTAATAATGGTAAATATTTGTAGTACTAATAATTTTTGTTTTAAATAGTTTTTTTTTTGTGTGCGTTTGCATACCTCTAGTGGCATGTATACCACAGTCATGATTGGTGTTAGTTTAGTGTAACAATATTACTGATATACTTTACTGCTCATTTGTTCATTCTGTATGTTCATATGTTAATCATTTCATCTTCCTTTTTGAAAAATATTGACATAAGTTATGGGTACATTAAATAAATGAAAGAAATTTTAATATCAAAAATATATGTATTTAGGCAACAAAAAATAAACAATGTAATAAATAAATCAAAATAAATAAATAATAATAAAACAATAAATAAATATTAAAGTACATCAATACATTTAAAACTTTATAACAGATTCTATTTGATAATACAGTGGAGAAATAAAAATATAAAGTAAACACCGTTTTATGTAATATGGTAACAAACCTATTAAGATTTTATGCAAGTGAGAGTAAACTAACTCCTATGAACAGTAAAAAAATAATTTTTATGTATTACAAAAGAGGACAGATAAAATTCTTTAAAAAACTAATATAATTCTGTGATGAAACCAACATACTTTCCTGCATAGCCACATCTAATTATAAAAAAAACCGTTTAAAAGACAAAAATAAACCATTTTTTCAACTAGCTTAGTTTGTTTACTAGCTTCAATAAAAACAAATATTTTCTACAATTTTTCTACAAATTTAATCCACTAAATTGTAGTGCCAATAAAACACTGTTAAAAAAAGAGCAAACATGACCACCTCATAAACTCTAGGTCTGTGTATGTAAACATATTATTTGTAAGGTATGAAAAATACAAACTCTTACTGGAAAAGTAGATAACTAAGAATATTCAATGTTAACTTTAAGGGTGAATTATACTTCTAAAGGATTTCCAGATAATTAACCAGTAGAAAAAGCAGACTCTCAAAAATTTTCAGCTTCATAAATATTAAGATCTGTAAATAAATAAAACTTTCTTTTGATAGAACAATAATATTTGAAGTCGAAGAAAAAAATACTATCTTTTAAACAATGGGTAAAACACCTGCAATATTATTTGTTGTACTAAAAAACCAAATACATTCTAACTAGTTGTGGCACTTTAAAAAGAGTTAATCTAATCACACTTACACTGATAAAATTTACTTATTAATAAAACGATATTGCAAATATAAACAATAATAACTACTAATACTGACATAATACATACATACAGATTAATGTATACGATAATAATACCATAAAAAAATAAATATCAATATTACTATTAAATCAATAATAATTAGTAATAATTATGTTTTACACGTGTACAACATTTTCATGTTAATAAATCAGTAACATTCAGAAATAGTAAATATTTTTTCTTTGCTTAAAAAAGAAAACTGTACAACCAATTTGTGAATATTTTAACAATCTCCCCATTAATTCCAAAAGGGGAAAATATATTAGTTGCTACATTTTTTTAACTTGGTAATCTAAAGTAAATACAAAAAAACCCTTAAAATTATAAAGGGCATTTTTTAAGCAAAAATGCAGAGCAGTAAGCTTGTTTTTATAATTAAATTTTATTGTTCTAGAAACATATGAAAACTTTATTTGGCGAAACACAAGCTAAATACAATATGACAAATAATACAATTAATAACTGAGGGTGCACTGATTTAAGACCATTAAATGTGTACCAAGGATGAAAGACCAACTGATGTACCATAGACCTCATACAAAAATAAAGTGTGCAATAATTAGCCTTTAACCAATTTTCCTTAACTAATAAAGTGTGCAATAATTATCCTTTAACCAATTTTCCTTAACTATCTGCTTAAATGATTCAAAAGGGAAAAAGATATCACACATGTTACAAAGTAATTTCAAAGTTTTGAAATTAATATTTACTGAAGCTAAGAAAAACTTTTATTGTGCTTTCATGAACAAAAACACTTTTATTGTGCTTCAATAAAATTACTAGTTCTATCGAGAAAAAAAATTACAATTACAATCAATAAAACTGATTTCATTTATTCACACCTATTTTTGTATACCTTTTTACTTCATAAAAAATTACATTGAAACAATTAAAAAAGTGGCATTTACCTAGAACTATAAATCCAACTTTGTTAAGAACCAGAATGCTATGTATATAAAAGGAATAATGCCAAAACAATTTATAATGTAATCAGTCCATTTTAAAATGGATGCAGTACTCCAAAACTATATTTTGTATGTTTTTCTAAAATATAATGTTTAATAAAATATAATGTTTGCTAAAATATAATGTTCTAAAATTTTACTGGTATGTTTTTCTAAAATATAACATTTTTTTTAACTTTTTAAATTTTAATTTTTTTTTGTTGAAAAAATTTGTTGGACAACCTTTTCTATTTTCAGAACTGAATCGACTTTTTATACATTGTAATTACCTTTCTGACTTATTTCATTTGTGGTTTTTTAAATATATTTAATTTCACTTATTTTATTAAAACAAGCTCATATAAACAAAAGACATTTAGTACTGCAAAGAAAAACTGAAATGAACAGAAACAAGTACATGCACAACTGATTTTACAATATTTTTCATAGATTTTGATGTTTGTCAGATTGTATTTTGAAGATGTTTTCTTATTTCTTACATTTATGTTTCCATAAATCATTTTATTTTTTATGGCCTTTTTATATAACGTGATTTTATTTTTGATATAATATTCACTTCATTATACCTTCTTTTGAAATATACACTAGATCATACATTGTCACAAGTTAATTTTGAAAAGCATTCATAAACATGCTTATTAATTTTTAATAATGAAAATAATTTTATCATTACATTAATTTGATTTATTTATACTTAAAACAAAAACAGTATATTATAAAGTAATGTACAAAATATTTAAAATAATTCGTAATAAAACACTTTTTATGTTTATATTACATTTGTACTCATAATTTATTATAATATGTGAAAATGTATTTAAAATGAAAATGAAATCTTGAAAGTTATATTATGCCAAGCACCAACTTGAATTTGAAATAAACATGAGCAAATGTTTTTGGTTTGGATAATATATACCATAATAGCCTTCTGACAGGAAGCTTAAATATTGGTGAAATGGCCTACACATATATTTAATTCTATAAAACAAAATGACTATTAAAAAATATTCTTATCTTTTATGTTAATGTACAGTCCCTGTACTTCTTAAATTAGCTGTATGTATAATATATACCCTTACACAGATATTAAAATTTGTTAAATATAATACCTTAAGTTGTGCATTACAATACAATATATGTTAACATTGACAAATTACTGCCAACTTTTAAAAATATAAGAGATGTTCAAAAAAGTAGCATCAGTTTTCAATTTACAATATTTATCTTAAATGATATGCAAAATTGAAGGAAAAAATTAAATCTATTCTTATTACTCAACTAAAATTAGACATGCATTTATACTAGCAGTAAAAAGGTTATTGAATGTATGTCTGTAAATATTCCCATCTAACTTCCATATGAATATTCCTCTAACTTTTAAAATAAGTGGATGAAAATCAGAGGTGGGTGTATTTAGTGTTGTATAGTGTATGAGATATGCTTTTCCAAATGTGATTTTTATAAGAAAGACAGTGGTGGACATCTACACAAAACATGAACGATTCCACAGAAAACATTTAAGCTTTGTTCATAAAGGTTCAAAGCTTCACTGTCTTTTAACATGTAACTCATAATTTGGTTGGCCATTAATGGAATTTCACACAATGACATACATTCTTGATAACAAAACAAGCTGGTTCATATGTTTATGTACTAATATTTATGAATTTTTCTTTTTTTAACCTGCAAAAAACAATTCAGAGTGCACCTCTTCTTGTAAACCTAAACTAATGACTCATTTTAATGTGTTCTGTCTGGAGTGAAAAACCACCACTGATTGAGTAGACTTGAACAATATTTGTGGTAGCAATCTAAAGATTTTTCCTTTTGAACATCTCCTGTATTTTTATGAAAGTTTTTAACTAAATATAAAAAAAAAATAACTTTTATCAGTAAATAATAAATAAAGCGATACATATAATGTTACAAAGCAAATTTTTCAAATTAAAATTATCAACAACCTAAGTCTTTACTCTCATAATAGGTGAAATCAATTCACCTAAGCCACTATTATCTTTTAGAACTCACCACTCAAATGGGCATAATTTAATTCAAATGGGCATAAAAATTTATAAAAAAATTTGATTTAAAATTTTTTATATACTAGCAACAATAAAAAACTTTGAAAGTATATTTACAAATCATTTTATTAATTATAAAAAGAGCTTATGAACAAAATCATAATAAATATAAATTAATACAGAAAACCTAATTTCTTGTGCAGTAGGTATTATGCAAATAATTAATTGATTAATAGATTATCAGCTAATATTGTTAATATCTATTTATATAGTATTATTCAATTTTTTTCCTACAATTGCCTCTATACTATAACTTGATGACTAGTATATATTCTCTATTTTTATGCTGTTATTAGCACATTGATCTTCATTACTGTACTGAAATAAACAGATGACTGCTTATATGTTCACTATGAGCAGTTTAGTAGAATCTTCAATATTTCAAATCTAAAACATATCTTCCATTTTGGTCATCTGTAAAATACAGTGATAACTAACATCATTGATGCAAATAAGGGATGCCCATGTTTGAACATCCCTGACCTCAATCATTGTTCTCTTCATATCTTCAACAGTATTTCACTTTAATCCGAGACTTATAATAAGCTAAAACAGAAAAGTATACATAAAAAAATTACTACTTTTTAATTTTAAACAAATTACTTTTAGTTAACAGAAATATTAAAATAAATTATTTTATAATTAACTATTCATTTAAATACCCTAGGAGAAACTGTACCAGTTATGGCAGCATGTAAAAGAGTTAGGGTACAAGAGTTATAAGTTGCTTGAACTCAGTGTAATGATTTTAGTGACGAAGTTACTAAAGTTACCTACAGGACTATATATAGAAAAATTTACAATATGTTCAGTGAACAAACTCTGGGAAACCACATCACTTCTCCACTCCCCTAGTAAACCTGTTGTTGTACTAATTCTTGACTGACATTTTAGACAGCTGTGACATTTAAGAGTGACCTGTTTATATCAGAACTAAACCTGATAGTTACAGCATTTTAACCTTATGCATTTACCAAAGAAAACTAAAAACTGAATTAAAAAACAATTAAATTTTGAACACATGAGTAAAAAAATTATTCTCTTATATTTTAAGCGGCAAGAATACATAATGTGCATAACGTAAATTCATGAATACTATTCATATTTATAGAGTTTGAATTCACAGTGTCTAAAATATTTAGACTTTGAAAAAATCAGATTGTTTAGGCTAATGCCATAAAATTATTCATTGCTGCACAGCTCTTCTTTTATGAAGCTTGTATCCACTTAGGTCAAGAAATCTAGGCTTTTTACAAAATACCTAACACAATCTACTGTGAATACAAACATCAGAACCTAAATATAAATTATTTGATTTATAATCACATAAAGAATTTAGATAAGATAAAAAACCAACAATGTAAACAGTTTTTTATTAAATACCTTTTCATAAATAGTCCAAGCCATGGCTGCCATTAATGTTCTACGCATTAATCGTGGACCCAAGCCTTTAAAATATCCCTGCAATCCGTGCTTCTAAAAAAAAAAAATATATATATATATTTAATAAAGTTGCATATAATCAATTTCAACTGGACAAAACATACATACATACCACATAATAAATACTAAATAATATCATATACATATTAAATTATTCTGAATAACTTAAAAGCTTCTGAATTTTTAATTTTACATGATGTAACAAAATATGATGGCCAAATGTTGCACAAAACAAAAATGTTGTATGTTAAGTAAAGATTGGGAACAAATATTCCTAGTCATCTGTATTAACAATTCAGTGCGTTTGGAAAGTTGCTGTGCACTGGAATTACAGAAGTGCAATGACACAACTTTCTTATTATTACTTGGTATTTTTATTTCATTATTTTATAGAAACAGATATGTTAACTGGAATAGTTTGTATAAAAGGTGATGAAAATGACCTCCTCCAACATCAGTACAATGCTGCACATGTTTCAATTTGTTTTCAATTAACCAGCTGATGTACTGGAATGTCTCGTACATATACCATTATTGCAGTTTTTAGTTTGTCAATCACACATGGACCTGGATGTGTGTGCTGTGGCACCATCTTGTTGGAACCAACTGTGATTGATTTCCACTTCTGTTAACTGACAACTGAAGTTTGTTAAAACAACACAACGATCACTATTAACTGTATTTTCAAAAAAGATTGGACCCACTATGCGCATTCTACTCACACCAACAATTTCATGTAATTTTATTCAATTTTTATTTCATGTAAAGATTGTTTCTGCAATTCATGTAAGGATTAGTTGTCGACCACACTCATGTATCTTGTGAATTAATATACCCTCCCAGATGAAACCACACTTCATCTGTAAAAAATGCAGTATTGAAGATACCTATGGAATTTTAGTCAAAAAACATTTAAACCATTGAGAATAATTTAATTTTTTGGCATGATATCTGTAGGTTTCAGTTCTTGAACATACATACTATGAATGCTAATAAAAGTTTCAGTTCTTTTCTTAGAGCTTTATGTGCAGTCTGATACTTTGCTGTTGTGCTAACTTATGCATTGATTTTGATGGACTTTCAGCCATAACATTTGAAATATTAAGCTGCTGCTGTTCATTTAGTTTAGGTGGTCTTCTTCTACTTCAATCAGCGTCTTCAACAGAGCCCGTTACCTGAAATTTCTCAATAAGAGTTTGAACTGCATTGCAATGAGAAACAGGAGTATTTGGAAACTTTTCAGAAAACTTGTGCTCCACTAAATCAGAATACTTGTTACCTTCAAGAAAAATGTGTTCAATGAGAAAAATGTCTTCCTTTCTTGCAACTACTGATTCTGATAAACAAAACAACATGAAACGAAACCAATCATGTTCAATCACAACTCAACAACTGGCGTCTTGGTTTATTACTGGGCAATGCCCAACGAACCCACAGGGTAAGCAACCTAATGTCGAAAGAACAGAATGCACCACATAATTCTAAAGCATATTGCACAGCAACTTTCTGAACGTACTGTATTTATGCAGCAGCTTATAGAAAAAATACATGCCAGAATAAGTATTCGTAAGTAACCCTGAACAGTCATCAGCATCAGAATAAAATTAAATTTATTGTAAAAATAGTCTTACCTTATGTACATAAACTGCAACATGAAAAACTGTATCAAATTTTTTTGGATATAACTGCATTTTTGTTTTTAACACATCAGCTGGTTGTGTAACAACAGATGCTGATAAGCCAGCTAGAGTACCGCAAGTAAAGTTAGTTAGACTGACATAATCAGAATTTTTTAAATCTGAAAAAAAAAAAAAAAAAAACATTAGGTTAATATCTTTTACAATCAAAATCTTTTTTATCAAAATCAATAATTATTTTGATAGAATCATCATAGCCTGTATAAAAATTCTGATATTTTCATTTCTCTTATTGTTTTAATATTTTTAATATATAATTGTAAAAATACTTTCCAAACAGCAGGCTTTAATCAATTTAAAAACAAAAATAATGTGAACTTATAATAATAAAATGAGAAGTTCATTTGAAATTAACAACTATTATTTCCAGGTAATAGAAAATTATAACCAGGCAATTTATTTTTTAAGACAATTTAAGACATTTTGAACATGATTTTTATCAATAGTTAACATTCTATTCCAGAAATACAATCAAATTAAATTACACGAATAAATTTATTAAAAAAACAATTATAATTAATAAAGTACACCATACCTTCTGAAACACATTTCTTCAACTGCGTATAAAACATTAAATATAATCCAGAGAATGGTGCATCTCTAAATAATGTAGGTAATAATCCACATGTTAAACCTCGTAATCCTTCACGTTTATGTATTTGTACCAATGCAGCACTCATACTGCTGTATGAAAACTGTCCGCTCTAAAACAAAAAAAAAAATTAGTTAACATGTACAGAAATTCCTAAAAATAGGAAATATACACCACTAATACTTTTAACATAAACAGTAATCAATAATACTCTTTTTACATCAAAATTGTATACTTGCAGCTTTCAACCTATAATGGAAGAGATCAACTGAAAATTTATCTAAGGATTTTACAAAGATTCCATCAAAATTCTTAAAGATAACAATTGTAATTTCATACTTAGTTTATGTATTTATAGTAGAAAGTAAATAAATATTATTATAAACATTGAATTAGGATGTGGTGGGTAATCTGAGTATGAGGTTTCAGTGGGTTTACATTTTTTGAGATAACTTAATGATTTCTATTAACATTGCTTAAAATGAAGATATAATTTTTATATGTTCTATTTTTTTTTTTCTTTAAATACTATTAAAAACATTCATTTTGTACTATTTCATAAGTATTGCTTTTTTAATAGTATTTTATTCATCACTTTATTTATTTTTCTGTAAACTTCTTTATTTGTTTGATAATGGAAAATTACAAAATGGTTCATTAAAAAACAAAGTACATACTATTTTGTCAGTACCTATTGTTTATGATTATTTAACAATCAAAATGACTACCTAGTTTTAAATTTTAAATCAACATTTTTGGAAATCAATTTTCCGCTTATTTTCCAAATCATTTCAATAAACACAGTTCTTTCCATGCGTTTAAACATTTAGTACGATAAATTTGTTACTTTACAATTATTATCTGTTTATTTGTTACAATAGACGTTTAGTTCATAATATCAAATATTTCATATATGTTAATAATTTTAGCTGTAAATATTTACTATAAATTAATTATAGAAAATATTAACTTTTATAAGCTATTTAGGTAATCATATAACTTTATTATTTACATAATAATAAATATGATGGACAGACCTATTTTGTTTTTAATAAAGCTATTGACTTCTGAAATCCAACACAAAATAATTAAAATTCAGCATACTGAAATAGTATAAAAAATAATAAAGTATAATAGTATAAAATACAATAGAAGCTGTCTGTCTATGTGCTGTATTTTTTTAAAAATAGCATCGTATATAAGAATCTAATTTTTCCCAGCATAATAAATCTTGCACAAGAAAAATTTAGTCTATTACACCAAAAATAAACTTAAGTAAAATATTATAAGACCACCCCCCCATCACTTTTTATGATAAAATAAATTAATAGATGATGCCTAACTGAAGTTATTAATTTATATATTTTAACTACAAATTTAATATATGCTCTTACTAATATATGACTTATTTTCATCTGATATTCTGTAAAGCATCAATATAGTAAATACTACATTTAACATGGTTAAGGTCACTGATAATATTAAATAATTACACTAAATAATAGTGAGAAGACGCTAAAAGATACAACATAAGTTATAATAAAGAAAAGAAATTACCTCAATTCTAGTTTTGACTACAGTCATTGGTATAAGGCAGACAGCACTGATTGAACGAGCACCCATTCCAAGAAGAATAGCTTGTGCAGCAGTGGGTTCTGTATCAATTTCTATGTAATTCTTCAACCAGTGTAATGAAGAAAAATATATTCCAACGCCTGGCACACAACGTGCTACTGACTAAAAAAAATCAAGAAAGTCAATATTTTATAAAAATTCATATTTTTAATTACATCTTACAACAAAATAAATAATAAAACAACAGCAAATAGTAGAAACAGATGCTTAAAGATGTAGGTTATGTACCTGTACATTTAAAAAAAAATTTAATGAAATTTCTTCTTTTTTTTAAATTTAATTCATATTAAACAAGACTTGTTCTACAATTTGACATGATTAAATTTTGGATAAATTATATAATTTTCTAAAAACATATTTTCAACTATTACTAAAATTGCCAAGAAATGAATGGTAGAGGAGGTGTCACTAATTGTATGCTCCAATGTGTTACAAATGCTATACTATATATATAATCTACTCTTGCTTCTTTATAAACTATTTTTTCTAAACAATACTTTGTAATAAAAACATAGTAAAAAAAGGTAATTACCATCTAATAACTATATATAATTGCCATTTCACATAGTAATGAAATTGAAAAAGATGGACTCAGAGAATTTGAGTGAAAATTAATAAGTTAATGAATCTTTAATATAAATGCAAGGGTTGATACATGTAGGTAGTTGTAACTAACAGAGAAACAGTTCTCTTTCCACTTTTAATACATTCATTCACAAATATCAATCACATTCTTATTATGCTGGATTAATACTAATAAATATTAAAAACTGGAAGGCTTAAAATTACATGGACCAAATATTATGAATAAATTTTTTGTTACATGATTGTCACACAGAAAAGAAATAATAAATTAATAACGATAATAGTATACTCACAGGAGTAATGCCTTTCCATAATGCAAACAAATTTTCATTTTGCAATATTTTAGATATTAAATTTAATGAGGTTAGATTACAATGGGATGTCCTGAAAAAAAATATCAAAATATAAATAAAATACACATATTGCATCATCTATTATAAAAATAATTAAGTATTATGTAAAAAATCAAACAAATCATTTTAATTTTTTTTTTTTTGTCCAGTCATTTGACTGGTTTGATGCAGCTCTCCAAGGTTCCCTATCTAGTGCTAGTAGTTTCATTTCAGTATACCCCTTACATCCTACATCCCTAACAATTTGTTTTATATACTCCAAATGTTACCTGCCTGCACAATTTTTTCCTTCTATATGTCCCTCCAATATTAAAGCGACTATTCCAGGATGCCTTAATATGTGGCCTATAAGTCTGTCTCTTCTTTTAACTATATTTTTCCAAATGCTTCTTTCTTAATCTATTTGCTGTAACACCTCTTCATTTATCACATTATCCACCCATCTGATTTTTAACATTCTTCTATAGCACCACATTTTAAATATACTTTCAAAAATCATTTCCTGACGTTTAAATTAATTTTTGATGTAAACAAATTATATTTCTGACTGAAGGCTCGTTTCGCCTGTGCTTTTTGGCATTTTATATCGCTCCTGCTTCGCCCATCTTTAGTAATTCTACTTCCCAAATAACAAAATTCTTCTACCTTTAGTAGAAGAATTACTCCCTAATATTTTCTCTTACTATTTTTACATTTAGTAATACATCTTCATTATTTCTACTAAATTTCATTACTTTTGTTTATTTTCATGCAGTAGTTCTTGCGTAGGACTTCATCCATGCCATTCATTGTTCCATCTAAATCCTTAAATGTTCTTCTTTCTCTGTATTTGAACCCTAATTTTATTCCAGTCTATGTTATCGAATGCCTTTTCTAGATCTATAAATGCCAAGTATGTTGGTTTGTTTTTCTTTAATCTTCCTTCTACTATTAATCTGAGCGCTAAAATTGCTTCCATTGTCCCTATACTTTTCCTGAAACCAAATTAGTCTTCTAACACTTCTTCCACTTTCCTCTCAATTCTTTTGTACAGGATTCTAATTAAGATTTTTGATGCATGGCTAGTTAAGCTAATTGTTCTGTATTCTTCACATTTATCTGCTCCTGCTTTCTTTGGTATCATGACTATAACACTCTTTTTGAAGTTTGACGGAACTTCCCCTTTTTTATACTACACACCAGTTCGTATAATCTATCAATCGCTTCCTCACATGCACTATGCAGTAATTCTACAGGTATTCTGTCTATTCCAGGAGCCTTTCTGGCATCCAAATCTTTTAATGCTTTCTTAAATTCAGATCTAAGTATTGTTTCTCCCCTTTCATCCTCTTCTTCCTCTATAACACCATTTTCTAATTCAGTTCCTCCGTATAACTGTTCAATATATTCTACTCACCTATCGACTTTGCCTTTCATATTATATATCGGTGTACTATCTTTGTTTAACACATTATTAAATTTTAATTTATGTACCCCAAAATTTTCCTGTATGCTCCGTCTATTTTACCAATGTTCATTTCTCTTTCCACTTCTGAACACTTTTCTTTAATCCACTCTTCTTTCGCTAGTTTGCACTTCCTGTTTATAGTATTTCTTAACTGTTGATAGTTCCTTTTACTTTCTTCATCACTAGCATTATATTTTCTACGTTTATTCATCAGCTGCAATATATCTGAAATCCAAGGTTTTCTACCAGTTCTCTTTGTTCCGCCTAAGTTCGCTTCTGCTGATTTAAGAATTTCCTTTTTGACATTCTCCCATTCTTCTTCTACTACATTTGCTTTTTTACTCAGACTTGTTGCGATGTCCTCCTCAAAAATCTTCTTTACCTTCTTTTCCTCAAGCTTCTCTAAATTCTGATTCATCTGACACCTTTTCTTCAGATTTTTGAACCCCAATCTATATTTCATTAACGCTAAATTATGGTTGCTATCAATGTCTGCTCCAGAGTAAGTTTTGCAGTCGACGAGTTGATTTCTAAATATTTGCTTAACCATGATATAATCTATCTGATACCTTGCAGTATAACCTGGCTTTTTCCATGTGTATATTCGTCTATTATGATTTTTAAACTAGGTGATGGAAATTACTAAATTATACTTCGTGCAAAACTATAAGTTGGCCCCCCTCTTTCATTCCTTTTGCCCAGCCCGTATTCACCTACTATATTTCCTTCTTTGCCTTTTCCAATGCTTGACCTACACCCTTAACAACTACTGAAAGAGCTGCTGCCCTCTTTCAGGAATCATTCCTTAGTCTGGCTCTCAAGAGATACCTCTACGATATGGTTGTACCTTCGGTCCAGCTATTCTGTATCACTGAGCACTCAAGCCTCCTCACCAATGGCAAGGTCACATGATTCATAGAGGGAGTTTAATTACATATATTTTAATACTATACTGAGATTAGCTATAAATAAAATAAAATGGTGTAGTTAAAGAACCTGACAGAGCAAATAACTATTTAATAATAACCAACATTAAATTAGTTGTCATTTTATGTCACAGACATTTTATGTCTATGGTGCATTGCACAGGCAAGGTGGATGGTAAAACTTGTAGTGAGGTGTCTTAGCAACACATTGCAATTAACCGCAGTTGGCTCCAAGCAGTGGATGTGAATGGATTGTGAATCTTTTTTTGTAACGTCTCATAAGAAAAATGTAGCGTTCGATAAAGCAATAGTATGCCATCAAATTAATCATGAATATATTAACATTTATAAAAACAACTCAGAAAGAACAAATATTCTTTGTATATGAAATATGAATACGTATATGAATAACTAAAAAAAATACATACTTTCAAAGGATCTAAAATCAAATAATATAACTAATAAATTATTTCACAACTGTTACTTATTTTTTGATAATAATAACGAAGTTAATATAATTATAAGTACAAGTAACAAGTTACAGAATATTTTTTATGCCCCCTCTGCTGTATTTTTCTTGATTGATAATAAGTTTGTCATGGTCGACAATAAGTTTGATAAGTTTGGATAAGTTTGTCATTGATAATAAGTTTGATCGGTATCTTTTAAAATATAAATAATTTTATTCAAAAAGCCATCAACAAAACAAACATATGGGAATAATATAACTATATGGGTAATTATTCGCTATTACTATACACCTGTATAAATAGAAATATTTTAATTAATTGTTTGCATTGTTACTTTGTGGATATGGGCAATAATTAAGGTCGGAATAAAATTTTATAGCCTTTCATGTAATCTTTTCTTATGACACGAGTTTATTTCTGTCTTGTTTTATGGGGTTATGGTATAGGTTTTGTTATCTAATATTTGGTTAGTTATCTAATGCGATAATGCTTGTTGTTATTTAAGTCTTTTTATCAGGGAAAAGGATTATTGTTGACAGTGTACTATGAATTCAATCCATTTTTTCATTTGTTTTGTATTTGGCTGTTTATTGTGACTGTTTATTCAATCGTCTGGTTTATGAATTGGTTGAGTTTTCACTTGCTAATTTCATAAGAAAGATTTCAATTCCAATAATCAACTAAAACACAGTTTCTTTATGATCACAGGATTATTAGATTAATTATTCATGAAAATTGCAGGAAGGAGATGACCTAGTCAAAGCCATATGTGTATTTCATAATTATGGAAGTATCCAGACAGTTAAATACAGTAAAAAGAATCTTATTTCTATGATATTTTTTTCCCAGAATAGGAGTACTTGGTTTAAAAACAATAATCTGCATGGAGAAATATTTATAGATCAGTTGCTTTCTGAGTAATGATTTCATTATCAGAAGCAGTTATCTGAAGAAGCAACTTCTGATGGGCAAAATAAATAATGTATCAGCTCAAACTGTAATTAGTCTACATTTTTGAGAGAAGTGTGTGAACATGTTGTTAGTAACACAACGGTAAAGTTAGGTGGGCCAGGGAGATGAGTTGAAATAGATGATGTAAAGACTGGTAGAAAGAAACATAATTGGAGACATAGGTAGTGCATGACGGTAGGATTTTTGAGACATTTATGCATGTTATTCCCTCCTCACCATCTGCTAATTACAAAATGCACCATTTCAGTACTTCTATATGGAATTTAAAATAAGTTTAGTATTACTTAAGTAAAAAAAAATTGATTTTGTTTATTTTCAAAGTAGTATAGATTTGAAAATTGAAATTATACATTAATTCACACAATTAAATAATCAAATTCTTTTCTTGTTTCAGTATCAATTTTATAACTGAATTTAAAAAAAATTGGCTTGTATTTCATGAGATTTCAATACAACAAAATCATTTAATACAAAATCAATACAATACATCATTTTTTATTATATTTTATTTCGTGTTGTAATTACAAAAATATAATTAAGTTGAATAAAAGTTTGGCTAAATCATTACATACCCATAAAGTGTATTTGTTTGTCCACTTTGAATACGAGTTTTCAGCAAATCCAGTGGTTGAAAAAGTACTGCGGAAACTGTTCCAGAAAATGAACCGGCAATAAATGATTTTACAACTGGTGACTGAAATAAACAAGATAACATTACAAAAGTTATTATATAGTGCACACAAAAACTGTACCATTTTATTTGGTAGAGGAATTCTTAAAATATATCTCAAATATTTTATGACGTATAAATATAAATTTAATGGAGATACATTATTTAAGAATAAAACCCCAACTGAGTAATGAAATTCTGTGTTCCTACCATTGCACACTAATGTTAATATGAATTAAAACCAATCATGAATACGAGTGCACGCAATCATTTATAGAAAAATAACACAGAATAGAATATTTTTTCACCCAATTCTTAAGTAAACTGGCCTAAGTAAAAAACGTTTGTTTTTATATATGGCATCAACTAATGTGAGCTATAACTCTAATAAAGTAAGCTGCATGCTCTGTAGTGTTTTCACACACTATGGTACATGGGAGATCATACACAATAGCTACTTGCAAGCAATATTTAGGAAATTCTGCCATGGTCACCTTTTAAATCATACATAAAAAAGTTCAAGAGAGGAACAAATGTATAAGAAAATCTTAGTATTTTTTTACAACCTAAGAAAAGACAGATCCACAATACATAACAAAAGCAAAAATTCACAACTTAACCTCATATATTAAACAAAAAACCTAAGTTCAATTCTTGCAAACACATCTCCAACCAAAGAGTATAAACAACATTAAAACATTTTCATTATAACAATAAAATAATGTATTTATACAATAATGTGAGAGATACTCAAGAAAAATGAGATGAATTGCATTCCTTCAATGGTACTGATATTCTTCACTTAAGGAATATACTTTCCTTAGAAATAATTGTAACATGAAATATTGATTACCCCCAATGAAATAAAATATTAACAAAATCAATAATTTCTATTTAATTTTTCTTTTTTACTCACCAAATTGTTTGTATCCAAATATTCAAATATTTTAGTATTTTCAATACCATCTAGTAACATTTTTTAATTGGTGTTAGGTATAAAGATGTATAACGGAAAATCAAAAGTTAATATCTAATATCAATTATTCTGTATCAGAATAATCTGAATAATATATTGGATGAAGACGGTCAAAGATGTTTGAAATAAAACAAAATGACATTATTTTACTAATATCAATGGAAACAATAAATTCAAGCATTGAAAAATACATTTAAAGATAAGTTTTACTTCACAAGAATTACGTAAAGTCAAAATAATTAATTCGAGATGTAATAAAGATGTTAGGGAGGAAATCATAAACAGACAATTAGCTGGGATAATAAAATCAAAATAGTAATCAGTTTCAGCAGGCGAACGAAACATAAATGGTAAAGGTTATTTATAAGAGACCTACAAATTTAACTCATAACACAGTAGTCAGTAAAATATAATTACATTAAACTAAAACGTACATTATCAACAACTGCGTCTTCTACTACATTTATCAACGAAGGTCACATACTGAACTTGTAAATTTTAAATACAATTTTATTAATTGTAAATAAATCTGTACCGGCCTTGCCCCCTAAATTAATGCGTATTAAATACAATACTTTAACCGCGTAAATAGATTATCAGGTAAATAACAACTAAGTTCATAATTATTATTAAAAGCAATTGCGATCACTAAGAATAAAATCCAATATCGAAGTGCATCGTCACCTAAGATAAAAAAAAAGCGAGTTATGGAATAACACAAAAATTAATCTAAAAAGAAAAAACATTTCCAAATTCTCTCACTACACCGGCAAACGTACCTAAAATTAACTGATGCAAGTCATATGATGAACACTGCAGTCCCAAGTAATAATTGCCAACATAATTTTGATAACATTACCTGCGATCAAATTTAATCTGTGGTGACCAGTATTGTAGAAGTCGATGACTATTTTGTTAGAGAATTTATCAATACAATATTTATAGTTTAATATATTAATAATTATTCCGTAAGGTGTTTCACACTTCGAGATGTAACGTTACCGTTTGACGCACGTTTTCTTTTATGAGAAATACGGTACATTTATATGTATATATTTTATTTGAACCCACGATAAAGAAAAATATTACTACTTTTGCAATTGATTACTAGCAATGAAAATTATTTGAAACCGTAAGCTTTTGAAACTACAAACCTAACCAATTTTTATATATAAATATAACTTTAAATAATTTATTTCGAAAGAATCGCAAAGAATGGGCAAGTGAAAAGTCTCGAAATAGTTTTAATAAAAAAGTTTTATTTATAATATCTGGTTCGGTTTATCGCGTTAAAAGTTTATAGTTATAGAATATAATTATATATTATTTTTTTTATTATTAAATCCTTTAACCGGACGAGACAACTTTGGTACTGTTTTTCAAATTGGGAGACTTTATCCATATACCATATGAATTAAATTTAGATTTTTAAAAATAATTTTATCATAATCAAATACAAATTTATTTATTTTCTTTTGTTTTATATTTCCATCATTTAACTTTTTATCATTTATATAATCATGTGATTGCATTGCTATCATTCATTTAGTATAGGGTTGCCAGATTTCTTCCAAATCAAACCGGGACCCCTTTACCACGAAACAATAAAAAATATTAGACCACTTAGTTTTTTCCTCTCCCCGAGATCTTGATCATTAATATTGGCAATTCCTCCGTGGTTAATACTTAAATACGTATTACAGTGTTTACAAAAGGCTTCGTATTCAGTTCTGCCTTTTTTAATGAACGGATCTGTCTTAGTTTTCAATAAATTCTCACTTTCTTATGGCATTTTTACGACAAAACTAAAAAATAATAAATATTTTATATATTTTAAACATTAACGACCATTAGAATATTAAAAATGCCAATATAATATTAGCAAAACTCACTAACGTATTATTAAATAAAACTGTTTACATTGTCACGGGTAGTAAATTGTAGCAGTTAGTTGTATACGTTGCATCGAAGAAAGCTCACAGATGACTCTTTGGCTTTCAGTTACTGTTATAGTTTTCTTCTGAAACAAAATATTGATATATTTTGACACAAAAAAACATCCCAGACCACGACAAACGTGTGAAGATTGAAAGGGGTGGTAAAAACCAGTGTTGCCTGTGCTGCGCTACCGCTTTCGGCTACTGTCAGTCTCACGTATACACTCAAGCCTATTTGAATTTGTTCACATCTGCACAAAGGACAAAAATGCTTAATAGCAAAATTGTGAAACTGGGCCTTTTGGCGTCCCGAAAGTTGGTCGGAGACACGAGGCTTAAAACCGGTGACAATCCCGACGCCTGACAACCTTATCCTAATTTAGTATGTCATTTCTGTCAACTCTAGCATCTGAAATTTTAATATTGTTCAAATGTTTTGTGATCATGTTTTTTTATGTAAGCGTAATGAATACATCAAATTTTTAAAGGGGTATTCATGAAGTTGTAACATCTTCAGGATATTTGTCATTCCTAGATTCTATGAAACATTATATTTTAAAAATAGTCATATAATAACAGTTTGTAACTCTTTGTTAAGCTGTTTTTTCCAGAATAAACAAAGTACTATTAATTTAATTGTGTAATTTATTAAATATTGAAAAATCTGAAAACACAACTAAAAAATATTTGGTGTTATTATTTTTGACGTTGTCTGTTGGTTAAGACAAATTAACTAAATCATATATTGCATTTATAATTTTTTAAATTATTTTTTTTCTATTTACCCAGAGAATAGGTAAAGAAAATTCTTGCAGATTTTAAGATTGAGGTGTAACTTTGTGTTCTGATTTTGCCAAGACCATAAGATGATGTGTTTTTAATAAATAATAATATTCATATATTATACACATATCAAGTCAAGAATGGATAGATGTACTTCACAGCTAAACAAAATAACTGCTACAACATTTGCCTGGAAGGATCAAATGAAGAATTATTTTACATCATCATCACAAAATACAAAATTAATATTATAAAGTAAAAAAAAAGAAGTTGTTAAGGTTCATATTAATAATTAAAAATATAATTATATAATATAGTAGTAAGGTAAATATGTGAAGATACTAAATATATAATTACAAAATAAATATCAACTCAGAAGGTCTGTAAATGAGAATGTATTTATTTATACATTAAACAGAGGAAAAAAATGAAGTTTTTTAATCTTTTAATTAATAATATGTTAAAATTCAGCAGAAAATGTATCTATAAAAGAAGATCTAATTTTGCTTGAAATAAATTAGTGAGAGGAATTTTTGATGCTTTGATAACTTATTAAAAATGGCAACGGAAGCATAATAAGGCCCTTCGTCATAATCTGAACTCTTGTGTTTTGTTACATGAATACAATTCTGGTGAATAGTTTGATAGAGGTGGACAGTACAGTATTATTTTTTTAAGAATAAGTGACTTTTTTCACAAAGGTTACACATTCATAAATACAAACAGACGAATAAGTTAACATTTTTTACTTACTAAATATCAATCTAAATAATTCATGTTTTCGGCATCAAAGTAATATAAAGTAAAGTAGCCGATATTTGTATCTTAAGAACTCATTCTGAATTTCTGAGGGGAGCCCCAAGAGATATATATCATATGGGAATTTACATTGGGATAATAAATACCTAATAATGATGAAAAGCTTCATATTTTATTAAGAAATTTCAAACAAAAACAGTACAACCTGATTTGCTTGCAAATGAAATCGTTTTCATCATCGTAAGAATTAAGAATTTGTTGCCAAACAACATACAAACTCTTTCAACTATGGGGAACAGAAATGATATTGTTATCATTAATGGGAATTCTGTTCACATGATTTGTATTGTTACATCTGCCTGAAAAGGACAATGCAACTGTTTTTATCAATATTTAAAGTTATATTATGTTATTTTAAGTTAATTGTTTCAATCCATCCTAAGAATTATTTTTTTAACTACTAACATAGAATATTCAAGTATGTTTAAATAATTATCTTTGGATATAAATACAAGTACAAGAGGATAACAATAGATGGTCAAGAATTTGAGGCAGACCATTAATAATAATAATAATAATAAGAAGTGTAGGGGACTGAGGATAATTCTCTGCAGCCCTGTTCTACATCTTGAAATGAAATGTATATCCCTTTCAGTTTATATTTAATTCACAGAATAAGAAGAAAATACATAAAATTTAAAGAATACTGAGTGAGAAATTGTCAAACTATAAGTTGGCATCTGAAAATGAAGATAGCTATGAATTAATTTTTGAGAGAAACAATTTTTTTCGTTCAATATTATTTTTTATATAAATAGAAAAATGGAATATACCATGACTTCATGGCAGGGGGAAAAGCACACCTAGTGATGAGATTTCTTTTAAGAAAAATATTAGAACTAGGACAAATAATAATAATTAAAGTCATGGCAAATATGTTTGTCAAGACTTTAAAAAGATATTTGCTAAAAAGAATTACTTAAAGATTGTTGAATAATAGTTTTTTTTTTCAATAGCTTAACAATTTATTGCATTCTAAATTATCACAGTATATTCATTGTACAAATAAAATAATTATTAGTATTCTGTAGATCACGTGTAATTTAAATATAATTACTGATAGAGGTACAAAGTACAAAATCACTCTCTTCTGTCATGGGTTAAAGCCACATAAATACTAAACAAAACTGTTATCAAGACGTAAATGCCCCCAGCAAAGCATAATACCCTTTGAACTTAAAATAAACGATAACATTTATACCCCCAATGTTCACATTTATAACAAATATTTTATTATATAAATTAAACTTTAGGCATCTTATCATTGTAAAAAAAAATGACAGCTTGTAACTAATTTTATTGTCTTAAAAATTTATATAGCCAGCTTTTTAATTGTCTTCTGTGAACACAAAAAACAAATTTCATGAAAAATTAAAATTTGTTCTACACATAGCCCTCAATTTGCATTGTAAAACTTATAACCCAACTAAAGCATCTATCCATGCATAATATTATTTTTTTATAAAAAAGAAAAATTGGGAAAATACCATGATCTCATGGTTTGTTAAAAGCACTGTGTATTTTAACAAACTGCCTGGAGACGTTTTTAGAGTATCTTGATGATGTTTTTAAAAACCTGATTTCTGCATACCTTTTTTATGAAGTGAGTGAGTTCTTGGCAGCTGAAATGATTGCTTTATGTATAATGGAACTATTTGTGGTCTTATGTGTACTGTTCTTAATCTGTAATGCAATTATTTTATTTACCTTGTTTAACTTGTGTTCATGTATTCTGTGTTTTTGTAGTTTATATATTGTTTGTATGAGTATAAATTATATGGTGCATTCTCTTTCAAATGTATGATCATAAATGAATAATGTACTATTATTTTTGACGGTCAACAATGTTAGTTCATTGTTATCCCTATTACAGCACCATTTTCCTCACCAAGTACTTGAGCTAGATAAAAATTAGCTTTCAATTTATTACATTTATGTTTTAATGATTCTTGTGTTGATTTTTTACCACACTCAAAATCATGAAATTCAATTGATCTCAAAATTATATCACATTGAAATAAATGCAATCTTTGAAATAGTCTTTTATAAAAATTAAAAAACTTCAATTTTTTGTTCTTTATACAAATATTATTTTAGAAAATAAAGAAATACAAAAACAGTTGTTAGATGAATGATAAAAATCATAGTTAGCAGTTATTTAATGACAATCATCATAAGATTCAAAAACGTGTCCACAGGGTTAATAATCCTAGTAAGTTTGATTTTGGTATCCCACTAAACTTTAAAAATATTACTGGATTAAAAAAATGTTTACTACAAAAAAACTATACTAGTAATAGATGTTATACTGAATACCTATTATTCAAGTATGACAAGTTTAATAAATATGTTTGGCAAGAACTAGGTAGTGCCTTAGTTCTAATTTGAGTTAGTCATTGATTTGAGTTCATGTGGAGCTTCCTCTGTACAACAGATAAGAGTTCTTAGACAGTTCTACCGGTAGAATTGTCAATCCCACTAAACCATAGGAAAGAACTGCCTCATCCTCATAACATAATTATTGAACAAATGTGACAACTGTTACATTTCCTTTATTACTTATTCAGAGGAAAAGTTTTCTGGATAATAAAAAAATGGGGAAAAGAGGTGATAAGCCCATAGAGGGACTATGTTTTGAAAGATTAGAAACAATTAATGTCATGTCATTCATGTTAATTTATATCTTAATTCTCCAATAAGCTGAGTCAATTACTCCCCAACTGTAATAGGGGGAAGTAACTGTATTTTTATGTAATCATAAGAATGATTAATATATGTTAAGCTCACTGAATAGTGTGGTAGTTAGCATGCTGGCTTCTTTGTCATTTAGTCTAGGTGTCAATTCCTACCAAGGATCTGCCAATTTTTCACCTATAATTTCATTCACCATTTTCCTCATTAAAATATGTGCAACTGCATGACCCTATGGTCATGAATATAAAAAAATGAAGAAAGTGACAACCATAGTGGTTTTACACAGCCTGAAATGAGTCTTAGATCACATTTGAACCGCAACAAGCATCCTATGCTAGGCTTAATAGGGAAAATAAAACGAAAAGTGATTTCCCATTGCCTTCTTCCCTGAAACAGACCATCAGTTACACATCTACATGCCAAGTCCAATGAAATGCAGGTGACGTTTAGTTCTATAAGAATTCATCCAGAAAAACTGGTAAAAATGCAATAGAGACTGGTAAGCAAGGTGAGAAATAGTGTCAGAAATAAAGAGAAAAATAATTAAGGAATAATTCAGTATTTGCTTTAATGCCCATAAAATTCAAATCAAAGAAATAATGTTTAATAAAATTAAAAAAATAATATATATAAAAATTGACTTGTAGACCTCCAGCAGTGAATGTTATCTTACTGACCTTTAATAATCTTTGACATTTTGTTTGTGATACAAGGAAAACTTAACACGAGTATGTCTGTTAAATAAAATAATTGTAATAATGCAAAGGTTATCTGCAGATTAAAAACAGTTTAATAATTATTTTTATAATTGGTATTTTTATTATATTAAAAAATTATTCAAATTAATCACTAATTTTAAATATAGATAACAGTAAAAAAGTATCAGGTTAATCAGAGGAAAGTTACCAGTAGATAAAAAATATTTACAATTATTTGAAAAAAGGAAAGATCAGTTTTGAATTATGTTTCATTATATTCACAATTCATTTGATGTAAATGTAAATTATTATTTACTTATTGAAATAACATGCTGTTTATTATTTTACTTATTAATTTTTTTTTTTGCCTTTTTACAATTATATTTCTCAATCTTTTAGGTTTTGATGGAATTTTTATAGCCAGATGAATTTCTTTCTTGATAGCAGTCAGTATGTGAAAATCTATATGGAAATTTTAATGTATGAAATGAACCATGCCTGACCAGGATTTGAATCCAGAATATTCTGAATGTAAAGTGAGACATTGTCACTCTGTCATGAACGGGAGCAAGTTATTTGTTTATTCAAGTAAAATAAGAACATAAAAACAAAGACGATTAATTATTTAATACAAATATTAATATTCACTTATTAGATACAAAATAAAAGAGATTTCTAACCTTTAAAGGACATTTACTATTAACAGTGTGCAACCATTATGATTCACGGATTTAAAATTTCTATAAAATTGAAAATCAGTGAGGTCACTGATTTCACATTATTTTCACTGACTAGACAATTCCCCACTGATTTCTGGGATATAAAAGATGTAATAGATATGAAAAAGTAATTATAGAGTTGAATTTAAAAAAAAAAAATGGAAAAAAGTAAAAAATCTGATGTGGAAAACACATGACTTCCGTGTATTATATTACAAATGGAAAGTGCAAAAAATTTTATTTCATTAAAAACTTCTGATATTTTTTCTTTTTTTTTTGTTATTATTAAGTTATTATTTATCATAAAAAAATTTTACTTTGAGAGGTTAATAATTGTTAATAAATCAATATATTTAAATTTAAAAAGAAAGTTAAAAAAAAGGAGATGAAGTCTGATTTAAACCGATGTGGCTTCCCCTTGTAAGATCCAAATATCTCATTAATTAAAATTTTATTTGGCTATAACTCTGAAACCAATGAAAATAAGTAACACTTATGATATATTATTGAAAAGCTCTAAATGATGGCTTATTACTGCAGTTAAGAAAAAACTTAATTTTTTTGTATTTTGGACACTCTTGGTTCAGTCAATTGCAATCAAAAGGGGAGGTGGACAACTAGACTTTATAATAGTCCTAAATTCAAAATTTCAACATCCTATGGGTAATCGTTTTTGAGTTATGCAAGATACATATGTATGTACAGATGTCATGCCAAAACTAGTCAAATTGGATTCAGGAATGGTCAAAATGGATATTTCTATTGAAATGTGATAACCAAAATTTTTTGTGATACTCTTTCAGTTATTCTTAATATTTAGATGATTGAAATAACCACAAAATTAAGGATAAGTAACATTACTTTATACTCCAACTTCAAAAATGTTAAGTTTAAAGAACTGAAAAATTATTTTTTTATTTTTAATTTTCATTATGGCTTTTTATATTTGGTTTTTTTTTTTTTTTTTATTTAATGAATGAATCAGTCTATAAAAAATGTATCCTCTACAAAAAAACTGTATGAAAAGTACAAATGCAAGAAACCTGGATTTTGATTAAAAGAGAAAGATTAAAATGTAAAAAGTGAAAGATAAACTAACTATGAGCTAATGTTTTATGAAATTTTGAAACATTATTTTGTTACTGTAAGTTTTAAAACATTCTTGAATTCTCTCATATAAATACTTTGAGTATTATGATGATGTCAGATTCTGACAATATGATGCATTAGTATATAATGATGAAGAAAGTAAAACTTAATTTTCTAAAAATTAAACAAAATCATTATAACATCACAAGGACATACACAGATCCTTTCATGGTCAAGTTATATGACAATGAAGGTAATTATAAAAGAGTTAGAGATTAAAAATATTGAAAATAAAAGTATTATTAGAATATGTATATATTTTTTCTAGTTATAAAAGAGCAAAATATTTCTAAGTTTTTTTATTCAACTGCTTTTAGAGAATGTACAACCAAGGTTAAGTCCAGTGAATGCTGCAGAAGCATCTGCTTCTTTGTCTACTAAAGACTAAACAGAATACACATTTCTTAACAATTGATTTTATAATTGTAATATTTTCAAGGAAATAATTGTAATATTTTCAAGGTAATATTTTAAGCATGCAGTTATGAAATCATATCTCCAAAACAGTTTTCTTAATGTATCAAGGTTTGCTACTTTTTAAATTAACTAAAGCCCATGCAGAAACTGAAAGCCAGCTGCCCATCAGCTCTGAACCTTTCTCCAAATAAATCTCCCTTTGGTCCAGCTAATGTCTTATGTTGAGGGTCAAGAAAATATCCAATTCAAAATGGATATACTCAAACATTTAGCGAATTAAAAAATAGATTAAAATTAAACAGGTAGCATTGAAATAGAAGGGTATGTAACAATATGTCTCACCAGTATATCAGTCAATGATAAACACAATTATTTTATGATAATCAAGAAGCAGGAAAATTCAAATAAACTACTAGCAAAACAGAATTTCAAAGCAAAAGAATTATTCAAATATTTCTTTGATGATATGTAAAAAGATATTTATGAATTGTTTGCTACAATCAATGAAAAAGACTACAATTAATGAAAAAACAAAACAATTACAATATTAAAAGCATTTTTGAATAACTATTTAGATTAAAAAAAGAAATTCAGAAAATAATAAATTTAAACAAGTAAAATATTAATAAACTGACTATTAAAAAGTATTAAATAGTAAATATCAATAAATAACTGTCAGCAAACTATTCTAGATTTTTTTTTTACAATAATAACAATAAATCCTACCTCAAATGACATGATTTCAGATTGAAATAATTATGTAAATAAACTGTTTTATATGCACTGAAACAGATAATAAATTGAAACTGATGGAATAGTGAACAAAAATTACAACACTAAACAATAGATTAATGATGAAATAAATGTATGTGAGGTGTTTATTTTATATATACTTATATAATAGCCCCCACCACGATCAGTAATGGTAATATTGCAAAAATATGACACACAAATTGCAATACAACTACATCATAATCTACGTAAAACAGCCAAATAAAACTGATAAGTAATTGTAATGTTATTATGTTATCAAGAGACCCCCTTTGTAGAATTCTCATGATATCCTTCATTAATCAGTTCTATTTATTTTTTATACCCCCCTTTTTCTAAAAATAAACCTACATGATAAAAAAAATTATAATTAGTAAATACAATTTGTGCCATCAATTTCATTAATAAATAAATGATGTAATAAATATACATATAAACACTATTTCAATAACATATTTATTATTGATGTAATAATAATAACTGTTATTATTTTTCCCAGTTGGTTGTTTATACTAATCAACATTTGATTTATGGATAAATGATAATAGTTTGCAAGAAAATTCTGCTCTTTTATCTAGAAAAATAGACTAAAATCATACATTTTTTAAAGTTAAGAAAGACTTAAATAAACTAAAAAGAGAAATTCTGCACTTAGCCAATTAAAAATCAGGAATTAATCAAGAAAAAATTAAAAGAAATTTCAGAAAGGAGGATCTTAAAGAAGAAGCTCCAAAAAATAAAATAAACATTTGTAACAGAAGAATTCAGGAAAAATATCAATGAGAGATTTAAGAAGTACTGGCAGGAAAGGAAGGAAAAAGATGCTAAAAAAGGTTTTATCTACAGTTGGATGAAATGAAATTAAAAAAAAGAAAATAAAGGTCAATAAGAACAAATTGGCTCATTGCCATTTAGATAGTGATAAATAAATAATGGCTTGTCTAAAGTTTAACCATTCAAAAAGCAAAAGACACCAGACACATATATTAAACCTAATTTTAGTGGTAAAATTTACATATATTTTAAATTTTTTTTATTTTTATATAAAACAAACAAATATCTCGTCCTTTCAGAGTCTATTTTTGAGCAAAAATAGGTGTAATTAAAAGGAAATGACTCAAATCAAGAAGTCTTCTTAACATATAGCATCAATTTAAAAAAAGAAGAAGAAAAAGATTTTTCTAAAGTCTCTGCACTTGTAAATTACAATAGAAATCTTTACTTGTAGATTTGCTAATTGAAGTAAATTGGTTTTATCATAAATAATATTTTTGTACATGATAGTTAATAATGAAAATGATGTAAAACTGCTTTTTTTTAGCGTGATGTAAAAACTTTCATCTTAATGCTTTTGAACCATCTTCAGTAACTGATGTTGCTGTTTTTCATTCTAGCAGCAGCTGTTATTATTTCTGGTATTTTTTCTGGAATTACTAAGAATTGCGTTTAGAATGTAGTTGACAAATTGTGTCATTTGATTTGCATCTTAATGTGTTCATTTATTTCATAATGTTCTAAACTGTGTTTGTGAACCAATTTATATACGTAGATACAAATCACTAATTTACCTTCATTTACGACAACTTTGATATTTTATAAACACACAAAAAAAAAATTAGATCTTAATCAAATCAAAATTATGAAACATAAAAATACAAACATTCAGCAATGATGTACTACTAAATGAACTGACACAAATTAATTTTCATTCATATCCTAAGTACATTTCTTCCCAATTCAAGAAAACTATCAGCAATGTTGACATCAGCTGAAATAAGAATGAAGATTAGCAATACCAGTATTAAAAATGACTGCAAAAGTGGCCTATAGCATTATGAAAAAAAAATTAAAAATATTATGTTGAAGAGATTTGGTTCGTCCAAAAAATCAATGGTTTTACATTAGAAATAATTAATGGCTTACCAAGGTAACATTATGCTTGAGACTTGGTCTTGCTACAGTTGAGTCTTAAAAAGTAGAATATAGATTCATTTACCCTGACACCATACACTTTATGCAAAATAAATTTCTGCAGTGTTTATATTATTAAAAGTTTAATGTTTTTGTTCATAGTGTAGCAGCTTTTTATATTAATGCATGGTTTCCTACCATAGAATTCATCCTTACTGTAGAATAAACTACCATCTCTCACTTTGATTTTGATTTAGCTACCTCCATTTCTTTTCCAGCTTAAGAGGTTGCATTTTTTATCACTTCACAGACTGAAGACAATATACACACTACAATTTTTGATTCTTTCATTTTTTAAATTTTAACATTTTTTCTTCTAAATTTTGAAAATCATTCATTACATTGTTTTAACTATACAATAACATTTCTCTAATTTTTTTTTAATAATATAAGTAAGAGATAAATAATTAAATATGAAACTGTTAGAAAGTCTAATTTAATTTATCTGGTTATTTAAAATTTTATATATACATATGAAAGCATGGTAAAGCTCTGTAACCTAGAAGTCTATTAAAAATTGTTTCTTAATTTTTAATAAATTTTATTTTTAGCTTTTTTATTCTTGGAAGCTTTCTGGGGGAGATTAATGTAAATTAAAAAAAAAAAAAATTCTAAAGTAGTGCCTCATAATTACTATTATTTTAATTTTTTTTTTGTGTAACATACTTTCTTCCATTTATACATCTGAAGGCTTTTTTATATATGTGTGTGGCTTTATAATAACAATTTTTCACAGAATACTTATGTTTAAGATAATTTGTTAAACAATTTTATATAAGTTTAATATTTTTGAGTAATGTACCAATACTATCTGGTCTGTTGGTACTTTCCTATTGCTTTAGGTAGACAGTCAAAATTCCAGCAGCAGCATTTTCATGATGTGTGACATCAGAAGGAATTAAAAATATTAGTTAACAGATTGTCATTTTAATTTATTATACTGAATTTATTTTCTATTTTCATATATTTATTGTCTTAACTTCTAAATTTTAAACAAAATTTATTTATTAGTGTAAAATAGGTTGTCTTGGATACGATTTATCTATGAATTTCATTAGGTTGAGGCTTCTTTAAATATTTTTTGAAATTTAATCAGATGAATACTACTTTATAAATTATAAACACTAGTTCTATTATAATGTTTAAACGATAAAAAATTTTTTTCTTTATATCACTTATTTAAAAAAAATAATTTTTTTTTTGGAGTCGGAGGTGGAAATGTATTTATGCACGGAGTGCTGGGCTCCCACTGGTGATCTTATCTTAGTAGCAGACTACTGGCTAAAACCAATCCCCCTTCTACCAGAACTTGGCCCAGAACTTGTTTACACACTACTTCAGGCCGAATCCTCCTATCCTAGCCACTACCTAGAAGAGAAGGCCACTACCTAGTTTTCACCTGGCTCAGGACTATCTAGGTTGCTTTTCTTGGCCCTGGAAATTCTCTTGAAAAATCAGACCACACTCTCCCAGCTTCTCAGATCCTGGAGCATCATTGCAACCATTTTGTGAGAACCAGTACTCCGAGATCCATCTCTAGTGTTTGAAATACCTAAATCTATAGTGTAGAGGTTGGAATACTTTAATCTATAGTGTAGAGGTTGGAATACCTTAATCTATAGTGTACAAAGTCCAGGAGGGGGATGCATAAAAGGCTTAGACTACATACATAAAAAATACAAGTTTTACATGAAATCAAATCCATTGAAAAAGTGAAAATATTGAAGTTTGCAGCTTTAGTGCTGAACAACATTTATGAAAATGAGCACTACCTGAAAAATGTCATGTTTTCAGATGAGGTGACATTCCACATTAGTAGGTCAGTCAACACATACCCACCGGGTTGGTCTAGTGGTTAACGCGTCTTCCCAAATCAGCTGATTTGGAAGTCGAGAGTTACAGCGTTCAAGTCCTAGTAAAGCCAGATATTTTTACATGGATTTGAATACTAGATCGTGGATACTGGTGTTCTTTGGTGGTTGGGTTTCAATTAACCACACATCTCAGGAATGGTCGAACTGAGAATGTACAAGACTACACTTCATTTACACTCATACATATCATCCTCATTCATCCTCTGAAGAATTATCTAAACGGTAGTTACCGGAGGCTAAACAGGAAAAAGAAAAGGTCAGTCAACACAATTAAAGGATTTGGGGATCATAGCCACCACATGAAATTATTAAACATCAGCCGGACTCTCCCAAAGTTAATGTTTGGTGCAGAGTGATGAATGTCTATTGTGGGACTGTTCATTTTTGTAGAAAGCACATTTAATGGGGATATTTATCGTGATATGATCAAATTTTATGTCTTTCCATAGATTGGCGATATTGAAGTAGAAAAGGGATTTTTTTCTTTCAGCTAGATTGTGCTCCACTGCACACAGCAACCACGTTCATGGTGTATTAAACAGGTTTCAAAACAGGTGATTTGGAAGAGGAGGGTCGATTGCATGGCCACCAAGGAGCCTAGACAAGATCCCACTGGATTTCTTTTTGTGGGGGATTGTGAAAAACATTTTTTATTCAGAGAAAATCTATATCTAAATCACCTACAGGAGAGGATTGTTGCAGTAGTCGTATCCATTACACCTGACATACTGGCAAGTACGTGGGAAGAGCTGGATTACCGTTTGGACATGTGCAGAGCAACGAATGGTGCATATATAGAAGTGTATTAACACAAAAAATTCAAAATTTACCTTTTCAGAATATATACTCATATATAAGTAATACTTTAAATATAATCCTGTTTAAATAATACTTGAAACAAGAGTTATTTTATGGACACTGTGTAACATAAATCTTAGTAATACTGTATGTCAGCAGGTGATTGTAAAGGTTAATTAGCTGCTTTAATTTAGTCAACTTAGTGCTAGGTTTGCTAGAAATTGATTTTATTTTTGTTATAGATATTTGTGTAAATATTCATATTAAATGCCATTAAAAACTGTCAACTATCACATAGTAATTTACATATGATTTATTCAGGTGGATGCTCTACTGTTGTATGTTGTCATTATTAGAAGTTTAAAATATTCTTCTCTCAGTTAATAAAATATACTGAAAATAGTTAGATATTTTATTATGACATGGATCTAACAATTTTCATATGTTCAGAGAGAATGTAGATGTGTGCAGAATTAAATTAAAATGGGAGTCACAAGCATTTATTCAATTGAAGAAAGACTTGTTAGTGTTTGGGTGTATGAGTGTATAAATGCAAATAAAAACTATGATAATATAAGATTCATTTAGCGTTTTGGTAAGGAAACTTTATCAATAAAAACACCCTGAGATAAGAAAAAAGTCTTTTCTACAGTCAGACCTCAATTTGAAACAGTCTGGATAAGCTTCCAGTAGATTGAACAGCTATAATGTTGTTGAAGAATCCTGTTTATGTTTTCCTCCTAAGTCAACCAGGTATAGGTCTACAGAACTACGTATTCCCTGATCAGCACTTCAGAAAATAATGAAAAAAGATCTTGAATTTAAATCTTTTAAACCTACTCATGTCAATGAGCTTTCTGTCTGGGACATGGTTTGATGGAAACATTTTACAAAGCTTTTCTAAAGTGTTTTCCCAGTGTTCAATCATGGAAACCAGTTTTCTTCTCTTTTTTTTAGATAAGTGGCACACTTGAGTTACTTACTTGAATAAAAGATCTCAAAATGTGTATTTTTATGTATTTTTTCCCCTCATAAAAGTCCCACTTTTATGAGCAAATCACAGATCCCCTCTCCCCCCAAAGAGGGGGGCAATGATAGGGGCAGAAATGAAATGCATACTTTTGATGACAGGACCATACTTTTTTGAAGGAAGTGTTTAAAGCATTTCATCCTTGAAAATTATTTTATTCATCTGCTTTGATTGATTAGGATGGAAATAGCTGAGATGTTACAGCAAGCTGAAGCTCCAGCCTATTATGCTCAGTCGTTAAGTATCATTTAAAATAACAATTTATGAGAAATTGAATTTACAGTTGTATAATTCTGTGACAAGAGTTTTTGTCTGGCTGATGACTGGTCAATTTACATGTGCAATAATGCTAGTGCATTATTGAAGTGTGAAAATGTTATTTTTTCACAGACAGTCCAAAGACTGAAACCAAAAATGATGAAGCATTGTTTATCCCAGCAAAATATACAAAAAAAAGATTTATCCAATGGGTATTCAGTCATTTGCAGCCTGCTAATCTTTGTTATACATTGTAGATAAACTCACAACAATTTTTTCCAATATATGGAAAGATTATAGTGATTTAAAACATGACCCAAAATATTAGCACTACACACTACCACCTTTATTTATTTTTATTAATAATCCACCTTTATTTTACCCTTTTATAAATAAAATTCCAGGCGATGGTAACGCCTAGGTGTTTTTCACCCTCAAAAAAAAAAAAAAATTATTCGCACTAACAGTTAATAAATTAGTATTCATCAAAAGCAAAACTGGAGCTCATACAAAAAGTATTGAGAAATTTGTCAAGAAAGGCCAAATCTTGGGACAAAAAATATGGAGTGGATTGGTAGGGGCTTCGAAATTCAATGCCACATAGAGGTCCAAACTTAACAATCGGTGACAACTCTCTTTAGAGCATAATCAAAGTAAAATCTCTCACTTCTAACTAAGGAATGTTGATGAGCTGAAAACTGCTGTCAGAGACTGTTTTTATGACTTTGATCCTTCAAAATAGAAGAAACTGTCTAAATGGAATTGGCAGCTTTTAAAACTGTTTGTGGATAATGGAGGGAGGGGCATATGAAGGTGTAATTTAAAGTAAATCTTATATGTAAAAATATAAACTAATGACAAACAATTCATGTTTATTTCTTTATATGGAAAGGGAATTTGTGGCTGCTCTATATTAAAAACTTCTAATTTGTAAATGATGTGATTGTTGATTGTTGCTGCAACTGCCTGTTGGACTAAATAAGGGCATATATATATAATCAGAAATACAATTATAAGAATTTAGTTTTCTATAATCTGAGATAAGTTTTGAAGTAAATTGGATATATACTTCTTAAACAAAACTTATGAGATTAAATTTGAGTTACTAGTAACGTTATCTTTTGCCAATTACTATTGGCTATTACATTATTCTAAATTGCACTTAGTTCTTATTTGCTTCGCTAAATTTAAATTAATCTTTTTAAGAAACTAATATATTTTAAATAAAATTAAATTAGTTTAGAGAATTTTTACAGTTACTAGCGTAGTTCATATCAGTCCTCGACTACAAATACAAATGCAAATTATAATCATTACTTTTCAAAATATTCTATTCACTATAGTTTATATTATATTACTAAGTACATTATACCGTAGTTTTGGTAAATAAAATTTTGAATAGTTATTATTCTGCTTAGATCTGGCATCTCGCTAAAAATATGTATCATGTTATATTGATTTAAAAAAAAATTTTTTTCAGTTGGCAACCTTCTTAGGCGGTTTCTACATTACAAGAAAAATAGCACGTAGGGCACGTATGTAACCAACTGCTGAACGAGCCAAGAATTTGGTTACTTATAATTTTTAGAATGATGTCCGGTTTATTTGGAAAAAGTTGTCTGTGACCGTAAGTCGTAAATTTAAGTGTGGTTATTAATATTTTCACTATTTTTTTTTTTATATTGGTTTCTGTCATTTTAAAAGAAAGAGAAATCAGGTGATTACCATTACTTAGATATGAAAAGCTTAAATAATTATTAATTTGCAGCCCGTTTGTAAATCGCCTGTTGGAAACGTTTAGTGAGAGAATGTTTAATTTTACTTAATGTATTTATTCCAAAAACATCTTTCATGGTAAGTGTACAAATATTCTTCGTAATGGGGTATTAGGGAGTCTGTGACCTACTGAAATTACGTAATGTTTTACGTATTTGAATTTCCAATTAAACGTAAAGGGTGTTGAAATGTGTGACCAATTTCAGTATAATTAAATTTCAACTGGTTTTTCTGTACGATGAGTTAAGGTAATGAAGATGATTAACGTTTGCGTTGAATAATATTTTTTGTTGGTTTCATGCCTTGCATAATTAACATATTGAATACATGAAATTGTAAGAAACGAAGTGTTACCAAAGTAGGGTAGTGTATTTTACGTGGTTATATTTTTATTTTGGCAGTTGAATGAAAGTTTATAACGCGTACACTAAACAATTTATTCAGGGTGTTAGAAGGCCAGTAAAAATATCACCTAGAATCTGATCAAAATGGTCAGTTTCTAGCTTAAACCTTTTCCCCCTACATGAATTTTCCCAACATATTTTTTTGCCCGTAGATTTGGCCTTTTCTGACAAATTTCTTGATACTTTTCATGCCTTGCATAATTAACATATTGAATATGTGAAATTGTAAGAAACGAAGTGTTACCAAAATAGGGTTGTCTATTTTACATGGTTATATTTTTATTTTGCCAGTTGAATGAAAGTTTATGATGCCTACACCAAAACAATTTATTCAGGCTGTTTGTTAGAAGGCCAGTAAAAATATCACGTAGAATCTGATCAAAATGGTCAGTTTCTAGCTTAAACCTTTTCCCCCTACATGAATTTTCACAACATATTTTTTTGTCCCAAGATTTGGCCTTTTTTGACAAATTTCTCTATACTTTTTGTATGAGCTTCAGTTTTGCTTTTGATGAATACTAAT